>NC_088684.1:123578694-123881725 GCF_028017835.1 Emys orbicularis
AGACCAATCACATTCTTGAAGGGGATACAGTAATCTGGAAAGGTTGAGAACCACTGGTCTAAAATGTTTCAATTATGGGTGCCATAAGTAACACCTAAAACTATTATAATGGAAAAAGATAAGAAAAATATTTTTCTCTTTTTGCCCCATTTTGCTTATTTTGTGTATCTGATAGTACTCTGTATAAAAATGAGAGAATTTGATTGTAAAATCACAACAGGTGTATTTTAATTTCAAAATGACTTGTTTTCCTGTAGAGAATGTCCAACTTAGAAGTCTATGTACATCTTAATTCCAATTTAGGCTCTCAAAATATGGCTTACATAAACCTGAAGCCCTACATAGGCCTCATGCTGGCCCTCTGTACAGCAGTGAATTTCTCAAGTGCTCTTTTACTATGCAGACACCTAGGAATGCCAATTTTTCTCTCCTCAGGAATGTTAGTTAAAATGTTTTTCCTTTGAATTTTAAAGTTAACAGATGAATTTAAGAAAAATGTAACAATGTAAATAAGAAATGTGATTTTTTTTTTTTTGCATTTTAACTTCATTTATTTGTGACCTCCAAAAACAAGATAGAAGTACTATATTAATTAATTCATTAATTTAAGGACTCTTTAATTTCCCCCCCTCCTCTTGGCCCAGTGTTTTCTTGCCAGTGTGCACATCTTGCTAGTCTTTACTTAGTCCCCATTGCAGCATCTGAGAGAGACCTCCACTGTTTTCAGCTGAATGTTGGGATGCACTGTACAGACATGAGAGATCATTCTCTATTTTACAGGTTGTTTGGTCTACATCTTAAGACAGTTGAGGTGTTAATCAAATTCTTTGTAATGGTAACTTTACAAAAATGAAAGAGTGCTAACCAATATGGTGGTATGACATTTACAGAACGACAAAGGAATCTTCTTAGTGTGTCAGCAAGTGAACATAGTTAATATAAGTAGCAATTCCAAAACGACAATGTCGTTATGGATTTTTACAGCTTGTGATGGACCCTGTAACCTGAAAAAAATGTACAGCAGCCAGGGCTTTTACTTCCTACTTCCCTTCCTTTCTTTTGTGCGGTCAGATAACCACCACCATGAAAGGAAATGAATGGCCTGGGCTAGCATCTTCCTGTTAATAAATTATAATCCAAATTGTGAACTGAAATCAGTTGGAATTGATTTTGCATAATGAAAGATTCTAATTTTCTTCCGGTTTTCTCTTGTTTCTCACTTTGCAAGTGCTACTGAAAGCCTGTGTGGTGAGAAACAAGTTGTGCTTCATATTCTAGAGCAGTGGTCTCCAACCTTTTTATGCCCAAGATCACTTTTTGAATCTAAGGGCAACCCAGGATCTACCCCACCCCTTCCCCAAGGCCGTGCCCTTTCCCCAAAGCCCCGCCCCGCTCACTCCTTCCCCCCCCCCCAATCACTCGCTCTCCTCCACCCTCACTCACTTTCACCAGGCTGGGGTAGGTGGGTGGGGTTCGGGGCTTGGGCCGAGGGGTTCGCAGTGTGGGAGGGGGCTCTGAGCTGAGCCTGGGGCAGGGGGTTGGGGTGCAGGAGGGGTTGGGGTGTAGGAGGGAATGAGGCGTGCAAGCTCTAGGGGGGAGATTGGGTGCAGGAGGGGGCTCCAGGCCTGGGCAGAGTGTTGGGGTGCAGGAGGGAGTACAGGGTGCTGGCTCTGGGAGGGAGGTCAGGGCTGGGGTTTGGGGTGCAGAAGGGATATGGGGTGCTGGTTCCGGGCTAGGGGTTGGGGTGCAGGAGGAAGTTCGGAGTGTTGGCTCTGGGAGGGGGCCCAGGTTGGGGTTCAGGGTTCAGGAGGGGGTTCAGGGTGCAGGAGGGGATATGGGGTGCTGACTCCGGGAGGGGGCTCAGGGTTGGGGTGTGGCCTTCCGCCAGGCAGCTCTTACTTCCGGCGGCTCCCAGTCAGAGGTGGGCGCAGCGGGGCTAAGGCAGGCTCCCTGCCTACCCCGGTCCCACACCACTCCCGGAAGAGGCCAACGCACCCCTGCGGCCCCTGGGGGAGAGGGGGCACGTGGCTCAGTGCGTTGCCCCTCTCTGCAAGCACCGCCCCCGCAGCATTCCTGGCCAACGGGAGCTTCGGGGACGGTGCTTGCAGGCAGGAGCAGTACACAGAGGGAGACCCCTGCCCCGCACCGCGGGGCCATGCTGACCGCTTCCGGAAGCGGCGTGGGGCTGGGACAGGGAGTCTGCCTTAGCGGCAGCCACGCTACACCACCAGAGATTGCGATCGACTGGTTGGTGACCACTGTTCTAGAGAGACTCAAATTAATGTTCTAGGTTTGTAGGGAAGTGCAGTTTATTTGTGTGTATTTAGCATATCTATTACACTTACAGGATGACAGAGCTGTGTGTGTGTTTCGCTATCTCTGTGTCTGTCTCCAAATGCTATCCTCAAATGAATGGAATGTTATTGTCAAATTTATTCAATTGTGTGGATGCAACCTACAGAGCATTTAAGCACGAAAGAAGAGAAGGGTGGAGGAGACATAAAGAAGAGGAAAGAGAACCAGCTGATTTTCTGTGTTCAATGGAGCCAGGAATATTTTAAATGGAAAGATTAGTAAATTCACTCAAATGTATCAGGAGGCCCTTGGTTATGAAAGCATTTAATTTGATTGTTTGAGGTTATTCTATTCACCTATGTAATACGAGTTGGATTCAGATTTATGGCTAGATTTAAGCTTCAAGTGTATCGGGAAGTGTACGGTGATATGCCCCCAAAGCTTGATTTGGATGGCCAATCCACATGCAAGAGAAAACCTACCAATAGGGGCTTCAGGAGTTTTGACTTGATAGTCACTTCTTTTTATAAAAAAGGAGCAGGATACCGACACTTTGGCAGGTGACAGTTGCCTGCATGTATGTAAATAGATAGCCGATAGATATGGTACCAGTAGATGGTGCTGAAGAATATGAAGCATAGTTCTTGGGTTTTGTAGCACTGATAAAATGTGTTTGGGCATTGTAGATGGCTTCTTCTGTGCAGTTCTTAACATGGAGCTCATAATGTCAGTTGAGTAGGCCATGGGACCTGAAGTTATGCAGTCTTGGAGCAACAAGAATATCACAACTGCAGTGGTCACCGTTATAATTCTGACATTTTCTGTTTGTTTTAAAGTAATTAGTGTTGTTACCATAATATACCTAGTACTAAGCATATACTGAAACCTCTTACTCTGAAATTCTCATTACTTACACAATAAGTAGAAATATTGTAATGGCTGCCAGCATAGGCCCCAACTGCTACTCATAGTCAGAGAAATATCAGTGTCTGTTACCTGCTACCTGCTATGGGGACTAGCTTCCTCATGCTCTTCTGTAAAGTACTTATTTTGTTTTAGTGACTTTGCAGTTGTTATGGGCATGATCCAACTTCCATATGACTCCCAATGACTTTAGTGCATTTTGGGTCAGGTCCTAAGCCACCGTGTCCCGCTTGCTGTGCTCTTGCAAATTCAAGTGTACGAGGTTTCATAAGTGTTCATTACGTCACTGACAAAGTTAATTGCCATTTGAGGAAGGAAAGCTTCTACACATATAGAAAATGGTGTAACTTGAAATTGTTTCTTTAAAATAGATCCAGTGTGTTAGTAAAATACACATTTAGCAGTAAGGTATCCATCCATATTTAGTTGTATGCATTTTAATGGTTAGTCCAAATTAGGCCACAGGGAAAGGGTGATTATGTTCTTTCTATTTGTGTATTTACTACATACCTGCTAGCATAAATAGGGATATTTGGGAGGAAAGCAGGTACATAATTAACTCCATTGAACTAGCAGAGGTCTTTGAAGGGACAAAGTAGAAAAACAGTGACTATTATGCAAAATATAGGAACTGTTCTTCCTAAACTGGAATATTTGGCATATATTCTTGTTATATTATATACAATCTACTTCTAGAATTAAATTTTCAGAACATGGCCTCCGTTCATAGTCATGCACATAATCACTTGTAGACACAAACAGAATTTTACATGCAACGTCCCTCTTCCCTCATGTTCATTTTGTTTACACACAAACATAGAATTTTTTGCATGTAAAATGCTATTATTTGTGTGCAGAGTGGCAGTGTACAAAAATCACATGTGCAAGTGATTTTTTTGTTGTGTGCAGGTGGAGGCTGGATTGAAATTCCTTTGAAAATTTGGGACCAAATTCTGTGTTGGCAGAACTCCAGCAGTGGCATTCTGCCAGCAGAGAATTTATCCTTTGGTCCTTAAGGTACTTCTAGTAGATGTTCTACTTCTGATTTATTAGTAGCTTTTGATACAATTGACAGGATATTTATTTAACATCTGTCCTCCACATTTGGTATCTAAGGGTTTGCGCTCACATGGCTGACTCATACCTCACTAGTCAATTGTTTCAAGTTTTTGGCGATAAGAGTTTCTTTGTTCTTCCAATTAGCACAATGATGTTCTGCAGGACTTGGGAGTTGGGCCAAGTGCAGTTTTATTTACATTGACTGCCAGTTGGTGCTTTGATTACATTTTTCTGAAGACTGTCTACACATTTCATGATATTTAGCCACTGTCTACGACTGGACTCTAAGAATATTTTTTCTGAAAAGTGAACTAGAAATACATTTTTTAAACTAAATAAATATAGAAAGGTGTTTTGATAGCACCAATCATCAACAATATATATTGATTTTTAAAATAATAATTCAGGTTTTAAGCAACATATTTTAAAGTTGTTTCCTGCTTTATTTGTCTGCCAGTACATGAATAGAGAGACTCAAATTTCTCAGGGGAATGAAATTGTCGCTAATTTATAGCTGTGACTTGTTAGGGTCAGCCACTTGCCAGTTTGCTTAGGGCAACTGCCACTAAATTTGGCCCAGCAGAGGCCTGTATTTCCCCTAGTAAGAGTTACTAAAATCACCAACACCTAAATCCGTGTAAGACTTGGGCAGCTACTGGCACTGTTTGGATGTTAAAGACCCCATCAGCACTTGCACGAGAAATTCAGTTCCCTGACTCAAGTATTAGCAATTTAAAAGGTTTTCAGTCCACCTTAAAACATGGACTAAACTGATATTTTTATTTGATTCTTTCTTTTCTTGTTTTAGGTGCTTCCTCTCCTGCCCCCACCTCCCCCGACAGTTTATCAGCATGATTTCTATTTCAGCAGTAAGAAACTCAGTGAAAAACTTTTTAAATAAGATTTATTATTTCCTTCTTATGGGCCAGATTCTGATACCTTTACTCATGCCGAATAGTACCTTATTCTACAACTAGTGATGATCTTGATAGTCACCTCGATTTTGAGGAGGATGTTGACTGATGGGTCTTCACATGACTCCATACACCAATTCAGGAAGAACAACATTTACTGCACTGGCCACAGAACCATGTGCCTAGTTGTGCTGATTGAGCTGCGTGTTGTTTCCATACCTGGCTCTGTGTTTCTAGTTGCTCAACGCAATTCTTCTCCAAGTCATGGGCACCTACCCTTACGGTATGGTGCCATGCATTACTAACAATTGCCAGTTGCTCAAATTCGAGTCAGAAATGTTCATTCTGTGCAGATTTTTGTTTCAGGGTGTCTTTGAAGCATTTCATCTGCCCCGCATGTTTATGATTGCCGGAGCTTACTCTGGAATATCAGACTTGTTTTGATAAACAGATATCAGGCATATGAATTACATAGCCAGGCTATCTCAATTAGGTGCAGATCAAATGAGCCTCGATGCCGACCGAACCGGCTTTCGCCAAGACTTCTGTATTGGAAGCCCATTCCTGCCATTTGATGCCCAGCAATCGTCCTATTTGTCGCAAATAGAAACTGTCAAGCTTTTTAATGTGCTGTCGATAACAGGACCATGTTTCGTACCCGTAGAGCAATGTTGTGAGGACGACTACATTACAGACTTTGATATTTGCCTGCAGATAGAGTCCATGTTGCTTCCAGATTCAGTGATGGAGAAGACCATATTCAGTGCTGGCTTTTGTAATTTATGCATCCACTTCATAGTTGATTATTGTTTCATTGTTCAACATGCTGCCAAGATAAGTAAACTGTTTGATGGCTTGGAGGTTGTTGAGGAGCTGTCTGGTACATAACCTTGTTTTCATTTTGCTGATGGTGCGGCTAAAGTTACGAGCCGCTGTAGCAAAGCTGTTTGTGAGATCTTATAACGCCGCATCAGAGCGCACCATCAAGGCACAATCGTTTGGTCCTCTTCAGCAAGTTTCATCTCACTCCAGCACCACAATGTCAATATGATATCTTTCAAACTCTTGAGCAACCAGAGCAGTCCACCTGGCAGGATGATCAGTTTGGTTTGGATGATCAAGGATTGTAAGAACATTACACATTACAACACAGAGATAAAAAGAAACTTTTCAAGGCTTGTGTCAAGGCTGTATCCCTACTTTGAACTTTAGGGTACAAATGTAGGGGGCTGCATGAAAACTGCTAAGCTTATCTACCAGCTTAGCTCTGGTCCCGCTGCCACCATTCTCGATGGATTCCCTCCCTGGGAAGCCTTGAGAAACCTTTCACCAATTTCCTGGTGAATACAGATCCAAACTGCTTGGATCTTAAACAAGGAGAGATTGACCCTTCCCCCCTCCTTCCTTTCACCAACTCCTGGTGAATACAGATCCAAACCCCCTTTGGATCTTAAAACAAGGAGAAATCAATCAGGTTCTTAAAAAGAAGGCTTTTAATTAAAGCAAAAGGTAAAAATCATCTCTGCAAAATCAGTATGGAAAATAACTTTACAGGGTAATCAAACTTAAAGAGCTCAGAGGAATCCCCTCTGTCTTAGGTTCAAAGTATAGCAAACAAGATAAGCACTCTGGTAAAAGGTACATTTACAAGTTGAGAAAACAAAGTAAATCTAAGACGCCTTGCCTGGCTTTTACTTACAATTTTGAAATAAGAGAGACTTGTTTAGAAAGATGGGGAGAACCTGGATTGATGTCTGGTCCCTCTCAGTCCCAAGAGCGAACAACCCCTTAAACAAAGGACACACACAAAAGCCTTTCCCCCCCCAAGATTTGAAAGTATCCTGTCCCCTTATTGGTCCCTGGGGTCAGGTGTCAGCCAGGTTACCCGAGCTTCTTAACCCTTTACAGGTAAAAGGATTTGGAGTCTCTGGCTAGGAGGGATCTCAGCACTGTACACAGGAGAGCTGTCACCCTTCCCTTTATAGTTATGACACGCCCCCCAAATCACAGATAGTGTTGGATGTTTGGTTCCACACTGGCTGTGATTTCTTTCCTGGAGCTCTAGGAGAAAACAGAGTTAATAAGACACATGTACCTTTAGACATACTACTGATTATATAAAAACTAACAATATGTTTCATTACAAGAACAATTGTTAACCAGTTAACTCTGGGAAACTTTCCCGGGAGAGTGCATCAGCCACTTTGTTAGAAGCTCCCGAAATGTGTTGTATTTCAAAATTAAAATCTTGGAGAGCTAAACTCCACCGAAGAAGTTTTTTGTTATTTCCCTTGGCGGTATGAAGCCACTGTAGCGCAGCATGGTCTGTTTGTAGTTGGAACCGCCGTCCCCAAACATATGGGCGTAGCTTTTCCAGCGCGTACACAATGGCGTAGCATTCCTTTTCGCTGATTGACCAGTGGCTTTCCCTCTCAGACAGTTTCTTGCTGAGAAACACGACAGGATGGAGTTTTTGATCCGGTCCTTCCTGCATTAAAACTGCTCCCACTCCTCGCTCGGACGCATCTGTGGTTACTAGGAACGGTTCGTCAAAGTCTGGGGCCCTTAGCACAGGGTCAGACATGAGTGTTGCCTTAAGCTGGTTAAAGGCCTTTTGACACTTATCAGTCCACTGAACTGCATTTGGCTGTTTCTTTCTGGTTAGGTCTGTCAGCGGGGCGGCGATTTGGCTGTAGTGTGGTACAAATCGCCTATAATATCCGGCCAAGCCTAAGAAGGATTGGACCTGTTTCTTTGACTTTGGAACCGGCCACTTTTGGATAGCATCCACTTTGGCCTGTAGGGGATTTATAGTTCCTTGACCCACCTGGTGCCCCAGGTACGTCAATCTGTTTTGGCCTATTTGACACTTTTTAGCCTTAACAGTTAGTCCTGCCTGCCGGATGCGCTCGAAGACTTTTTTCAGGTGCTCCAGGTGTTCTGTCCATGAATCAGAAAAAATGGCCACATCATCGAGGTAGGCAACTGCAGATTCTCCCAATCCTGCTAGGAGACCATCTACAAGTCTTTGGAAGGTGGCGGGTGCATTTCGCAACCCGAAAGGGAGTACATTGAATTCATACACCCCTGCCTGGGTGACGAAGGCTGACCTTTCCTTAGCGGGTTCATCTAGTGGTACTTGCCAGTACCCTTTGGTTAAGTCTAAAGTAGAGATGAATTGGGCATGTCCCAATTTTTCCAATAGCTCATCTGTGCGTGGCATTGGATAGTTGTCAGGACGAGTTACAGCATTTAGCTTACGGTAGTCCACGCAAAAGCGTATTTCCCCATCTGGTTTGGGAACTAGAACCACTGGAGATGCCCATGCACTGGTAGAGGGGCGGATTATACCCATCTGTAGCATGTCCTGTATCTTCCTTTGTATAGCCGCTTGGGCATGAGGTGACTCCCGGTAGGGTGGGGTTCTAATTGGGTGAGCATTACCTGTGTCAATGGAGTGGTATGCCCGTTCGGTCCGCCCTGGAGTGGCTGAGAAAATCGGTGCAAAGCTTGTGCACAGCTCCTTTATCTGCTGTCGCTGCAGACGTCCCAGGGTCGTGGAGAGGTTTACCTCTTCCACGCCACCATTCCTTTTTCCTTCATAGTAGACACCTGCAGGCCACTCCGCGTCATCAGTTTCCTGGGCTGTAAACTGGCAAACGTTTAATTCTCTAGAATAAAAGGGCTTAAGAGAATTAACATGGTATACCTTAGGCTTTATGTTGGAGGTGGGGGAGGCTATGAGATAGTTAACAGCTCCTAGGCGCTCCTGGACCGTAAATGGTCCTTCCCACGACGCTTCCATTTTATGGGCCTGGAGCGCCTTTAAGACCATGACTTGGTCTCCTACTTTGAAGGACCGTTCTCTGGAATGTTTATCATACCAGGCCTTTTGCTCTTCCTGAGCATCCTTTAGGTTTTCTTTAGCAAGGGCTAAAGAGTGTCGGAGGGTGTTTTGTAGGTTGCTTACAAAGTCTAGAATGTTAGTTCCTGGAGAAGGCGTAAACCCCTCCCATTGCTGCTTCACCAACTGTAATGGCCCCTTAACCTCGCGGCCATACACAAGTTCAAATGGTGAAAACCCTAAACTGGGATGTGGTACAGCCCTGTAGGCAAAAAGCAACTGCTGCAACACTAGGTCCCAATCATTGGAGTGTTCATTTACGAATTTACGTATCATGGCCCCCAAAGTTCCATTAAACCTCTCCACCAGACCATTGGTTTGATGGTGATGAGGGGTGGCAACCAAGTGATTCACCCCATGAGCTTTCCACAGGTTTTTCATGTTCCCTGCCAGGAAATTAGTTCCCGAATCTGTAAGTATGTCGGAGGGCCACCCTACCCTGGCAAAAATGTCTGCTAATGCCTGGCACACACTTTTAGTCTTGGTGTTGCTTAAGGGTACAGCTTCCGGCCATCGGGTAGCAAAATCCATGAAAGTCAGTACGTACTGCTTTCCTCTGGGTGTCTTCTTTGGGAAAGGACCCAGAATATCCACAGCTACTCGCTGAAATGGGACCTCAATTATGGGTAGTGGCTGGAGAGGGGCTTTAACCTGGTCTTGGGGCTTTCCCACTCGTTGGCACACCTCACAAGACCGGACATAATTAGCAACGTCCTTGCCCATTCCCTCCCAGTGGAAGGACTTCCCCAACCGGTCTTTGGTTCTGTTCACCCCAGAATGGCCACTGGGATGATCATGGGCTAAGCTCAAGAGTTTTACCCGATACTTAGTGGGAACTACCAGCTGTCTTTGAGGATGCCAGTCTTCTTGGTGCCCACCAGAAAGAGTCTCCTTGTATAAAAGTCCTTTTTCTACAACAAACCGGGATCGGTTAGAAGAGCTGAGAGGCGGTGGGGTGCTCCGTGCCGCTGCCCAAGCTTTTTGAAGGCTGTCATCTGCTTCCTGCTCGGCCTGGAACTGTTCCCTTGATGCTGGAGACATCAGTTCCTCCTTGGACTGTGGACTGGGGCTTGGTCCCTCTGGAAGCGATGCAGGTGCTGGGGCTTTTTCCATTGACTGTGAACCGCTGTCCGCTGGTGCACTATGTGGTATTTCAGGCTCTGGCTGAGCCTCTTGGGTAGGGTTATCTGCTGCTTCCGCCAGTTTAGGCTCGCTGGTGTCCTCTGGCATTGGAGTTGTAGACGGGGTTGCAAGCGCTGGACTCAGTGCTGGCAATGGTTCTGGTGCTGGTTGCGTTGCCAGTTCCGGTTCTGGGACTGGCTTTGGCTGGGTCTCTGGGATTGGATCCACTACGGCTGTTGCAGTCGTTGGCAGGGGATCCGGTTCCACCACCTGGTTTTGGGTCTCCGGTAACACAGACGGGGCCCTGGTGAACGGCTCAGGAACAGGGATGGGGGTGAAAGCTTGCTTAGCCTGGCTGCGGGTGACTATTCCCACCCTCTTGGCTAGCTTCACATGGTTGGCCAAGTCTTCCCCCAGCAGCATGGGAATGGGATAATTGTCATAGACTGCAAAAGTCCACATTCCTGACCAGCCCTTGTACTGGACATGCAACTGGGCTGTAGGCAAGGTTACAGACTGTGACACGAAGGGTTGAATTGTCACTGTAGCCTCAGGGTTGATGAGTTTGGGGTCCACTAGGGATTGGTGGATAGTTGACACTTGTGCCCCAGTGTCCCTCCAAGCGATAACCTTCTTTCCGCCCACTCTCAAGGTTTCCCTTCGCTCCGAGGGTATGAGAGAGGCATCTGGGTCTGGGGTTCTTTGGTGTGATTGGGGTGTAATGAACTGTAATCGGTTGGGGTTCTTGGGGCAGTGAGCCTTTATGTGCCCCAGTTCATTACATTTAAAACATCGCCCTGCTAAGGTATCACCGGGGCGATGTTGGTTGCTGGAGACTGGTGTGGTGGGGTGAGAAGGCGTCTGGGGTTTCCCTTGGGATGTGGGTGGGGTCTTGGGTTGTCCCCGGTGATAAGGTTTTGTTTCGGCTTGCCCCTTCTGATATTCGCTCCAACTGCTACTAGCTTTTTTCTTTTCTGTCACCTCCACCCATTTGGCTCCAATCTCCCCCGCCTCGGTTACAGTTTTGGGCTTCCCATCTAGGATGTACCTTTCTATTTCCTCAGGAACACCCTCTAAAAACTGCTCCATTTGCAATAGGAAGGGCAACTCTTCCGTAGATTTAACATTTCCTCCTGATATCCAGGCATCCCAATTTTTCCCAATGTGGTAGGCATGTCGGGTAAATGACACATCAGGTTTCCACCTTAGGGCTCTGAACCGCCGACGGGCATGCTCAGGTGTTAGCCCCATTCTGATTCTGGCCTTGTTTTTAAAAAGTTCATAACTGTTCATGTGTTCCTTAGGCATTTCAGCCGCCACCTCTGCTAAGGGTCCACTGAGCTGCGGCCTCAGCTCTACCATGTACTGGGTTGGAGGGATGTTGTATCCAAGGCAGGCCCTTTCAAAATTTTCTAAGAAGGCCTCAGTATCATCGCCTGCCTTGTAGGTGGGGAATTTCCTGGGATGGGAAGTGGTACCTGGAGAGGAGTTGTTAGGATGGTCTGATGCACCCTGCCTAGTCCTTGCTGCTTCCAGTTCCATCTCTCTTTTATGGGCCTCCTGTTTGGCTTTCTCTTCTCTTTCATGGGCCTCCTGTTTGGCTTTCTCTTCTCTTTCATGGGCCTCCTGTTTGGCTTTCTCTTCTCTGTCATGGGCCTCCTGTTCAAGTTTTTTAATTTGAAGTAGTCTCCGATGTTTTTTCTCATTTTCTTCTGCTTCTAGTCTGGCCAGTTCTAGTTTGCTAGCTGCTTCACTGGTAGTCATTTTCCTGGTTTTCTGTGCTGGGCCACACCCCTCTGCAGTTGACTGAAACTGGGATGTATTTAGCTCAGGCTCCTGCTGAGTGCTGCTGAGTTAACAGAGACTTTCTAACAAGCTACTCCCGAGGATGTAAAAAGAAAAAAAACACAATTCAGCTTGTAAATTATCTTTACCAGTTGTTTGCTTATTAATTGAACCCTTCTCTTAACAAAGGACCTTGTTAAAAAAACTTAACACCTCTGCCTTCAGGCAAGGAGAGATAAGATATGCATCTACCTTCAGCTCTGCTCTCCAAGCAGCTAGAAGGAAAAAAAAATCTCTTACTGGCTTTTGGGTTTAAAACGATCCCACCGCTGTGCCACCATGTCAAGGCTGTATCCCTACTTTGAACTTTAGGGTACAAATGTAGGGGCCTGCATGAAAACTGCTAAGCTTATCTACCAGCTTAGCTCTGGTCCCGCTGCCACCATTCTCGATGGATTCCCTCCCTGGGAAGCCTTGAGAAACCTTTCACCAATTTCCTGGTGAATACAGATCCAAACTGCTTGGATCTTAAACAAGGAGAGATTGACCCTTCCCCCCTCCTTCCTTTCACCAACTCCTGGTGAATACAGATCCAAACCCCCTTTGGATCTTAAAACAAGGAGAAATCAATCAGGTTCTTAAAAAGAAGGCTTTTAATTAAAGCAAAAGGTAAAAATCATCTCTGCAAAATCAGTATGGAAAATAACTTTACAGGGTAATCAAACTTAAAGAGCTCAGAGGAATCCCCTCTGTCTTAGGTTCAAAGTATAGCAAACAAGATAAGCACTCTGGTAAAAGGTACATTTACAAGTTGAGAAAACAAAGTAAATCTAAGACGCCTTGCCTGGCTTTTACTTACAATTTTGAAATAAGAGAGACTTGTTTAGAAAGATGGGGAGAACCTGGATTGATGTCTGGTCCCTCTCAGTCCCAAGAGCGAACAACCCCTTAAACAAAGGACACACACAAAAGCCTTTCCCCCCCCAAGATTTGAAAGTATCCTGTCCCCTTATTGGTCCCTGGGGTCAGGTGTCAGCCAGGTTACCCGAGCTTCTTAACCCTTTACAGGTAAAAGGATTTGGAGTCTCTGGCTAGGAGGGATCTCAGCACTGTACACAGGAGAGCTGTCACCCTTCCCTTTATAGTTATGACAGCTTGTTTGAATTTTGACCACATGATGGGATGGCCACCGTAAGCTGGTCAGGGCTTCTTGGGATGAGCAATTTTTAGGGCACCTTTTATAGCCCCCTCCTTGGATTGTGGTCGGCTGTACTGTTCCTGAATACAGCAGCCTAGTTGATCAAGATGCAGGGCATCCAGAGTCTTGACCTGCCCGCTCGCAGGTTCACAACTATGACTCCCAGCAGTGTTCATCACCTGTCACTTTCACCATTTCCCCCAATGCCGTGGGGCTTGTTGAAGGTTGCCTGAGAATTAGCTAAAAGTAGACAAGCAGTTGCGCACCAACTTGCACGCGCTTTTGGCCAATGAGACCATTTCCAGCAGCAAGGTGAGCTGAGACAACTGAAAGACTTGCTGGCTCCAGGTTTATTTTTGGAGTGACCTTCTCGTAGACTAGTTGCCCAGGCTAATGAGCCTGGTTCCACCTGGCCAGAGCCCTGTTAGCCAGGGTGTTTCAGAGTAAGTAGTATCACTGGAGTTGATTGGGCTATTTGAAGAATAACTACTCAGCATGAGTAAAGGTATCTGAATCTAGCCCTATATTTCCAAAAGAGTTTTTATCTGTCTACAGCAAATGCTCTAGATAATTCACAGTGTGATTATTGCAATGGCCTTCTCAGTAGGCTTATTGCTTCTTTTCTCTTTGATTTGTAAGCTACTCAGATTAGGTTACTTGTCTGTTTATTGTTGGCTCGATCACTTGACTTTTTTCATTTAGGAGTTTACACCGGATACCTCGGGTGACTTATACTGATGAGTTGAGTTGACCACGTGAATGGGAACCCTGCAATCCTGTCCCAACGCTGACTCACTGTTTGACCTTAAGCAAGTTACTTACCTTTTCCCCCCTCAGTTGTTTCTTCTGGTCAATGGGAGTAATAGTTACCTCCCTCCCTCACCTGCATGTTGCAATGATTGATTGATTAATTAGTGTTTGGAAAGCTCTTTGAAATATTAAAAATGAAAAGTATGAAGGATTATTATCCCCGAGTAAAATTTTCAAAAGCCCCTTAGAGTCTCATTTTCAAAAGTGATTTTAGGTGTCTAAGTCTCACTGACTTTCAATGCATGAGGCTCCTGATAGCCTAAATCACTTTTGAAAATGGGACACTCAGGTGCTTTTGAAAATTTTATCCATGGATGATAATACTTGTCATGTTCAGTATTTCAAACACTAATTAATCATCGTAGCATCCATGTGAGGCAGGAGGGCGGTAACTTACTGTACAGAAGAGAAAACTGAGGAACTGACAAACAGACAAACCAAAATAAAACACTTCAAAATTTCAAGTCAGAATGTTTCATTTCAGTCTAAAATGCTAAAACAAAATGTTTTGCCATTTCCAAATTCAAAATTTTCAAAATGTTTTGTTCTGCAATAATAATTCAACTTTTTGTCCCAATTCAAGACAAAAACAGATGTTGACATGTCAGAATTTAGAATCAATGTTTGTTTGGCATGAATCAGAGTGTTTTCCCCTCAAATTTCCAGCATGTAACCTGAGGATAAATACTGCATATTATGGGGATTGTCAGCTCAATCTGGTGGTACTTAGTATACAAATTAAAATTAATTTAAAATTAGACCTTTAAGGAAAAATATTTGCTTTGTGTATTACCTGTTTTCTGATCCTTCTTGATAACAAATGGCTGCTTTGTTATCCTTCACACTCTCCACAGACTTAAAATTCATTGTAAGCGAGTGATTGACATAGATTTGAATAAATTGTGGAGGCACAAAACTTGACCTGGCTCTTTCCTTTCTTACCGCCTTTGTGAATTCAGTATGATATTATATTTGCAATCTTTCATATATTTCTGTAAATAGATAAATAACCCTGAGCCAAGAACTTGGCATTCATGTACATCTATAGTGGGGCAAAACAAATGATCAGTGTGTGTACAGACTTTTAGATACTTGACCAAACTACCAACCCTTTAAATTTCATCCACCAGTAATATACAGCCAAAACACTAGTTGTGAAATATATTGATAGAAACAACAAAAACAAGGCAATGCATTCTTGCAAAAAGGCAGTGGTAGACTCTAAAAGGATCCCATCTGTTGCAATTAACACTTATATTAAATGTACTTTGAAACATTTTAAAAGCTGGAAAATATAGTGCATTTAGTAAGAAGTAATTTCTCCTGGAGTTTGGTTCAACAGTATGGAATAAACCCAATTCAATTGAAATGAATGAATTTTGATCAAATTAATTATGCAGAATGTACACAGAGGTCTATTTGAATGTTGGAAGAATAGAAAATGTGTACTGTTAGGACCAGATTCACTATAGGTGTATAGAGAGTGTCTAGTGCAGGGGTAGGCAACCTATGGCACGGGTGCCAAAAGCGGCATGCGAGGTGATTTTCAGTGGCACTCACACTGCCCGGGTCCTGGCCACCGGTCCAGGGGGATCTGCATTTTAATTTAATTTTAAATGAAGCTTCTGAAACATTTTAAAAACCTTATTTACTTTACATACAACAATAGTTTAGTTATATATTACAGACTTATAGAAAGAGACCTTCTAAAAATGTTAAAATGTATTACTGGCACGCGAAACCTTAAATTAGAATGAATAAATGAAGATTCGGTACACCACTTCTGAAAGGTTGCCAACCCCTGATCTAGTGCAATGGCACACCAATCACTACTAGGATTTCTAGGCACTTCTGTAATGCAAATAATAATAATAATGGATTTTTTACTTAAGTGGAGTTATTGCTGCTTTTACTGGTCATGAATTTGGCCTTTGTGTTTTGCCTGAAATGTAGAGTGAAGTCAAAGGTGATCAACATGCTGTTTAACATCATGGTGACAAAATAGCTGGAGACAGCAGGGCACCTTTTCAGGGACCTCTCTTTTTTTTTTTTTTTTTTTTGGCTTGTGATTTTTAGAACTCTGAGGTGTCGTTTATTTTGACACCTGGAGTTTTTCAGGCCATGTTTGTGTGGTTTGTGGGAAAAGCATTAAAATGTGTTAAAGGCATAAGAGTGCTGTGTCTGAAGTTTTATTAGGAAGCTGTAGTTTATTATAAGTTATCCCAAGATTGTAAATAATATGTGAATTTAGAAATTCTGACCATAAAATTTTGGTGCATTTTTAAAAGCTTCACTGAGCTCAAAATGGAATTTAAAATTAGCATTTAATTTGCAGTTTACAGGAATGCTGTTGAGTCCACTAGGCCTGAATTTAGAAGTCCCAGAAACAAAAAACCTTAATTTCTACAAGAATATTTAGCTAACAGTTTCAGCAGTAATACTTGATGTCTACAGCAAAATAACAGAGCCACTAAATGTTATTAAGTCATAGCAATTGTGGCTGATTTAAATCCCAACCCATGTGGAGGCGCCTCCTGACTATAACAGAACTCTGCAGGGGGCACAAGGGTTCACATTAACGGCTCCCAGTGCAGCTGGGCCTTTAGTACCCATCAAGGTTTATTTTTCTATATAAATGGCCAAAAAAGTCAGTATGATTTTTGCCTTTTAAAAATTATGTAGATGCTCCATAAAGATGAGACAATAAAAACAATGTGAGTGAGTGGACCTTTAGGCCCATACGTTTCCAATAAATAAAGAATGTAAAGTGGCCTGAATAGTTTTTTCACACTGATTGACTTATGAAATTATGTAACTACTACCAAATTTTAAAACATGAATTGAGTTTAATAAAACCCAGTGTACTCAAGCTTGTACAAGTTTACCAGTTTAAAACCTCACCTTTTCACCCAGTCCTTCCTATGTTCCCCTCATTTGTGTATATACCAGGGGTAGGCAACCTATGGCACGCGTGCCGAAGGCGGCACGCGAGCTGATTTTCAGTGGCGCACACACTGCCCGGGTCCAGGGGGGCTCTACATTTTAATTTAATTTTAAATGAAGCTTCTTAAACATTTTAAAAACCTTATTTACTTTACATACAACAATAGTTTAGTTATATATTATAGACTTATAGAAAGAGGCCTTCTAAAAACGTTAAAATATATTGCTGGCACACGAAACCTTAAATTAGAGTGAATAAATGAAGACTCGGCACACCACTTCTGAAAGGTTGCTGACCCCTGGTATATACCCTAACTCACATTATTATTACTTATTATTTACGGTGCAGTGATTTTCAAACCATGGGTCGTGACCCAGAACTGGGTCGCGGAATGGAAGGGACTGGGTCACAGCAGCTCTGGTCAGCACCGCCACTTGTGCACCTCCGCCCAGGAGCTGGACATGATGCTGGCCGCTTCCGGGGCACAGAGCGGTCCGTGGTGCCAGGACTGGCGGGAAGCCTGCCTCTGCACCCTGGCTGCACCGCTGACCAGGAGCTGCTGGAAGTAAGCCTGCGCCCCAACCCCCTGCCCCAGCCCTGAGCCCCCCCCAAATCCAGAGCCCCTTCCTGCACCCCAAACACCTCATCCCCAGCCCCACCCTGAGCCTGCACCCCCAGCCTAGAGCCCTGACCCCCTCCCTCACCCCAACCTCCTTCCCCAGCCCAGAGCCCTCTCCCACACCCTGACCCCCTTGTTCCTGCCCCACCCCGCAGCTCTGAGCCCCTCCCACACCCCAAACCCCTCATCCCCAGCTCCGTTGGGTCACAGGCATCCACAATTTTCTTCAACTGGGTTGCCAGAAAAAAAGTTTGAAAACCACTGCTCTAGTGCAGTGGTCCCCAAACTGTGGGGAATGCTCCCCATGGGTCCGCAGAGGAAAGTTCGGGGGAGGCACACGGTGGGGCCCAGGCCAGCCCTCCCGGGGGGCGGGGAGGGAGTGCCACTCAGCCCTGCTTAGGGTGACCAGACAGCAAATGTGAAAAATCGGGACGGGGGTGGGGGGTAATAGGAGCCTATATAAGAAAAAGACCCAAACATCGGGACTATCCCTATAAAATTGGGACATCTGGTCACCCAAGCCCCGCTCTGCCCCCAGCCCAGTTCCGCCTCCAGCTGCAGCTCCCCTCCGCCCCCAGCCCAGTGCTGCCCTCATTTCCTCTCCACCCCCAGGCCAGCTCCGCCTCTAGCCCCAGTTCTGCCCCCAGCTTCACCGTCAGCCCAAGCTCCTCTGCTGAGCCAACTGGGCAGTAATGGAGGCACAGGATTACTGGTAAGGGGACGTGTAATAGGAAAAGCTTTTGTGTACCACTGCTCTAGTGCATACAGGCCCCGGACAAGATTGGTAGCCTATTGTGTTAAGTACCAATAAACATACAGGTAGAGACAGTCCCTGTCCTGAAGAGCTTAAGGTTAGGTCTATGCTAGAAATTTTTGGTGGTATAGTAGTATCACTCAGGGGTGGTATTTTCTTTTTTTTTTTTATACTGGCAAAACTCTTAGTGTAGATGCTGTTATACTGGGAAAAAATGCTTTTGCGGATATAGCTTATGTCACGTGGGAAACTGGTAGTATAAGCTATATCAGCAAAAGCACATAACCTGCATCTACGCTAGGAAGCTTTGCTGGTATAGCTCTGCTAGCAAACTTTTTCTAGTGTAGAGCTGGCCTCAGCCTGGGCTGCTAAAAACACAAGATACGTTACAGATTAGAGGGCATACAGCTGAAGAGTAGCATTGGTGTACCAGGCCCCAGCACAGAGGTTTATTGTTAAGATAGAGAGGGAACTTAAGAGTGCTAGTCTCAAAAGCCTGCAATGGGTACCAAAAGGAGGGACTGGGAATGATTATGTGAAAAGGTGTGTCAGTATTCAGATATTGGTTGAGGCCTCTAGGTGTTATCTCAATCCAATAATTATAATTTAAATTTTCTCCATAACGTTATATTTAGCAGACTTGTAAAGAATTGTTTTACAATACAACCAACTTCTCCTGCGCATTCCCTGCTTTCCCCTGAAAAATGAGTCAACAGAAGTGGTAGGAGTTGTTTTGTAATTAGGTCCCTAGCTGCTTGCTGGACTGATGAAGTTGTGTTTTGTAATAATATGAAGTTATTTTGTTAGCAGACTTTACTTTCCAAGTCTTTTCCCCCTTCCAGCACCCCAAGGTACAGCTTTACTGGATCAGTTACCATCTGCTCCAGTGTTTGCATTTAGCCTGCAGGGCCTGTGATCTCAGAAATATTTCCTGTAAATGGAATCTCTCATGCCAGGCCTGTCACACAATAGATATATAATTGGATAAATCCTAAACTGGAAACTACAAACAATAATAAGAAAACGTATTGTATTGTACGTGGTCAATGAATCTCTCCAAAATGGGATGTTTGTTTACATATGAAACTTAAGTATATTTTTCTTTTCTGTTTTTTAACAATAATGAAATAAATTTAATAGCTAAGCTCAGTGGTGTATTTTTTCCATTCAGCATCTAACCTAATCAGCTTGCTGTGTTTTAGTGGAACAGTATATTATAGCGCAGACAAATTTACCTCACATTAGATCTCAGTTCTACTCTTAGATACACAGATGGACATCTGTTTGAGCTTGTTCATCTATCTACTAAGCTTGAACACACATGTCCTGCCAATAATTTTTAGAAGATACCAGACTAGAGGGTGTGATGTGAGCATGATTGAGCCTGAGGAGAAAAGAATGGGAAAAATCCAGGCTGCCCTTGTACTATTCAACAAAAAAATGGCTTCATTTTTTAAAAAGATTACAAACTATATGTCAATGTTTTTGGGGTTTGGTTTTAAAAAAGAAGTGATTTTTAGTCCTTATTAAATGTTACAGATTGATAGCCTTGGAGATTGAAGTCCTCTGTTTATTATCCTCAGAACGTATACAGCAGGGCAGTGACATTACAAACTTCTGCACACTGTCCCATTAACGGGCCTCACCCCTAGATGGGACTGAGGGTAATTCAGATTTCATGCTGATCTTTAGATTCTCTGCTAAGACTGCCAGCAAAGTGCTAATTGGTTTGAACTGTGGACGTGTCCTCTTTGACCTGGACTGAGACCACTTATGCAGTGAGACTGGCACCATTTTACAAAAGAGATTATCCCAATTCCATGTTGTATACCATCCTCCTTTACTAATAGCTTTAGTGTTCATCTCTGCTAAGGCTCATAGTTTTCCCAAGTAGAGTGAAACTGATCTGATTCTTGTCAGTCTTACTGATTCCCACGGAATTTTTAATGGCAGTGGGGAAATGACCAGTCTTAGGCCTTGTCTACACTACGAGAGTACTTCGATTTTAGTTAATTCGACTATGTGGAATCGATATTACTAAGTCGAACGTGTGTGTCCACACTAAGGACAGTAATTCGACTTTGTGAGACTTTGTGAGTCCACACTAACGGGGCAAGCGTCGACATTGGAAGCGGTGCACTGTGGGCAGCTATCCCACAGTTCCCGCAGTCCCCCCTGCCCTTTGGAATTCTGGGTCGAGCCCCAAATGCCTTCTGGGTAAAAAAATGTGTCGAGGGTGCTTTTGGGCGCCTGTCGTCATCCGTCCGTCACTCAAGCCCTCCCTCCCTCCCTCCCTCCCTGAAAGCGCCGGCGGGAAATAATTTCGCGCGCTTTTCTGATTACTGACAGCGCGGACGCCACAGCAGTGCGAGCATGGATCCCGCTGCGACCATCGCTGCAGTTGTGGCAGTTCTCAACGCCTCGCAGCTTCTCCTCCACCTGTACCAGAGGCAGCTGCAGATCAATCATGAGAGGAGGCTACGGCACTACCGTGACGGCATGAAGTCGGACACTAGCTCCGACCTCTCTGAGAACATGAGACCCAGCGCCCAGGACATCTCGCTGTCACTGGGTCTTGTTGATACTGTTGAACGGCGATTCTGGGCCCGTGAAACCAGCACGGAATGGTGGGACCGCATAGTGCTGCAGGTCTGGGATGAATCCCAGTGGCTGCGCAACTTTCGCATGCGGAAGGGGACTTTCCTCGAACTGTGTGAGTTGCTGTCCCCTGCCCTGAAGCGAAAGGACACCCGGATGCGGGCAGCCCTGACTGTCCAGAAGCGAGTGGCCATAGCCCTCTGGAAGCTCGCAACGCCAGACAGCTACCGGTCCGTCGCTAACCAGTTTGGCGTGGGCAAGTCTACCGTGGGGGTTGCTGTTATGCAAGTAGCCAGGGCAATCGTCAAGCTACTGCTATCTAAGGTAGTGACCCTGGGAAACGTTGAGCTCATCAGAGATGGCTTTGCCGAGATGGGATTCCCAAACTGCGGTGGGGCTATAGATGGGACTCACATCCCTATCCTGGGACCGGACCACCAGGCCAGCCAGTACATAAACAGAAAGGGATACTTTTCCATGGTGCTGCAAGCACTGGTGGACCATCGGGGACGTTTTACCAATATCTACGTTGGATGGCCTGGCAAGGTTCATGACGCTAGGGTGTTCAGGAACTCTGGTCTGTGTAGACGGCTGCAGGAAGGTCTTTACTTCCCGGACCACAAAGTAACTGTTGGGGATGTGGAGATGCCTACAGTCATCCTCGGGGACCCTGCATACCCGCTAATGCCCTGGCTCATGAAGCCCTACACTGGCGCACTGGACTCAGGGAAAGAACTATTCAACTACCGGCTCAGCAAGTGCAGAATGGTGGTGGAGTGTGCTTTTGGCCGTCTCAAGGGCAGATGGAGAAGCCTACTCACTCGCTGTGATCTCAGCGAGACCAATATCCCCATTGTGATAGCTGCTTGCTGTGTGCTCCACAATTTGTGTGAGAGCAAGGGGGAGACCTATATGTCAGGGTGGGAGGTTGAGGCAAATAGCCTGGCTTCTGATTACGTCCAGCCAGACAGCAGGGCGATTAGAAGATCACAGCGGGACGCACTGTGCATCAGGGAGGCTTTGAAAGCCAGGTTCCTGACTGAACAGGGTCTCCAGTGACTTTTTACTTTGTGGACACAGATGCTGAACCTGCCCCCGTTTCTTTACCCAGTTACTGTTGACTATCCTTCCAAGTTACATACCCCCTTCCCCACCTTCCCAACAAATAAAATCTGTTCTGTTCTGTTAATGAACAAGGTTCTCTTTTTTACTGTTTTCGCGGGAATGTTTTAAACCGGGGACGCAGACTGTGGCGGGGGGCGGGCTTACTGTTTTGATGCAAATGATGCTTCTAAAGTCCGGGAATGACAGGCTCCGCAGTGCTGCATTGGTTGTTTCAACGCAGCCTGCCAGCAGTCCTGGGCGGGACTGGATGTATGTGTCGGCCAAGTGACTTTCTGGCAGGGGGCGGAGGGTAACAGATCCCCTGCTGCGTGGCTCTGTGATCCAGGATAAGGACCGCGGCATAGGATCTCTAACTGCCCTCCCCCGACACAAAGTCACAGATCAACCCCCTCGCACCCCAGAACAAGAAAACCGCCTCCCAGACTGACAAGGGTAACTGGTGACTGTGCTGTGTATGTGTCCTGATGCTGGACCTGCCCCCGCCTCTGTAGCCTGCTACAGGCGACTGTCCTGTCCAAGTAACAAACCCCTTCCCCCCCCTTCAGACAGAATCCCCTCCAAAAGACACTCTCGGAAACAGTACTTAACAGAAACAGATGTTTTATTACGAACCGCACATGAAAAGGGGGGGGGGAAGGAAACTTGGACATGGGCTAGTGTGAGATGGGTAGGAAAGGACTTTTCAAAGTTTGGAACGAGAGCCTTCCATTGCTGCAGCAGTGTGCAGTGGCCGACTGACAGTTTTAACGGCCCTTGCCGCCCCTCCTTCTTTGTACTTTTGGTGAGGGGGGTGTGGGACTTGGTGGCGGGGGAGGGCGGTTAGAGATAGACAGCAGCAGTGCTCTGTCCTCCTGCCTCCGGTCTTGCAGAACATCCACTAGGCGCCGGAGCGTCTCCGTTTGCTCCCTCATTAGTCCAAGCAGGGTTTGAGTAGCCTGCTGGTCCTCCTGGCGCCACCTCTCCTCCCGTTCCATGACTGCTCTGTGCATTTGTGACAAGTTCTCCCTCCACTGTGTCGTCTGGGCTGCCTGCTCTCGTGAGCACTCCATAAGTTCATAAAACATGTCTTCACGAGTTTTTCTCTTCCTTCTTCTAATCTGCGCTAGCCTCTGGGAGTGTGATGCCAGGCTGGGTTGGGAGACAGTCGCAGATGTGTCTGTGGGAATGGGAAAAAGGGAGTAAATTCCTGAGACAGATAAATGAAGTTGCTAACAAAGAGCATAGTCTTTCTCTGTGAACAACACCATGCACTGCACCTTTCACATGCGCACTCAGGACAAGGTCGAATTTTCGGCCCTCGCCTTATGTGTCTGGGGTCCTGCAGTTGCGATCAGAGAAGCGTTGCAGGACACCTCTACTTCTGCTGCGGGAAAACATGGTAAGCCGTAGACTTGTGGCAGCTTAAACATGTAATAGTAGCACTGGGCTCCTTTCGCACTGAATGCAAGGCCACTCTCTGCTGGCAGCAATCAGGGAAGCATGAGCTCTGCCCCTGTCCCACCACCTCGCGGCTGTCCCCGGGAAAGATCCCTGTATGCTGCCCCTCTGCCGCCTCCACCGCGTGGCTGTAAAGCAGTCCAAATACTAACATTCCCCTCCCTAATTTAAAGCAGGGCGTCATGTGTGACATAACCCTCATGAGGATCTCGGAGACCGAGAGGGGAAGGATGCTGCGTGAATGCATGCAGAGGCCTGGGCCATATGCCGCCATGCTGTGCCGCGCACTGATCCCCGACTACCTCATGGACTCATGGCGTGGGAACGTGTGCTACCACGGGGGACCAAACAAGATTGCCCTGCCGTTGAACCTCGTGCGCATGCTGGAGCGGTACCTCCAGGAGAGCTATGCGGAGCTATCCCAGGAGGACTGTCTGTCCATTCCCGGGCACATTGACCGCCTTTTCCTTTAAGTTGAGCATAACGGACTACAGAGTGGAGGGGCCGTGTTGTGGACTAATCATGAATATCCGGACAGTACTTGATTTTCTATACATAGTTAGTAGTAAAAAGTTTACTAAGCCAACTAAATCATGAACAACAAATTACTGATATAGTTATTATTCCTGTTTTGTTATAAATAAAAGTTTCTATGTTTAACTGAGTGACTGAAAAGCCCATTCTTAACAATATAAATATTCCACTTATGTTAAAATGAAATGTTTAGATGTTTAAAGCACTCACTGCTTGATCCTTCCCCTGATTCGGTGTCCGGGGTAAGGGCTGTGGACGGTTGGTAGGGGATCTCGGTAAGGGTGATGAAGAGCTCCTGGCTGTCGTTGAAATCAGCGGTGCAAGCGCTGTCGACTGCCTCGTCCTCCTCATCTCCTTCCTCATCTTCCCCGTCACCTAACATTTCCGAGGAGGAACCGGCCGTGGACAATATCCCATCCTCGGAGTCCACGGTCACTGGTGGGGTAGTGGTGGCGGCCGCACCTAGGATGGAATGCAGTGCCTCGGCTGGGATCCGGAGCGTCGGTTTGCCTCTTTGGTTTTTTGGTAGCCTTGTCTCAGCTCCTTGATTTTCACGCGGCACTGCGTTGCATCCCGGCTGTATCCTCTCTCTGCCATGGCTTTAGAGATCTTCTCATAGATCTTTGCATTCCTTCTTTTGGAGCGCAGCTCTGAAAGCACGGACTCATCGCCCCACACAGCGATGAGATCCAAGACCTCCCGATCAGTCCATGCTGGGGCCCTCTTTCTATTAGATTGCACGGCCAACTCTGCTGGAGAGCTCTGCATCGTTGCTAGTGCTGCTGAGCTCTCCACGCTGTCCAAACAGAAAATGAGATTCAAACTGGCCAGACAGGAAAAGGAATTCAAATTTTCCCGGGGCTTTTCCTGTGTGGCTGGTCAGAGCATCCGAGCTCTAAGTGCTGTCAAGAGCGTCAACAGAGTGGTGCACTGTGGGATAGCTCCCGGAGCTATTACCGTCGATTTCCATCCACACCTAGCCTAATTCGATATTGCCATTTCGAATTTAGCGCTACTCCTCTCGTTTTCGAGGATTACAGAAGTCGAATTTAAAAGAGCTCTATTTCGAACTAAGTAGCTTCCTGGTGTGGACGGGTGCAGGGTTAATTCGATGTAACGGCGCTAAATTCGATATAAGCTCCTAGTGTAGACCAGGCCTTAGTGATTTCAGTCTGCTGCTGCTTCAAAAAGTTATAAACCATGGCAGCAGCACTAGTGCCATTTGTTTGCAGACTCAGGAAGACAGCGCTTCATTGGTTCACATTTTCAAGGCAGTGTCACAGCTGGAAACTTAAAACAATTGAAACTTAAATACTACATAAATTCATAGTTTAGATTTAGCCCTCCTGGTTAACCAGGGAAATTTTTTTCACTTTACCACAGGATGAGTGAATTATTAAAACTGTGCTCATGCTGTTATTCCAGTAGTAACCAGTTTACAAATATATTTTCTCTTTCGTTTGAGTGAGTGAGAATACTGTGCACTAGTCATAATTTGAAGACACTACTCTGAGATGCACAGCAGAGCATCAAAAAAGAAATTGAATTTACCTTCAGTGAAGGAGAGTAATTGGTTTTTATACTTTAAAAAATCCCAAACCAGAAGGCTCATCTGTCTCTGACAGATAAAGGAATTGAGTTAGAATCTGAGCACCCTAATTGAAAGTAATAATAGTAATAATAAAGGGACTGCTCTGTATATTTTTCCAAACAGACTGTCATTTATGTACTATTCTAGGCTTATTTATGATAAATGTTGATCAAAGCACCAGACAGAATAAACCATTGAATCCTTTTAAATTCCAGGATAAAAGGATTAAATTTTATCAATGGAGCTCATCCGCCTAGCAGTCTATCTGCCTTTTTTTCTTGCATGGTTTTTTTGGAACTTTAAAAGCTTCTTATTTTGGATTTTATGTTTAGCATGGCCAACACTGTTAAAACTGAGGGTGAAATCCTGCCTTGATTGAGGTCAACAGCAATTTTCCTACTGACTTCAGTGGTGCCAGTATTTTACCCACAATGCCTTTTAGGCTCCTAAATCCATATTCAATCACCTAATTAAAGTGGCCTGATTGTCAGAGGTGGTTTTCACCTGCAGCTTCCATTGAGTTCAGTCTGCATTGCAGGTCAATACTGTCCTAAACTGTCTAAAAAAACACCTTAATACTTTGTGTAAAAACAGGGACAATACTTTCTCAGAGGTGCTGTATGAGGGTCAGTGTTTGTACCATACTTTAAAGATGTGAACTGTTATGTATTGTTATGTAAGTTACAATATCATTGGAGACTTTGATTGTAGTATCTTACTAGTTTCTGTTAAAGTTTCTATGCAGTACTGATACCCTTTGGGAGCATAGTTTTTCTTCCTTTCTCTGTGTGTTTGTATATATTTTTTTAAAGGCTGATAGATACATAATAGTTGTAGGCAAGCTTAGGTTTTATATAAATATAATTCTCTTTTCATGTTAATGCACAAATAGGATATACTGTATTAGTAGATTTAACATTGTGTATTAAATATAAAAACATTTTAACCCCAAAGAAAACTGAAATATAGTTTTGTTTCCTCTGAAGAGGTATAATTGATTGTGTTAAGAGAATTCAGTGCAAGCTTTTGTCTCTCAAGGCACTTTTACAGGCCTCATTACAGTAGTATCTGAGCACCTCATATACAAAGAATTAGCCTGACAACACCTCTGTGAGGTAAGGAAGATAACAGAAATGCTGTTATCTCCTTTTTACAGATGGAGGGCCAGATCCTCATCTCCAGCTTTGGCTACTTTGTGCTGTCTCAGCTGCACAAAGCAGCTGTAAAGCAGCCCTACACGTGTACCTGAGCATTCCCTATGGCAGAGGGCAGTCCTCAGATGGGTTAGACTGAATCTGTGCCACTCACTTCCCTGCCCCCTTCATTACGGGTTGGAGGGGATAGGACAGAGCATACACAGTGTTGTTTACAGTAGTCCCTTAAACTGCTCTACATTACTCTGGGGACCATTTAGGCCCCTGGTCAGTCCAGGATCGGGGTAGCATCCCAATGACCACTCTGCTTAGCTGCTCTAAGGGTAAACATGGTGCATTTGAGGATGTGGTGCAGAAAATGGAGATACAGAAAAATTAAGGCCCCAATCCTTCCACATCATGCTTCACTTTAGTGGAAATCTTAGAGTAACAAAGTGACTTACCCAAGATCACACAGAAAGTAGGTGGCAGAGCCGGGAACTCAACCCACATCTTCTAAGATCTAGACCAATGCCTTAACCACAAGATTATCCTGCCTTTACCCCCAAAAAACAAAACAAAACAAAAATCCAAACCTCCTGAACCATTTTTGTGTGTTTATTCCTTGTATCTTATGTGACAAATTCTGCCCTGGTTTACATCTCATATAACTGATTAAAATCAATGGAGTTACACAGGGTCCTAGTCATGGTACAATCTTTCTCTTTGAGTTTACTGTCAATCTATATAATTCTATTGCTAGGACTCCTCATAAAACATCTTGCTGTGTTAATTAACACATTTATCTCTATTTAAAAAGCACTTGCCTAGAGAGAGAACTGAGGACAGATTTATGCCCCTTTAATTAGTTTGCTTCAAAACAAGCTGCCCTTGACTTATTGGTTCATAAAGAGGCTTGCATTCTTACTCCACATAGCCTTGGTAGTCTGTACTCTCTCATTCTAGTTAACATATCTCTGTATGTCATCAGTTTGGTCATTTCAATGTCTGCTTTGACTAATAATATGGATTAGCACTGCAGGATTTGTTGACCACAAATGAGCAATCAAAAATTGTGGACTAATACTTGTAGTTGGATATACCCAAGTATGAATTTCGAACTCTGAAATACACAGTGTTTGCTGTTCTCTCATTTTACCCCCAGCTACTTAATACATTTGACGTAGTTTCTAGTCAGTTATATTTGTAATTTATATATGCATGTGTGATTACTGGTACAGAAAGCTTGGAAAGTACCTTTTGCTAGTACTTCACATGGTTACTAAACAACAATGTAAGTGCTTAAACTCCTACTTGATTGAGAAACTCAGTAATAAGGGACTAAATGGTGACTCGAGCTACATGCCTGCACAGGGAAGTGAGAACTAGGTTCTGGGCACACAGGAGTAGGTGGGGGCTGCTACCCATCTCGCCAGAATAAGGATATGGGGAGCAGACAGGGCACGGAATGGGCAAAGACTCTGCATTCCTCGTGCTTGCCAGTATATCTGAAATAGCGGCGGGGAGCTGTAATTTGCTGTTAGAATAGGCCAGTAGCAAAATGACTGCCCTTTATTACTCCACCTCAATGGAGCAAAGGGAAATAGGGAAGGAGTTGTGTCTCAGCCAGCATAATGCTTTCTGGTGCTACTGCTAGTGGGTGCAGTATATGCACCACCTATTGCTCAAGGCACAGTCCAGCCTTAATTGAATCTGAATTTGGAGCCACATCCTGCTCCTATTGAAGTGAGTGTGTGTTTTGTCACTGGCTTTATTGGAAGCAGGATTGAGCCTCTAAGCTGTGGAAATATTGTAAATTTTATGCTTTTACTTACTATAAATTAGCCTCTGTAATAAGTGAAAAGTCCAGGAATAAAGGGATATAAATACTTGCAATTGTGAGCAGTATCATTTTCAAGAGACATTTAAGTGAGGATTTTAGCCTTCAGATTAACATTACCACTTATCTCATCCTTCTGGTTATTTTCACTGCCCTTCTAACTTGGAGATAAAAATTCCTTAATGGTTTTTTCTGTGTTTTATTTCTTTTTCCATGATAATCAGATCTGTTCTGACTGAAAATGAAGCCAATTATCAAGAACAATAAATAAAAAGAATTGCATATTGCTTTCTTCCCACTGGAAGAAAAAGGAATATGTTGATACAGAACAAAGTTGGTTGCCAAGTATGAAGTACCAAAGGCAATGAGGAAGAACACAGGCCCCATCCTAACTGAAGAGCTCTAAGCACAATGAAAACATGCAGTACTGATGTCAGACATTAAAATATTTATAATTGCACAAAAAGAATTACAGTGGATTGAAAATGTTTACAGAATATGCCAATCCTGTGAGTTAAAGAGGAATGGAAGCAAGAAAAGCATTTTGTGCTCAATCATTGTCAGTGGAAGTTTTGTAATTAATGTCTCTTACATAAGGTCCAATCCTGCATTATGATGATTATTTCTGATGTTGTATTCAGTTCCTTTAATTCTGAGGCCTGTGGGGGTGGAAATCGTTTAGCACTTTGTAGGAGTATTCACTGAAATAATTATTCCCCGACCTAACATTTAGGCAAGGACCAAAGCAATGCTGTGTAATTGGAGATGCACTACAATTTGTTAACAAGGATAAACTCTGTGTGACCAGTCTAAAGGCTTGGCTGGTGCTTATGCAAAATGGTATTGTCTAGGAGACCTGGATTTGGGAGTTCTTTTAGCATTTCATTATCTCTGACCAGCTAAGCTAAGAGCATCATAGACAATATACTTTGGAGAAAGTATCAGTCATGAATCTTCATTTCCACCCAATCTGCTTCCATAAGCCACTGGCTGTGGAACCATTATAGTTCTTAGGAAGTAATTCATCTAATGGGAAGACTTTGTATTGGTCCATATTCAGCATACATAGCTATTGGAGGAGGAGAAAGGGTTATTAAGAGAATGAGAATGGCAGTTTAGCATAATAGAGGTGGGTTAAAACCCTGTGATCTTTCTTGGATAGATCTGCCCTCTACAAGATGTAGTCGATTAGAAGAAACCCTTTAGCATTTTTACTTGGATGAGACATTGGAAAAACCTGTTATCTATCACAAGTCCCATTCAACAAAAAGAGTAAGAGAATAATAAAGAACCAGATCTTTGACATAGTCTTATGAAAAGTGATTTTGAAAATGTCTAAATATAATACTGGACCTATTTTTTAAAGCTGGACTCAGTGCATGGGTACCCTGCATTTTGTATCTTCTGTATGCCTCACAGCCAGCTGCCTAAATAGGAATGTACTTGAATGCATACGGTATCCAGGCCTCCCCAATAAATGGGCACAAGCTTTTATGTAATATGCACATTTTAATACCTGTTTGTGGTGTAAAAACAGATTATTTTTTGTCCGTTCTTCACATTTGGCATGGCTTACTCATTGTGTGAGCCATAAAAATGTAGCCCATTATACCTTCTTCGTTTTGTTTCTATTTATATTTCTGGATATGAATTACCGTGTTATTTATTGCCTAAAAGTGCTAGTGAGATAAGAACATAAGAACATAAGAAAGGCCGTACTGGGTCAGACCAAAGGTCCATCTAGCCCAGTATCTGTCTACCGACAGTGGCCAATGCCAGGTGCCCCAGAGGGAGTGAACCTAACAGGCAATGATCAAGTGATCTCTCTCCTGCCATCCATCTCCATCCTCTGACGAACAGAGGCTAGGGACACCATTCTTACCCATCCTGGCTAATAGCCATTTATGGACTTAGCCACCATGAATTTATCCAGTCCCCTTTTAAACATTGTTATAGTCCTAGCCTTCACAACCTCCTCCGGTAAGGAGTTCCACAAGTTGACTGTGCGCTGCGTGAAGAAGAACTTCCTTTTATTTGTTTTAAACCTGCTGCCTATTAATTTCTTTTGGTGACCCCTAGTTCTTGTATTATGGGAATAAGTAAATAACTTTTCCTTATCCACTTTCTCAACATCACTCATGATTTTATATACCTCTATCATGTCCCCCCTTAGTCTTCTCTTTTCCAAACTGAAGAGTCCTAGCCTCTTTAATCTTTCCTCATATGGGACCCTCTCTAAACCCTTAATCATTTTAGTTGCTCTTTTCTGAACCTTTTCTAGTGCTAGAATATCTTTTTTGAGGTGAGGAGACCACATCTGTACACAGTATTCGAGATGTGGGCGAACCATGGATTTATATAAGGGCAATAATATATTCTCAGTCTTATTCTCTATCCCCTTTTTAATGATTCCTAACATCCTGTTTGCTTTTTTGACCGCCTCTGCACACTGCGTGGACATCTTTAGAGAACTATCCACGATGACGCCAAGATCTTTTTCCTGACTCGTTGTAGCTAAATTAGCCCCCATCATGTTGTATGTATAGTTGGGGTTATTTTTTCCAATGTGCATTACTTTACATTTATCCACATTAAATTTCATTTGCCATTTTGTTGCCCAATCACTTAGTTTTGTGAGATCTTTTTGAAGTTCTTCACAATCTGCTTTGGTCTTAACTATCTTGAGTAGTTTAGTATCATCTGCAAACTTTGCCACCTCACTGTTTACCCCTTTCTCCAGATCATTTATGAATAAATTGAATAGGATAGGTCCTAGGACTGACCCTTGGGGAACACCACTAGTTACCCCTCTCCATTCTGAGAATTTACCATTAATTCCTACCCTTTGTTCCCTGTCCTTTAACCAGTTCTCAATCCATGAAAGGACCTTCCCTTTTATCCCATGACAGCTTAATTTACTTAAGAGCCTTTGGTGAGGGACCTTGTCAAAGGCTTTCTGGAAATCTAAGTACACTATGTCCACCGGATCCCCCTTGTCCACATGTTTGTTGACCCCTTCAAAGAACTCTAATAGATTAGTAAGACACGATTTCCCTTTACAGAAACCATGTTGACTATTGCTCAAGAGTTTATGTTTTTCTATGTGTCTGACAATTTTGTTCTTTACTATTGTTTCAACTAATTTGCCCGGTACCGACGTTAGACTTACCGGTCTGTAATTGCCGGGATCACCCCTAGAGCCCTTTTAAAATATTGGCGTTACATTAGCTAACTTCCAGTCATTGGGTACCGAAGCCGATTTAAAGGACAGGTTACAAACCTTAGTTAATAGTTCCGCAACTTCACATTTGAGTTCTTTCAGAACTCTTGGGTGAATGCCATCTGGTCCCGGTGACTTGTTAATGTTGAGTTTATCAATTAATTCCAAAACCTCCTCTAGTGATACTTCAATCTGTGACAGTTCCTCAGATTTGTCACCTACAAAAGCCAGCTCAGGTTTGGGAATCTCCCTAACATCCTCAGCCGTGAAGACTGAAGCAAAGAATCCATTTAGTTTCTCCGCAATGACTTTATCATCTTTAAGCGCTCCTTTTGTATTTTCATCGTCAAGGGGCCCCACTGGTTGTTTAGCAGGCTTCCTGCTTCTGATGTACTTAAAAAACATTTTGTTATTACCTTTGGAGTTTTTGGCTAGCCGTTCTTCAAACTCCTCTTTGGCTTTTCTTATTACACTCTTGCACTTAAGTTGGCAGTGTTTGTGCTCCTTTCTATTTGCCTCACTAGGATTTGACTTCCACTTTTTAAAGGAAGTCTTTTTATCTCTCACTGCTTCTTTTACATGGTTGTTAAGCCACGGTGGCTCTTTTTTAGTTCTTTTACTGTTTTTCTTAATTTGGGGTATACATTGAAGTTGAGCCTCTATTATGGTGTCTTTAAAAAGGGCCCACGCAACTTGCAGGGATTTCACTTTAGTCACTGAACCTTTTAACTTTTGTCTAACTAACCCCCTCATCAATAAGAAAATAAATAAATCAGAAACCAAAATATAACAAGGCCTTTCTAAACATATTTTTGGTATGAAAAGAGCTCTATGGCAGTTTTTGAGCTGAATATGAGGCGTCTCGTGATCTTAAATAACAGGCTAACATTTCTTTGAAACAAGATCCAAATTTATGCTAATTTCTTCTAGATCGGTGTATCAAAAACTGTAAATGTCAACTCCATGTCATACAGAAACTTTCGTGAATGGAATTTTAACTGTCCATTGATCTCCCGCCCCCCTTTCCTGTAAGCTTGACATTTCTGATGGTTTTATCCCTAAAAATGTTGGAGTTACTATGTCCTCGTGTTTGACTGAAATTGTTGACCCAATGGAAACAACGCACTTGAATGTTAAAAAGGTGGCTTAGATGTGAGTGGCGAAAGACCGCTACACATGCACTTTTTGTGCATTTTGCCAGGCTCAAATGATCTGATGTATCATTTATGTATGTTACTGATGGGTTTTGCAAGTGTACTTTTGATCCTGTGAGCGTGCAGGTGATGGCATCTCTTACTTGTGTGCACATAGGTGACACTGTATGAAAAGTGCATTTGCAAAGTTGCACATGTACCTGTGGAAGCCTGTTTAAGGTCTCATTGAAAATCAGGCCCAATACATATGTATTTTAGGGAAAGCTATCAGTTTAAAAAAAAAATCAGTTGTCATATTTGCTTTAGTGACTTTTATACTGGTGAAAGTTGCTGGATTCATACCTTTTCAGATTGAAGTGCTCTATTTATTCACAAACTGTATACAACACAGGCAGTGATAATTCAGACATCCCCATACTTACCTTATACTGGTCCTGAACCTGGACATAAAAGGACCATTTCCAGGATTTAGTGGCAGCTTAATTTGTATCTCTGTTTAGCCCTTGGCATCTTCATGAACTGTGGTGATGGTTTTGTGATGAGGACCCCTATCTCCTTAGAAATTAACTGAGACCACCAATTTGCATCAAAAGGCCAGCAGCAAATAACATTTGGTCTGTGCTGACCCAGGCCAGACTTGAATTGGGACCCTGGAAGTTAATAGTCCCACACCACACTCCCTGAGCTATCCTGGTTCCTCATCATATCAATTACTAATTACAGAAATGTGTACTTTGTGGTTTTTTCCCCATTCATATAACCAGTTACCCTTTATGTTTGTTTCTTTTAATTTGTGTACCACAGTGAATAAAAAGCCCTATACCATTTAAAAAAAAAGAAAAGATGGAGTCTTTTACAACATTGCACTACACTTGTGCAGAGAAGAAGAGAAAGAGGGGCATTTATTAGCAATTATATTAATTGTATTTATATAGCACCAGAAGTGAAGAGGTATAGAGTAATACACGCTCCCAGGTTTGAAGTACTAAAGGAGTATCTTATCCACATGCAGTGTAAATGAATATTTTGCCACTCACAGTATTTAAACAAGAATTTAGAAATTAATTTGTCATCATCTGACGGGGAAAAAGGGCCAATATAGTTTTGGGCTGCTTATGTGGAGGCATGAAAGGCAATAATCTCTTCCTATAAAGGTTCTAGTGCAATTGCACTTGGAAAATGTCATTCACTTCTTGGCACTTCACTATCAGAAATATATAAAGCAAAGGAATTATTTAAGGTGGTTGCAGGAAGTTCAAGTAGGAGTGATGGGATGAAATTAAGATAGTAAAATTTAGGCTGAAAACAGGAAAATCTTCACCCTTTGGTTGAGATCTCTTAGGCTGTGAAATTGTCTCTCAAGGGAAGTGATGTATATCACAGCGTTAGGGATATTTAAAACTGGATACAAATGTCTTGAATGGATTATTATTTTAGTGTCTCAGTCTTGATCCCTTTCCTGTCCCTTAGCCTACTGCATGCGAATATCAAGACTCCGCCTCCCCTTTTCCAACCACTGTCCCGAATAGGATCATTGCTTTTAAGGAGAACAATGCTGAACCATTGTGTAGCTATGTTAGTTGGTGTAGGGGAAGCCCAACACAAAAAGAGAGTTCAAGAAGCAAGACCCATCTATCAATCTTAGCTACTTAGATTCCCCCATTACTATAGAATCTGCATACCTCACAATCTTTAATGTATTTATCCTTACAATAACCCTGTTAGGTAAGGAAATACGTTTTTAACCCCATTTTACAGATAAGGAATCCTCAAAGATCTTGAAAGGTAAACTCCCTAAGGAACTTGCCCAAGGTCACACAGGAAGTTTTAACAGAACTCCTGAGGTCTCCAGAATCAGAGGCTAGCACCCTGACCACTGGGCCATGCTTCCTGTCCTTACCTATAAGTGGCAAATGGGGCAAGCAAAACTCTGAAGCATTATAGGGACAATTTAAAATGTTTGCATTATTATTTCACTGCTGATCATTTTATCAGCAACAGTATCCAGCTATTCTTGGATCACTGGTGGAATTTAAGTAGGGCATCACCATGTTTTCATCCCCCTAAGTCAAGTTTCTCAAGTCAATATTTTTAGTCAAGACTTCAGCTCTGGACAGATACAGATGGTTTAATATAGGCTGAATGAATTTGTGTGATTAGTTTATTATAGGATGAACACATTTCTACAGTGCAGTATTCAGTGATTGGAGTTTAGTGTGAATATAGATTGACTACATGGGAAAATGCACTTATCCTCTAATAATTTGAGGCCTGATTAGTTGACAGATTACAGAACAGGTTTTAAAGTAGACATGAAAAGAATGCCAAATTTATCTTTGCTGGCAATAATCGCAGTGGAATGAAGTTGGCAGAGAGCAGCTAGAACTAGTGGTAAAAGAAAAGTTCTAATGACTGGTTTCTCTAATCGTGTAAAAGGAATGTTTTATGATTTTTTAATTTGCTACTTTTAGCATTTCCCATTTTGTCAATCACAACATTCTGCGAGCTATTCTGGGATATTGTATCTGCATGCACTAGCCTATCAAATGCATTGATTCAAGCTGAGCTCTAGCTGTGAAAGAGATTCTGATGCCTCAGTATTAAGCGCTAACCACCCTGTTTGTGTGAGAAAGAAATGCCAGGCAGCAGATAGAAATGCCTACTAACAATTGTAAGCTTTTAAAAAGGGCTGTTTTACGGAAACTAAGTTCAGATCTGGAGCCCATCTCTAGTCTATCTCAAAGTTCCAGGGTGTTCAGATCCAGGATTTTGATCTGGATATCTTTTGTTATAAAGATGTGGGGCAGTCATGATGTTTGGATCAAGATCTAAATATCCAAAGTTCAGGAGTGTTTGGGTCCTGGGTTTGGGCCCATCCCTACTGATTTCTAATACCAATGGGAATTCAGAGGGCTTACTTTGAATAGTTTTAAAAGTGAAGATATGAATTTGCCAGTCATTGGTCCACAGATTTTCACTTAGGAGAGGATTGGTCTTAGATCCATGTTTAATAGTTGTTCCACATCCAGAATCCAGGATGACAGTGCAGTTATCATCGTGTTTCATCGTTCTCTGTATGCACCTGCTCAAATAGGGTGGATGGAGTGTAAGTGGATAATGCCGTAGTAATACCTCCCCTATTTCTCACTCCTCTGGATGAAAACAGGAAAAACTACTGGGGGAGGGGGAACATAACACTTGTGGGGTTTTTTGTCCCCAGTTCAACGTTATGGCTATGTAGAAAGTTTTTATTGTTGAAGGTTAAAGGTACCCTGTATTTGGCAGGGAGGAGGTTAAGTTGTTTATTTGAAAAGGCTCAAATTTAAGAAAAGCAATCATTCATTTTTAACAAACTCTTTTGTGCATCATAGTAAATAATCTATGATTTCAGAGGGTAGTGACTTTTAAAAAGGGCTTTCATCATGGTTTATATCATTTTTCTCTCTTAGGGTATGTCTACACTACGAGAGTAGTTCGATTTTACTTAAATCGAATATGTGGAATCGATATTACAAAGTCGAACGTGTGTGTGTCCACACTAAGGACAGTAATTCGACTTTGTGAGTCCACACTAACGGGGCAAGCGTCGACATTGGAAGCGGTGCACTGTGGGCAGCTATCCCACAGTTCCCGCTGCCCATTGGAATTCTGGGTCGAGCCCCCAATGCCTTCTGGGGAAAAAAATGTGTCGAGGGTGCTTTTGGGTAACTGTCGTCATCCAACCGTCACTCCCGCCCTCCCTGCCTGAAAGCGCCGGCGGGAAATCAGTTCGCGCACTTTTCTGGTCAGTGACAGCGCGGACGCCACAGCACTGCGAGCATGGAGCCCGCTGCGACCATCGCTGCAGTTATGGCCGTTGTCAACACCTCACACCTTATCATCCACCTTTCCCAGAGGCAGATGCTGAGAAATCGGGCAAGGAGGCTACGGCAGCGCGGTGAGGACCTGAAGTCTGAGAGTGGCACAGACCTGTCACAAAGCACGGGACCCCGCGCCGAGGACATCATGGTGGCAATGGGTCATGTTGATGTTGTGGAACGGCGATTCTGGGCCCGGGAAACAAGCACGGACTGGTGGGACCGCATAGTGCTGCAGGTCTGGGATGAATCACAGTGGCTGCGAAACTTTCGCATGCGGAAGGGGACTTTCATGGAACTTTGTGAGTTGCTGTCCCCTGCCCTGAAGCGCAATGACACCCGGATGCGAGCAGCCCTGACTGTCCAGAAGTGAGTGGCCACAGCCCTCTGGAAGCTTGCAACGCCGGACAGCTACCGGTCAGTCGCGAACCACTTTGGCATGGGCAAATCTACCGTGGGGGTGGTTGTCATGCAAGTAGCCAACGCAATCGTTGAGCTACTGCTCTCAAAGATAGTGACCCTGGGAAACGTGCAGGTCATCATAGATGGCTTCGCCGCGATGGGATTCCCAAACTGCGGTGGGGCTATAGATGGAACTCACATCCCTATCCTGGGACCGGACCACCAGGCCAGCCAGTACATTAACCGAAAGGGCTACTTTTCAATGGTGCTGCAAGCACTGGTGGACCATAGGGGACGTTTTACAAACATCAACGTCGGATGGCCGGGCAAGGTTCATGACGCTCGTGTTTTCAGGAACTCTGGTCTGTTTAGACGGCTGCAGGAAGGTATTTACTTCCCGGACCACAAAATAACTCTTGGGGATGTGGAGATGCCTATAGTCATCCTCGGGGACCCAGCCTACCCGCTAATGCCCTGGCTCATGAAGCCCTATACAGGTGCCCTGGACACTGAAAAAGAACTCTTCAACTACCGGCTGAGCAAGTGCAGAATGGTGGTGGAGTGTGCTTTTGGACGTCTCAAGGGGAGATGGAGAACCTTACTGACTCGCTGTGATCTCAGCGAAACCAATATCCCCATTGTTATTGCAGCTTGCTGTGTGCTCCACAATCTGTGTGAGAGCAAGGGGGAGACCTTTATGGCGGGGTGGGAGGTTGAGGCAAATAGCCTGGCATCTGATTACGCCCAGCCAGACAGCCGGACGATTAGAAGAGCCCAGCGGGACGCGCTGTGCATCCGGGAGGCTTTGAAAGCTAGGTTCCTGAGTGAGCAGGGTAACCTGTGACTATTAAGTTTGTTTACAGAGAAGCTGAACCTGCCCCCGTTTCTTTACCCAGTAAATGTTCACTATCCTCTCCAGTTACATACCCCGTTCACCCCGTTCCCCCCCTTCCAACACACGTTTAAAAATAAAATCACTTGAATTTTGTTAATGAACACCGTTTTCTTTATTACTGTTTTCTCGGTAAAGTGTTGAACCTGGGACGCAGACTGTGGTGGGGAGCGGGTGTAGTGTAATGATGCAAAGGACGCTTCTAAACTCCAGGAATGACAGGCTCCGCACTGGTGGACTGGTTGTTTCAACGGAGCCTGCCACCCCTCCTGTTCGGGACTCTGTGTGTGGGGGCTATGTGACTTTGTGGCAGGGGGAGGACGGTTACAGATCCCCTGCTGCGTGGCTCTGTGATCCAGGATAAGGACCGCTGCATAAGATCTCTAACCGCCCTCCCCCGCCACAAAGTCACATAGCCCCCCCCACACACAGAACATGAAAACCACCTCCCAGACTGACCAGGGTAACTAGTGACTGCAATGTGTGTGTGCCCTTCTGCTGAACCTGCCCCCGCCTCTGTACCCTGGTAAAGGTGACTGTCCTGTCCAATTACCAACCCCCTTCCCCCCCTTCAGACAGACTCTCCTCTAAAATAACATGATGGAAACAGTAATTAACAGAAACGTATTTTTTATTAGCAACTACACATGAAACTGGGGGATGAAACTGGGACGGGGGCTTGGGTGAGGCGGGAAGGAAAGGACTTATCGAATTTTGGGGAATGAGAGCCTTCTGGTACTTGAGCAGTCTGCAGGGGTGGAGTGAGAGTTTTCACGGACTCTGCCGCCCCTCCTTCTTGGGACTTTCGGTGAGGGGGGTATGGGACTTTGTGGCGGGGGAGGGCGGTTAGAGAGAGACTGCAGCGGGGCTCTGTCCTCCTGCCTCCGGTCCTGCAGAACATCCACAAGGCGCCGGAGTGTGTCCGTTTGCTCCCTCATTAGTCCAAGCAGCGTTTGAGTCGCCTGCTGGTCTTCCTGCCGCCACCTCTCCTCCCATTCCATGTGTGATCGGTGCATTTGGGACAGGTTCTCCCTCCACTGGGTCTGCTGGGCTGCCTGGGCTCGGGAGCAGCCCATAAGTTCCGAGAACATGTCCTCCCGTGTCCTCTTCTTCCTACGCCTAATCTGCACTAGCCTCTGGGAGTGTGATGCCAGGCTAGGTCGGGAGACAGTCGCAGCTGTGGGATGGGAAAAAGGGAGTGAATTCCTCAGAAAGATAAATTTAGTTGTGAACAAAGAACATAGTCTTTCTCTGTGAACAAGACCATGCACAGCACCTTTCACATGCGCACTCAGGACAAGGTCGAATTTTCGGCCTTCGCATTCAGTGCCTGGGGTCTTGCAGTGCAGATCAGAGAAGCGGGGCAGGACAGCGGAATTTGTGTAGCAGGCCGACATGGTAAGTCGTAGACTTGTGGCTGCTTAAAACTTTAATAATAGCACTGCCCTCCTTTCACGTTCAAAGCAATGCCAGTCCCTGCTGTCAGCAATCCGGCAAGCATGAACTCTGCCCCTGTCCCACCCCCTCGCGGCTGTCCCAGGGAAAGATCCCTGTATGCTGCCCCTCTCCCGCCTCCACCGCGTGGCTGTAAACCGCCGGTTACCGTTTTGTAAAGGAACAGGCAAGCAATCCCAATACTAACATTCCCCTACCTAATTCAAAGCAGGTCACCATGAGCGACATCACTCTGATGAGGATTTCAGAGACGGAGAAAGAAAGGATGCTTCGGGAAAGGATGCAAAGACCAGGGCCGTATGCCGCCATGCTCTGCAAGGCAATGATCCCGGAGTACTTGCTTGTCTCCTGGCGCGGAAACGTTTCGTACCACGGAGGACCGAATAAGGCCGCTCTCCCCAGGAACCTGATGCAAAGGCTTTCCAATTACCTCCAGGAGAGCTTCGTGGAGATGTCCCAGGAGGATTTCTGCTCTATCCCTGAACATATATACCGGATTTTACTGTAGCTGCACTGGCAGGGACTAAACAGTAGAGCGCCTAGGGCAAACCAATCATGCTAAACCGGACATTGCTAGATTTTTTTTCAGTAGTTGCACTGCCAAGGACTGAAACGTGAAGCGTCTAGGGCAAACTAATCATGAAAAACCCATTGTTAATATTGTTAATATTCCTATTCTGTTAAAAATAAATGTTTACATGTTTAAAACACTTACTGACTGATCCTTCCCCTGATTCTGTGTCCGGGTTAACGCCTGGGGACGGTTGGTAGGGGATCTCTGTAAGGGTGATGAAGAGATCCTGGCTGTCGGGGAAATCAGCGTTGTAAGCGCTGTCGACTGCCTCGTCCTCCTCATCTCCTTCCTCATCTTCCCTGTCCGCTAACATGTCCGAGGAAGCGGCCGTCGACAATATCCCATCCTCAGAGTCCACGGTCAGTGGTGGGGTAGTGGTGGCAGCCGCACCTAGGATGGAATGCAGTGCCTCGTAGAAATGGGATGTCTGGGGCTGGGATCCGGAGCATCCGTTTGCCTCTTTGGTCTTCTGGTAGCCTTGTCTCAGCTCCTTGATTTTCAGGCGGCACTGCGTTGCATCCCGGCTGTATCCTCTCTCTGCCATGGCTTTAGAGATCTTCTCGTAGATCTTTGCATTCCGTCTTTTCGATCGCAGCTCGGAAAGCGCGGACTCATCGCCCCACACAGCGATCAGATCCAAGACTTCCCGATCAATCCATGCTGGGGCCCTCTTTCTATTCTGAGATTGCATGGCCATCTCTGCTGGAGAGCTCTGCATCGTTGCCAGTGCTGCTGAGCTCGCCACGATGTCCAAACAGGAAATGAGATTCAAACTGCCCAGACAGGAAAAGGAATTCAAATTTTCCTGGGGCTTTTCCTGTGTGGCTGGTCAGAGCATCCGAGCTGCTGTCCAGAGCGTCAACAGAGTGGTGCACTGTGGGATAGCTCCTGGAGCTATTACCGTCGATTTCCATCCACACCTAGCCTAATTCGACATGGCCATGTCGAATTTAGCGCTACTCCCCTCGTTGGGGAGGAGTACAGAAGTCGAATTTAAGAGAGCTCTATGTCGAACTAAATAGCTTCGTGGTGTGGACGGGTGCAGAGTTAATTCGATGTAACGGTGCTAAATTCGACATAAACTCCTAGTGTAGACCAGGCCTTAGTCTTAAAATTTCCCCAGAGGTCAATATCAGTTCTTCTGTACTTATGTCTAATTTGGATGCTTAAATTAGCTTATTTACAGAACAATGCAGTTGCACTACCATTGACATCTGCAATTTAATTTCTTTTATAATCTTCTCTTTTATCAATCAGTGCTCTGTAGAAAATGATTGTCTTAATAATGCTTTGTGACAGGAACAGACTAGCATTTGTATTTCCGTGCTTCACCCCAGTGGTATACTACAATGTTTTGCAGCTATGCAAAGTAGCATCTGCCCTACATTTCTCCCAATGGTTTGATTATTAAATGATGAGGTACATTAGGAAACCCAGTTTCAAATGGAATGGCACAGGCCATGTACAACACTGCATTCCTCCCTAGGCCCGTCAGAGGAGCTAGAAGTAGGAACAGCTAGTATATCTCTCAGGAGAATAATGTGCCATATCTATGGGCTGGTCTACACTGGGGGTGGGGATCGATCCAAGATACGCAACTTCAGCTACGCGAATAGCGTAGCTGAAGTCGAAGTATCTTGGATCGAATTACCTGGGGTCCAGACGGCGCGGGATCGACGGCCGCGGCTCCCCCGTCGACTGCGCTACCGCCGCTCGCTCTGGTGGAGTTCCGGAGTCGACGGTGAGCGTGTTCGGGGATCGATATATCGCGTCTTAACGAGACGTGATATATCGATCCCGGATAAATCGATTGCTACCCGCCGATACGGCGGGTAGTGAAGACGTACCCTAAGTCCACTCTGCCATCACAAGCCTCAGCCTCACTCTGTAAGTGCACTCCAGAAATTTAAATAATTTACAAGCAGAGGAATACGCTGCTTTTCCTATTCAGCTTTCACTTACAGCTCTCAGATAGGGGTGCTTCTGTACCATCAAGAAAACTGGAATGGTAATGTGCAAATTCTAGCCTGAACTAATTAGTAGTACCTTTATTGGTCGATCAGCACTTTGGTAAGGGAAGTATCTTGAATGAGAATGCAGTTCTTCTGCCCTGGGCCTTAATGTTCCTATGTTCATTTCTACTGCATTGAATTCATCCCACGTATTTTTAAATCCCAATTGTTTGTTTATTAAATAATGGGGTACATTAGAAATATTTCCTATCACTTCTGTTTATTTTTGCCGTCTCTTATATTAATCCTAATTCCCGCCATGTACAAGCTTTTCATGTTGAAGTTTGGCCCTGCTCACTCATGCCCATCTATACTTTTCTTTACTGCCTTTCCTGATATCATGCTGTTAGTCAGACTCAAAAAATGCTTGAGATCCTGCACTGGAAATCCTGCCAATGTCTATCGCTGAATCTATGTAAGTGCCTAAGACCCTGACACAAATATGCACTAATTAATCCTTGTCACCTGCTTGGAGGAATCAAAAATAGGTCAGTTTTGTATGTTCACCTTAGTAATAACACTCTCAGTTGTAGGCACTATATCAGCTCTGTAGCTACATCTTCTTTTATTTCCTTCCTTTTGTGCCACACTCCTTTTAGAAATACCTGAAACTTGGTCACCCAAAATGTTTTGTCCTACACGAGGGCCCGTACATCTTTATCAGTCTTTGTGGTTCATCACTATATGTATATAATGCCTAATCTAATTTCCATTAAAGTCAATGGAAACTTTATCATTACCTTCAACGGGAGCAGGATTAGGCCTTTATAGTAAAAACCATGGTAAGATCTACTCTTGAAAGCTTTGCAGAAAGTCTGAATTTATGGACTGTTCAGTATAAAAACACCTCACTCCATAGTAGGGCAACTGGTAAAGCCTCCTTTATTAAAATTAAGATTTCGACAAAATTAGAACCTTTAATCCCATTGACTTCAGCTGGAGTTAAGGATGCTCAGTACTTGCTGCAAACACTGAGCACCATTTAGGGTCAGACATGTACTGCTTTCAGTCATGCGGCCTGTTAAGCAGTTTATGTAATAAACGTGAACCTTGCAGATCCAAAGTTTATTTTAATGTTTCTGGTTATGTTGCTAGGAAACTACATTGTACCTTACATTGTCTGTTCAAGTGAAACATGGCTCTTGGACAAATTGTGTGTTGTAAACATATACACACACACACACATTAAAATAAGACCATGCCATCAGTTACACCCCACACAATCCTATAACTCTAGCACTGTTGCATAAGTGTAATTGTGAGCAAAACTGTGTATAGTTTCTGCTGTAGATACTTTAAAATCAGAGAATTTAAATTGGCATTATGGATTTTAGAACAAAGTCAGATTAGGGAAAATATATAAGCAACTTCAAAGCATAACTGATACCTAATGTCTTTATGTTGGAACATCTGAAGCCTGAGTTTTTGATCATCATCATCATCATCATGTATCCAAAGGTGAAGTAGGGGAGGGGGGAAAAAAGAAGGTATCCTGTGAGAAAAGGTAACTATAACAATAATAAAGCAGATGTGTGGGAGTCAGTGTAGCCGTAAGTGAATCCAGACGCTCTTTTGTACGTAGGGACATGAAGGGAATGTTCCAATAAAATTCACATAATAAAAATCTGAGCCCTTTTTTTTTTTTCTTGGTTAAACTTGGATTCACATGTGTAGGATTCCTATGGACTTTGATGTGGCTTGACATTAGCACCATACAAAAGTGTACTGGGAGAAAGATTTTTAACAGACTTGGGGTTCTGGAAGACAAATGATCTTTGGAAATCTGCAACTTTTGAATAGGAAAAACACTTGCTCAGTCTAGACTTCAGAGAACCAGATATCTTAATAGTATGATCACTCCAGTGCTTTAAGTGTATTGCTCTAGGAAACAGGATAGAGTAGAATGAAAATTTAATCTGTCTCTTGTCCACTGCTGTAGTTGAGATTACTGTACATTGAATTCATTTACTCCTGGCAATTTCTGCTGCATAGTAAAATATCACACCTTTTGTTTTTGTCACATGCATTCTGTAGTGCAAGCTGCACTCTATTTTCTTTTATTCTAGCTATTTTTCAGATACATCTACTCCACTTGTACTGGAGTAGATACTTAATAGGGACGGAAGGGGTTTTTACATTGTTGTAGTAAATCCACCCTCTTGACAGGCAGTAACTAAGTTGATGGAAGAATTATTCTGTCAATTTAGCTGGGTCTGTATTGGGGGTTAGGTCCAGATAATTGCATCGCACAGGGCGTAGAATTTTTCACAGCTTTGAGCAATGTAGTTAGGTCGACCTAAGTTTTAGGTGTAGACCACACCTCTGTGATACCAAACACTGCCTCTTGTCTGTTTTAGGGCAGCTTAATCCTCTGTGTGTACAAATACAATTTCAATGAATAAATGCAAGCCCAGTTTGTATGCAAACTTTGTTTCTCTTTCCTAGGATATATTGGGAACACTGATACATTGTCCCAATGAGCCATCTGTAGTGTTTGCTTGTTCCTTCACGTTATGTTCTTACTCATTCATCAATAAGTCCCTTCTCAGACACACTGTAGAGGACAACAGCATTTTACCACAGAACATTCTGGCTGTTTCTAATCAATGTGGTTATTATTCCTGAAGTGTTCAGTGGGCACCAGGCTTATTAAGGCTGTATAAGTTACAAATCATGCTATAAGCCAAGGAAACCTCATTCAGCATCTGTTCAGAATATGCTCATTTTAATAAGGCAGGATGAGTGTATTTGATGAGACACTACATAACTCATATCAGGCTCTTTTATGAGTCTGTGTCTGACATTAGACTGTTTAATTACTCAAAACTCCGCCATTTACAATAGCGTGTTTATTGAATTGCATGGCTGACTTAGAGAAATGGTAAGTTCTTTAGGGCAGTGGTTCTGTCTGTCCTATGTTCTGTGAAGCACTGTGTACATTTTCAGATCTATGTTTGTTAATAAATTGATAAATGTTTGTTTGTTAATAAATTGTTTTGTTAAATAATAATTTTTAAGGTTATGAAGTCCCTCTTCTATAACTGTCTGTTTTTAGTGGGAGGCAGGAGCCTGATGGAAGGATGGTTATTTGTATTATCTTGTGTATGAGGGTCTCAAAATTGCTATCAACCACTCAATACCCCTGTGAGAGATGAGTAAGACTCCCTGTTTTCCAGATGGGGAAAATAAGAGACAGAGAAGATAAGACCAACATTTTCAAAAGTGTCCACTAGTTTTGGGTGCTCAGTTTGAGATACCTGAGGCCTGACTCTCATATGTCTCAGTTAGAGTTGCAAGTGCTCAGTGCCTCTTTCAGCTAGACCATAGGTATCTCGTTTTGGGCAGCCAAAAACTGAGGTACTCAAATTTAGTGGACATGTTGACAATTTTGGCCTGTTTGTTTAGCCTGGGCTAGAACTCAGATGCCTTTTCTTTGTACTTTAACTATAATATTGTCCTTCTATGCTTTAGGAAATTCTGACTTTTTTTTTTATTTTAATAGATCCATCCTAAAGTTACCAGTGAAATGTTAGTAAATTTGTTTTCTAAAAATGTAGCTGCTTTGGGAGGCAGCCATTGCAGGACTGTATCCAGCTACTGATGATGGCATGGATAGTGGACGCTATTTCCCACCTATCTTGCAATTCAGCAAGCCTCTTAAGCACATGCCTAACTTCTAAGCATGTGAGTAGTCCCATTAAACTTCAAAAAACTTAGGGCACATGCTTAAGTATCTGGCTGAATTAGGGCCCAAGTCATTTCACACTCACTTTGTGCAAGTGTAAATGACTACGCAAGAGATGAGACAGTGGAGAAGCAGGCCCAGTGTATGTGTATATGTCGCTTTTGGTTTATTGTTGGTGACATTAGTATCTATAAAATTTTACAGATGGTGAAATGCAAGCAGAGAGGTTAAGGCAAAATCCAACTTAAGACCAGCCATTCCCCCTGAGGTGTGGGGCCTCAGCCTTTCAAAAATTCAGGTCCGTTGACTCTCAAGTTGGACACCCAAAATTAGAGGCCACATTTGAAAATTTGGGACTAAATATCTATCAAGGCTACGGCCCTCAGCTAATTCTCCTGGACCATCCTGCCCTTCAGTCATGCCATGATGGAAGTATAACTCTTGACTGCTGTACAGTTTGTGGGAGAGTTACACAGGTAATTCCTATTAATGCTGAAGGGTGTTCTGCAGATAGCTTCCCCATGTATCAAATAGGGAATCAGTCTCTAAACTTTTTGTCTCGTAGATCCTGTTTATCTGTCTATCTATTTTTTATACTGCTGACCATCACATAGTATCCGAGTGCTTTTTATATAAAATTAATAGCAATAGTGAGCTCCCTAGTGGACTTCATGGAGTCAGGCACACTCCCCTTTCAGGATCAGAACTCTGCTTGGAGTAGGGGATTTTGGAGGGGGGGGGGTGAGAGAACAGTGGGGTTGGTAGGAGTTCGGGAATAAAAGGGGTTTTCAAACTGTGAAAATCATTTATAGTGGCCCTGCAACATTTCCTGAAGCTGGTTAGACTTTGGATTTTCCTGATCTCTGCTGGGAGCTTATTCCCTAGCCAGATCCCCTCAGCAAGAAATGCTTTGTCTCAAGCTCTTACATGCTTTCTTCTAGACTTGCCCCAGGGGAGCACAGTGACATGGGGGTTGAGGGATTGAAATTTGGTCTTTGATGTAGCGGGGGCTTGATTTATTAATTTCTTTGAAAATTAGGACCAATGCTTTAAACTGGCATCAGAAGCTGACTGGGCACCGGCAGAGTGACATGAGCACAGGCCTGGTGTGCTCACGGGGGGCCTGAGCCACGGAGAAGTGGGGCAGCCACATTCTGTACCAGCTGGAGGCTATGCATCGATTTCATGTTTGGTTTCAGAAACAGCAAGATGTATAGTTGAGTGTAATCAGTCTATTGTTGGAAGCTGTGGCCATGGTGTGTGTGCATCTGTCTGTCTCTCTCAGTAGTCTCATGTAGATATTGAAGAGAAGTGAGGATAGTATAGATCCCTACAGGCCCCCACAAATGAGGGCCTTCGGAGAGAAGGAGCAGTTAGCCATCACCATTCTCTGATGCAGAGGAACGAATGGAACCACTGTAATGTCATAGAATATCAGGGTTGGAAGGGACCTCAGGAGGTCATCTAGTCCAACCCCCTGCTCAAAGGAGGAGCAATCCCCAACTTTTTTTTTTTGCCCCAGATCCCTAAATGGCCCCCTCGAGGATTGAATGTACAACCCTGGGTTTAGCAGGCCAATGCTCAAACCACTGAGCTATCCCCTCTGCCTGCTATGTCATGTAGGTATGTAGTATTACCTTGTGGTCCACTGTGTCAAAGGCTGCAGAGAGATCCAGCATAGAGATCTCACCTGTGTACGTGGCCATGAGGAAGTCATGTTTTAATACCACTAGAGCTGTCTCTGCGCTGCATCTTGGTCTGACCCTGGCTGGTGAATCATTTGTAGAAAAGACCAAGGATGTTCAAGAACAAGTTATAGAAGTTATTTTGTTCTCTATATGAGACAGAGAAAAAGAAAAGTAGAATTTTATTAGGCAAAAGAGGAAAACTAGGCTATTGAAATCTAACCTGCATAGAAGCTATTTAATAAGAATGACATTATTTTTAATAGCCACTGTGACTAATTAAAGAGGATAATGAAGGTGTAAGTATTTATACACATCTTTGTCTTAAAAAAAGAAACTCTGACCTTTCTGTACAGGAAAGGACAGGAGAAAGAAAGAGAAAAAGAAGAAAAAGAAAGAAAAGTCAGAAGTTAGTCCCAAGAAACTAAATAGGAGACATGACTAGTACAATTGCTTCGTGTTTTTAAGCAACAGTAAGCCCCGACAATTTTTATTTTTTTTTGGTTAGTGTTCATAGCCACAAATATGTGTATTATTTCCTTTTTGCCCACAGTGTACTAAGAATCATCTTTCCAATGCAGAAGTTAATCCCGAATAATCTCATCACTCAGAACAGTGAAAATGCCATGTTTTACCAGTGTTTTATTCACTTTGTACTGTTGTTCATATTTTAATAGAATGTATAACTTTTATAATTTTAGAGCTTTTCATCATCCACACTGCCCTACTGTCCTATGTAAACTATTTGCTTTCATGATTATTCACATTTTTGCATTTTACATCCTTTTTATAATTATTGCAGTATATTTCATAAACCAGACATCAGAATACATATAATAAAATAATTATTACATCACAAAGGAAAACAGTTACTCTCTATATAACATAATGTTTTCTGTCAATCTTTGTTTAAATAGATAAAGGTTTAAGAGCCTCCACATTTTCATTGCTTACATATAAGGATAAAATTACTGATGATGTGGGGGAAAAGTGGTCATACACTACACACAATCACTAACTCCACATTACAATTAAAAAGATCAGCAGTGAAATAATTAACAGTGTTATTTAAATTGTCATCAGATTCACACAGGAGCTGTCTTAATCTGTATGGCTGTAGTTTCAGTATCACATCAAGCCGCAGCCAAAGATTTGTTTTGTAATCCTAAAGTTTAGAAACTTAATTTTTAAAACAATGAAATCTTAATCTTTGAGACCAGCAGAGAAGAGCTGCTGTGGAAAACCACTGCATTCCTGCTCAATTCAAATTCTGATTACATATTTTACAGTGAGGTTCTAAAGTTGTTGTTTTTTAATACAGATTGGGAAAAACCCTCAATTCCTTCTGCTTGTGAAATCAAAGAACTAACAAGTAAGGGAGCATAAATTGATACAATTTGCCATTTGCAGTATGAAGGTCATTTTCATTTACCAGCTGCTAATCCTAAAATCTAAAATGTTCTACTTGAAATTAAGGCAGAGCAATGTCATACAGGCATAGAATGCCTTTGCTTTCAGTTTTAGTAATTGTTTTTTACCCACATGGACGCTTATCTGACTTTATAATACTTAAAGAAGAATCTGCAAGCTATACTGAACCTCCCAACCAAATATTGTCAACTATTTGTTATTAAACACAGAGAGACTTGTACATTGGGAATTACCCAGAAGAGTAAAATCAGTGATAAAATAAATATGAAAGAGTCTGGATTTTGATAGTCTCTTTGTTGACTTTCTGGTTTAAGGCACCTGTCATAGAATCATAGAAGATTAGGGTTGGAAGAGACCTCAGGAGGTCATCTAGTCCAACTCCCTGTTCAAAGCAGGACCAACATCAACTAAATCATCCCAGCCAGGGCTTTGTCAAACCGGGTCTTAAAAACCTCTAAGGATGGAGATTCCACCACCTCCCTAGGTAACCCATTCCAGTGCTTCACCACCCTCTTAGTGAAATAGTGTTTCCTAATATCCAACCTAGATGTTCCCCCACTGCAACTTGAGACCATTGCTCCTTGTTCTGTCATCTGCCACCACTGAGAACAGCCTAGCTCCATCCTCTTTGGAACCCCCCTTCAGGTAGTTGAAGGCTGCTATCAAATCCCCCCTCACTCTTCTCTTCTGCAGACTAAACAATCCCAGTTCCCTCAGCCTCTCCTCGTAAGTCATGTGCCTCAGCCCCCTGATCATTTTCGTTGCCCTCCGCTGGACTCTCTCCAATTTGTCCACATCCTTTCTGTAGCGGGGGGCCCAAAACTGGATGCAGTACTCCAGACATGGCTTCACCAGTGCTGAATAGAGGGGAATAATCACTTCCCTCGATCTGCTGGCAATGCTCCTACTAATGCAGCCCAATATGTCGTTAGCCCTCTTGGCAACAAGGGCACACTGCTGACTATATCCAGCTTCTCATCCACTGTAATCCCCAGATCTTTTTCTGCAGAATTGCTGCTTAGCCAGTCGGTCCCCAGCCTGTAGCGGTGCATGGGATTCTTCCGTCCTAAGTGCAGGACTCTGCACTTGTCCTTGTTGAACCTCATCAGATTTCTTTTGGCCCAATCCTCCAATTTGTCTAGGTCACTCTGGACCCTATCCCTACCCTCCAGCATATCTACCTCTCCCCCCAGCTTAGTGTCATCTGCAAACTTGCTGAGGGTGCAATCCATCCCATCATCCAGATCATTAATAAAAATGTTGAACAGGACCGACCCCTGGGGCACTCCGCTTGATACCGACTGCCAACTAGACATCGAGCCGTTGACCACTACCCGTTGAGCCTGACAATCTAGCCAGCTTTCCATCCACCTTATAGTCCATTCATCCAATCCATACTTTTTTAACTTGCTGGCAAGCATACTGTGGGAGAGCGTATCAAAAGCTTTGCTACAGTCAAGATATATCACATCCACCACTTTCCCCATATCCACAGAGCCAGTTATCTCATCATAGAAGGCAATCAGGTTGGTTAGGCATGACTTGCCCTTGGTGAATCCACGTTGACTGTTCCTGATCACCTTCCTCTCCTCCAAGTGCTTCAAAATGGTTTCCTTGAGGACCTGCTCCATGACTTTTCCAGGGACTGAGGTGAGGCTGACCGGTCTGTAGTTCCCTGTTTTCTCCTTCTTCCCTTTTTTAAAGGGCACTATATTTGCCTGTCACTGTGGAATCAGAGAGACTTATTGACAAGTGTTGCCAACTCTTGTGATGTTTGTTGTAAGTTTTGTGGTATCTGATAGTTTTCTTAAAGCCTTAGCTCTTGGAGTCATGTGATTCTGTGAGAATCCCAACTTTGGTGGTGGTTGTTTTTTTAAAAGAAAGTTTCTAGCCCTCATGGTTGCAAGGAAAAGCTTGAAAACGTGACCCAAGTGCAACCTCTAATGACTCAAAAACCAGAAGGCAAAGAAAAAAATATTCTTTTTAAGCCAAACTCATGATTTTGGGGGCCTGACATGATTTTTGAATGCCTGGGGTTGGCAATACTGCACTGAACATCTAATTGTGTGGGATTCTGGCTAATGTGGTTTAAACTCAGAACGTGATCCTTAATGGCTCACACAGGTGTTCAGTGGGGCTCTGGGAGGGCGGTTTCCAGTGAGAGGGAATACAGGATAACTCCTCCAGAAACTTTTTTCCAAATGACAGAGTGTCAACACTCTGAAGCCCCTGTCTTACTACGGGGTCTGGGTGGAGCCTCTTTGCAGTCAATACAGTCACACCAGTCCAGGAATTTGCACCAGCAGATCCAGTTTCAGGAAGAGGGTCTAAATGTCTCATGTAGATAAAAATCTTGAAGTATTTTATAGATGACCAGCCTTTCATAGAATCATAGAAATGTAGGGTTGGAAAGGAACTTGGGAAGTCATCAAGTCCAGCCCCCTGCACTGAGGCAGGACCAAATAAACCTAGAGCATTCCACAGCCTCCCTGGGAAGCCTGTTCCAGAGCTTAATTACCTTTGCCGTTAGAAACTCTTTTCCTAAAATCTCTGTTGCTGCATGTTAAGCCCATAACTTCTTGTCCTACCTTCAGTTTGGTTGCTCATATAAAGGATTTGCCAGTGTTGATGTAGGCAGAATCAAATCTAGCAGCTCATGGTCAATCCATCACAAAAAATAAAAATGGAAAAGTACAGATTTCAGACAACTAGAACTACAGAAGGCGGCTTGTTTCTGCTGTATTAAGTTTTTTTCTGTTTTTCTTCCCCCTTCATATTGCTTTAGTGATTAAATTTAAATTGCTGTGTACTGTACATGATATAGTAAAGTTTAATTTTTTCCTAATAATTTTCTGTTAACATCTAGTGACTGTTTTTGTTTCTTTGTTATGGAGAATATTTAAGAAAAATTAGGGATTAGAAACTGAATATTGTTTACAATCTGCAGTCAACAAATACAGTACAGAACGTTACAATATAATCCCTATATAATAAGATAGAGCTGATATAAGGGTCCTCCTGTTTTTAGTAGCTGGAGTAATTCAACTTCTACACTAACGTAGTCCTGTGATTCTTTAGACTCCTTCTCTGAGTGACATTGTGGCCTAGTAGTTAGAGCAGGGATCTCAAACTCAGATCACCACGAGGGCCACATGAGGACAAGTACATTGGCCTGAGGGCCACATCATTGACACCTTTTCATACAAAGATACAAAAGCCCCCCCCTCTGCCACCAGCCCCACCCCCACTCCACCTCTTCCATGAAGCCCCACCTTGCCCTGCCTCTTCTCCGCCTCCACCCCTGAGTGTGCGGCTCCCCGTTCCTCCCTCCCCCCCCCCCCGGTCTGGAGGTAGGCAGAGGAGCGGGGAGGCGGGGAGTGAGGGGAGTTTGGCAGCCACAGGAAATAATTCCGTGGGGGACGGGGGGTGAGGGGAGCTTGGCGGCCACAGGAAATAACTCCTGGGGGGCGGGGGAGCTTGGTGGGCTGCAGCAAATAATTCCATGGGCTGCGTGTTTGAGACCCCTGAGTTAGAGCAAGAAACAGGGAATGAGAACTCTGCCTTGTGACTTTGGGTCAGTCTATGAGCCTGTGTGTAAACTCACCTGTAAAATGGGTCTAATAATATATACCATCTTCCAAGATCATTGTGTGGCATAATTCATCAAGATTTGTAAAGCACTTTCATGTCCTTAGGGGAAAGATGCAAAGGGTGGGAAAATAATTACAATTATATATTTTTCATATGATTTAGCATCTTGGGAAGAAAAATATCAGCAAAATTTTCCACCGTAGGCTAGGCCTGTCTTATCTCACTTTCCGCTGCAGCAGTCAAGAAAGATTAAACCAGTTCCAGCCCATGTACGATGTAATACAAGTATTCAGAAGTGGGCTTTTAGTTTAATAGTTCCAGCTGGTTGGCCTGTTGGCCCATTTATTTGATTAATCTTTGGCTGAAATAGATAATTGCTCCTCTTCCCCTTCAAAATTTACTTCCGATTTTTTTTTCTTCAGATATGAAGGGTGTTGAATTGTGTATATTTTTAAATATGACTATATTGTAGAATAGATTTATGCCCTTGAACACTATTCAGACCTCATAACTCACTTCATATAGAAGTGGAAAATGGATTAAAACAAGAGTACTAGACAAGAAAATCCAGGCCTTATCCAGTGAGCTAGGAGTCCTTTAATCCTCTCTCCTTGAAATGACAGTAGTATCTCCCTTCTTTTTATTGTGATTTCATATTCTTTGTTAAATACTATGCCTCAATGAGAATCCATAGCTTTCTTAATTCTGGCTATGATTATGGAGCTACACCCATTTAGGTTAGTTGAGGATCTGGCCCTATGTCTCTAAAGAACCACTTGTATCTTCATAGAATGGAGCCTTTTTCAGTCCTTAAGTCAAAATGGACAGGGATTGAAGATTTTAGTAGTCTGAGCTCTTGGACTTGCTATATTCAGATCGGGACCCGTGTCAACAAAGCAATGCTAGAGCAAAGAAACAGTGACGGTTTTAAGGTCTAATATCTCATAAATCACTAAGGCTAGAAACAAACGCATTATATTGTTGGAATGCTGAGTCAGTTGAGTCAATCAAAGTCAGTTGTGTTACTGTTCCAGTAGGGTAAGGCATTTGTTTCTAGTACTGCTGTATCACAAGATACTGAACCTTAAAATGTATATATTGATAATGATTGTTAATTCAGATTCAACATGATTATGAGGATCACTGTGTCAAGAACTGTTAAATATATTAACCAGTTATTTATACTATCTGAAAGTTTGCATGCCTAGCTTTCGAGTGACACACAGGAATACTCTCATAGTCTAATGAACCTTTAGCTACTGGCTGCTAAAATCATACTTTAAATGGTGGTGGTGGCAATCCAAGATATTATTCAGTATTGGATGCGACTAATGCTCATTATTTTTGGCAATACCAAGGCTTTCAGGACTAGTTAAATTTCTCAGACATTGTTTAAACAAAAATAAATAGTGAATCCCTGAACTGGTGTATACTCGATGACCTTTCAAGGTCCCTTCCAGTTCTAGGAGATAGGATATCTCCATTAATTCAATTCATTCATTACCTTTTTCTAGACATCTTTGGTTTTCAGTGGCTTTTTAGATTTTTACTACTGTATTTTTAAGGAGTTAACAAAATAGAATGGGGCTTTCAGGTAAAAAAAGCATCTTTCTACCAATGTTTTATCTTTTCACAGTTGTGTGTAAGCAACGAACCCTCTGAACTCATGTGGTCAAACTCTTATCAAGTTCACCTATTCAGACCTATTGTTTGTATTGATTTATGGTCCCCAGTTTTAGAATATTTATCATTAACTTTGATAGATATTGTAATGAACCCAAGACTGGGTGAAGCTTTTATGAAAGTGTATGTTGCTCAGATAGCCATTCAGTCTTAAATCTGCTCACATATTTTGCTCCAGTTCTATAAAATCAGAATAATGTCTCAGCTGAGTACTACATATTTCTTTAAGAAGTACAGTTTGGTGTCAGTTTTCTTGATGTTTCACAACTTTAAGGCAGCTCAGTCATATTTTGCTTATATATTTGCAATTCTAGAAGCATTTGTTTGACCTTGTTTTTGTAAACAACAAAATCTATGAAAAGCATGACATGTCTGACATAGGCCTTGGTACTGATTGATTTTATAGGTCGGTTGCCCTCAGAATACTTCAACTTATATTTCTCACAAACATACAGTTGCATTGCTCTTGCTGCACTTAATTCATGTACCCTGATACTCTTAGCTCGGAAAATAAAAAGCAAAAATTAATTTAAGAAACACACGTTTTGAGAAAAAGAGTTCAACTGAACTAGTTCCACAAAAGATTAAGGGCACTCTTATGATCCACAATGTGTGGCTAAAATATACAAATAATGAAGTACATCTTTTCCAATACATTTAATAGTATAGATTGTCTTAAGCTTTATACTCTTTTGTGGCAAGGCTTTATCACTTAATACGAAGAGCGATCATAATCATAATCCAAAATTTAATATGGTGATGATCTGGTTTTATCTGTCTGTGAAGAAGATTACATTCCAGATGGTGGAAGTTATAATCCAAGCCTGTTATAGTGCCCAAAATGTACCAAATAACTGAATAGAAAATAGTTTAACCAGAGTTATTTATTCAGGAACACAGCTGATGTTGTTGTCATAAGACATTCAAAATATCAGAAGTATATTAAAAGGGATTTGGATAATCATGACTGGAGTACACAGAGAATAAGCTGAGGAGTAGCGGTGAGGAAGTAGACTGCAATGTGATGCAGGCCATTTTCCTATGTCATAAATATCAAACTAGCTTTTGCATCACCTTCTTATTGTCTATAAACCATACTCGTTTACTCTCACATATCAGCATGGAGCAATGGCTATGAAAAAGTACACTGAAAGAGGCATGGCAAGTAGTAACACATCATGCTTTGCCAACTGTATTGTGGGACTCCACAGGGGACATAGACAAAAAAAAAAGAAAACGAAAGAAAGAAACAAACAAGGCAAACTTTGTAGCTAGTCCATTGGAGAGACTGCAGAACCTTATGTCCTATTACACACAGGGCCGGCGCTTCCATATAGGCGACCTAGGTGGTCGCCTAGGGCACCAGGATTTGGGGGGGCAGCATTTTGCCGTCGTTGGCGGCAATTCGGCGGCGGGGGGGGGCGGTCCTTCCGCGCTCCAGGTCTTCAGCAGCAATTCTGCGGCGGGTCCTTCACTCGCTCCGGGAACCACCGCTGAAGTGCCCCGAAGACCGGAAGTGCGGAAGGACCCCCCCGCCGCAGAATTGCTGCCGACGACCGGGAGCGCGGAAGGAACCCCGCCTAGGGCACCAAAAACCCTGGCGCCGCTCCTGATTACACAGATCACCTTCAGGTGACTAAGGCTTCAGCCTCACCAAAGTATGGACTACACTATTTCCAGGCCTTTAATTATTTAATAGCCAATCAGGATCAGGGCCCCATTGTGCTAGGTCCTGTACAAACTCATACAAAGGTGCAGTTCTTGTCCTAAAGACCTTGTAATCTAATGTAGATTGGTGCATATGCTTTCAGCTTTTACCTACTCTAAAGATTTAGTGAAACCTGTTTATACAGTAGTTTATGCAATGCTGCTTAATAAAAATAGGCTGTGACATCCCTTTTGAATCACATAGGTTTATATTAAAAGATCAGCTGCTCTCTTTATATGAGTTTACAATAAATGTAACAGCCGATTCATGCTGAATTTATTAATTTAACAGTGGCATCTGAAATGAGTAGCTTGAAGTATTCCTTTGCTACTAGTCAGAAAGAGATTTCAGTTAACGTAATGCAGAAATGACGTTTCAGACAGCATTGATTTTAGTGCTGCAGATAAAACTCACATATATGCAAAATATGTGATCATTACTAAGATCTCAAAGCACTGAAAAATGTAGGTGTGTCATTATTCACTTTTTTCAGAAGGGGAAACTGAGTCACGTAGCAGTTAAAGGACCTACCAAAAGGGATGTTTTATCTCACATTGATGGGACATGTAATCTGGGAACAGAAACCAGGTCTCCTGATTCCCAGTCTTATGTCCTAGCCATCTCAGCCCCTCCAGTCATTCCATTATGTTCCTTCTCACTCAACTGCAGAGATTACCACTAAACAGTTACTTCAAATAGTCACATGACAGATGCCTAAGAATTTTTTTTTAAAAGTATGATTTAATAATAATCACTTTTGGTTATTTTGAAGGACTAGCTGTGCTTAGGTGATGTTAAACCAGTGATTATTCTAAAGTTCTGTTTTCAGTGCATTCTCTCTGGATGGTTGCTGATTTTGTTCCATTTAAAGCGTTTTGTGGCATGAACTCACTTTGTTTCTGCCCACATCACTGCATTCCTGGGATGTTTTTCACAGGCCTTAGCAAGATCATCTGACAGCAACCAGTGAGGTCAATAAACTTTATACACAGCTAAATGCTTGAAGCTAGGAGAATTAATTATTATTTTCTGTACAAAATTAGGAAAGAATACTCAGTATGTTACACTGTTATGGAGTAAATGTTGTTTGTTGTAACTGAACTAGTTTCACATGATTTAATGCTCAACAGAGAAAGAAAATGTCTGCATCCTTTACATGGGCCTCACAGAACAGTCACCACCCACACTGTTTATTCAGACTCGGAGCTCTGCCATTCACTGTTCAAGCCAGGGGAGGAGAAAAAAGAAAAAAAACCCTTCATGAACAGTACACACTTGAAGCCATGTATTCTCTGTGCAAAGTGGAGTTTTTAAAAAAAAAATCCAAATAAGGGATTTTCAATTGCAATAGTTTCAAGATGTAATTTTCGCAGAACATCCAGCAACATAGATTCAGCCCACTATTCCAATTCCCAAACCATCTCCTCTTTAACTATCTGAGAATTTGATGCTGCCACTAAAATTCCCAGCACAATACTCCCCTCTTCTGATACCCGAAAAAGAGATAAAGTATTTAGGAACCAAACTGATGATATAGTTCATTGCAAAGGTGCAGAATGTTAAGATCTGGGTCTTGTACTCAGGCTCTTGACCTGTGACAGTTTTATGGTCCTCTGTTTTCCTAAGTCCTAGCTTTCCATTGGTATAAAGTGTTTGGACCTGATTCTCCACTCCGTTACATCTACCAAATTATTACAAGGAGGATTCAACAAGAAATGTTGGGAGTTGCTGTTTTAGATCATCTTAAGTCCACCTCTACACCAGTTCAGTAATATTTTAGATTTGCTAAATGACAGGGATTCAACTTCTTTCTTTGGCTATTAGAACTTTCCAGGAAAATTTTCATGATATTCCATTGATATTTTCCTTTTTTAATTTCATCCCACATTTCCTATTTAATACCCCCTTTTATTATGGTTAGTAATTCCTCTCCCTCTGGCATTTATACTTAAAAGTATTTACAGATTTAAGTCACCTCCAGTTGTTGCTTAGACAAGCTCATGTATTTGGCTTGATTAAAAATGTGTAAACCTATATTTGGGTGCGTTTGTAGTCCATAAAAATGCCATTAAAATATCATTATTGGTTCTGAAGATTGCAACCAAAAAAAAAAAAAGTCCTCATTGGATGCAGTAATTAAACTTTTCCTCTAAGGTGCCAGAGAGTCAAAATGGTAAGCACCAACTGGTTAATCCAGAACTGAGACTGCTCTCAGGCCTGGTCTACACTGGGCGGGGAGGGGGGGGGAATCGACCTAAGATACGCAACTTCAGCTACGAGAGTAGCGTAGCTGAAGTCGACGTATCTTAGTTCAACTTACCTCACATCCTCACGGTGCAGGGTCGATTGCCGCGGCTCCCCCGTCGACTTTGCTTCCACCTCTCGCCGAACTGGAGTTCAGCAGCTGACGGGAGAGCGATCGGAGATCAATTTTTCGCGTCTACACTACACGTGATAAATCGATCCCCGATAGATCGATCGCTACCCGCCGATCCGGCGAGTAGTGTAGACGTAGCCTCAGAACCCACCCTTACTCCCCCAACATGCACTATTCAACACATTTTCAGTTCTACGCTCAAGATTTTGTTCTCCCACCCACCCCCATTTTTCCTTAATTGTTTATTCTGAATGAACTGAGCCAGTGGATTCCCTCAGAGAAACAAACACTCAGCACAAAGAGAAGTACTTTTTAGGATTACTAGAACACTTCGCTTAAAATTTGGTAAGTTATAAATCCATCCACCCTTTTAGTAGTACTTTAAAACATTGCAGGCTAGCCCCTCCGCTGGTGTAAATCAGTGTAGCTCAATTTATTTAAGTGGCATTATGCCAAACTATACCAGCTGAGGCTATGGTCTCTCTCATTTATCTGCTTTCCCAGTAAAAACAACAAGATAAACAACAGATAGATGTACTTGCTTTTGTTTTTCCTCCATGCAAACTATTATTTCTGTAAGCACAGTTCTGCTAGTCTAAACCTGAAGATTCTACTCTTTGTTCTCCAAGTTCCCCTTTTTTATATTTAGGCCTTGTAGTGATTACTTAGTAGATTTTTCAGTGACCAAATTACTAAATATGTGTATTTATATACCTAGTAATTATATTTAAACACTATGGCCAAAATTCTCTTTGGACTTCAGTGGAAGCTGAACATGCAACATGCAGGGGGTAAACTTTGGCCAAATGACTGGAGTAGGAAGCTTTAAAGCACATAACATTGATACATAAAGACTGTTTCACTCACCGTTTCCTTCTTATTTAAAACATTTACCAAATGCTCTTTAAATGCAGCAGGCCCTGTTTATGCAGTATTTGTACTGCAAGAACAGCATTACTTTCTTGAGACGGTCCCTTAGTTTCTCTGTGTCTCTTAATTATATGATGTTGGCATTGCTTTTCACCCACCAACTGATTAGTGGTGTCCTCCCCCCAAGTGGTAACTAGGTGCTAGAATTATTATACCCTTAATTTCCACAGTAGTTTAATTTGCTACTGCTTTAAAAACTTTGAACACAAACTTTTTATCTACAATCTCTCCTTTTCTCAGCAATTTGCCATTCTGATATTTGGAACCATGTCTTATTTGATCTTGATCAGCATTCTCAACCTCCCATTCCATCCTTTTTCTCCACTCCAGATGTATTTGTCCTGGCTTTGAATACCAAGCTAATACCAGACTGAATTAGCAGTGATGACATGAAGAAAAATCTTCTGTTAGCTTGTAAACTGAGCAAACTGATATGGAACTCGCTAAGAGAATAAATATCAGGTTTGCTCAGTTTAAGAGTCAAAGGATGATTTTTCTTTCTGCCAGCCCTGGAGTCTGAATACTAAAACTGTCTTCTTTCTGCCTCACTCTCAGATTACCATCAGCCATAAAGATTTGGGGTGAAATCCTTGTCCCCTGGAAGTCAATGGGAGTTTTGCCATTGACTTCCTTGGGGCCAGGATTTTATGCTTAATAATTAAAATTTAGCTGTCACTCTTGTAGATGATATATGAAACAGAGTATAATCCAACTTGCCCCTCCATAGCTTTGTGGAGTAGGTAGTGCTTACTTTTATTTTTGTCAATATAGTAAGCTCATGTAACTCAAACACATGAGCAGATATAATGAGTTAGAAAGTGCCATTTTGACACGGTCACTTTTCTGTCCATAGCTGTACTTTAAATTCTCCTGTGTTTGATCATGGGTCTTTAAAGCAAACATTTCCCAAATGTATAAACTCAGCGACATCATTTTTGGCTGAATTGATTACCACCCGGTTGTGTAAAAGGCATCTTTTTATTGTCAAGGTAGGGAGCAGTCTATGCAATTCTGCTGGGCTCATTGCTAAATCCTGACCGCTAAATAGCAGCAGAGACCAGAAATACCTTTCTTCCACCTTCAACTAGACTCCTTTGTTTTAGATGTGGACTTGTCATGCTAGTCTGTGGCTTTGTCACCTCTGAGCTAGCTGCAACCTTGGATTGACTGGGAAGGCCACTCAGAAGTTTCTTCCATTACAACAGGCAGCAACCTAGTTTCTTAGAAAGAGAGTCACCAAAGGCAAAACATAATGTTGCTCTGCATCGTACACTGGCCCCCCACACAATACAAGATATGTTTAATCTCCATGACAATTTCACTGCACTCCTAGGGCTTGTGTACACTTAAAATGCTGTAGCGGTGCCGCTGTAGCGCTTCAGTGATGACACTGCCTATGCTGATAGGAGGGTTTCTCCCGTCAGCGTAGGTAATCGACCTCCCCAAGAGGGAGTACCTAGGTTGACAGGAGAATTCGCCCATCAACATAGCACTGTCTATGCCAGGGTTTAGGTCGGTTTAACTGCGTTGCTCAGAGGTATAGATTTTTCACCCCTTGACTGACAAAGTTATACTGACCTAACTTCCTAGTGTAGACCAGGCCCTATTAAAATGCTGTAATCAACAGGGAAATTATTGCTGATGGAGCCCCAGGTGAATCTCTTAGGGGATGGAATCAGGGCATTCTTAACTGAGGACCCTCAGCTGTGGAATTCTGTGTCACTAGAGATTAGACTGAGTTTGAGTTACGCCAGTTCAGAGCACAGTGCTTAAAAATTGCCTGTTGTTGTCCTCTTTATGTCAAAAATAAAGAAGATTGGATATAATCAGATGGCTGGATAACTCCAGTTCATTAATACTGCATTGTTAAGAGTCTAACTCCAACCCAGAAAAACAAGGATAAAAGTTCAGATTAATTCATTCAGTTAAGGATAAGAAGAAATCTCTAAATTTCTGCCTTTTCCCTGCTTTAGAAGCTACTAATTCAAGATTCTCTGCTATAGAAGCCCCTAGCTCAATATCAGTGGAATATCCCAGCTAGTGAAATGTCTAAACAACACAGACTAATTGGGCCCAATTTCAGACCCTACTTCATCCATGTTTCTCCACTGAAAAAGGCGTTAGCAGATTCTGAGATAGCCTCACCAGATTAGAGTCTGTAATAGCAGAACAGAATGAAGCAGCTACTGCTCCTACCTAATTAAGATTTGGCCCAATCACAGAGTTCAATGGGACTATACAACTTCAGTGGGAAATAAGCCCATGCTTAGAGCTTAAGTTGCTTTTCTCAATAGGGAGGCTTTCCTGCACTGTAGGCTCTGTGACTGATTTCCTCTTTTATAAATTGGGGGTCATTGTAACACTGTTGTATTAATTTAAATGGAATAAATGGGCTGAAGATGTTAACATAACCCAGTCACTAGTAACCAGTAAATAGTGTTAAAAAGGATCAGAGTTAGGTATACAGAGACCTCAGCCTGCATAGTATTATGGCAAACACACCGTGAAAAATCTTTTTAACCTTTTATTAAAGATAAAGAAAAGAAGGAATAAACAGTTAAAGAATTTGAAATGTAAAGTATTAAGTCGGGTTTTCATTTTAGCAACATCCCTTGTTCCCTTTCCCCTTATCTGGAGAGAGAGTTTACAAGCAAAAACCCATTGTTTGACCGTCTCTTAGACGGTATTAAAGTTGGTAATAACTGTCCTTTTTGGAGAAGTTAGTTGAATTGGGCTGGAGATGTCATTGTTAAAGTCCAATCCCATTTCATCCCAGGCGATGTTACGGATTTAGCTGGATTCATAGATTCATAGATTCTAGGACTGGAAGGGACCTCGAGAGGTCATCGAGTCCAGTCCCCTTCCCGCATGGCAGGACCAAATACTGTCTAGACCATCCCTGATAGACATTTATCTAACCTACTCTTAAATATCTCCAGAGATGGAGATTCCACAACCTCCCTAGGCAATTTATTCCAGTGTTTAACCACCCTGACAGTTAGGAACTTTTTCCTAATGTCCAACCTAGACCTCCCTTGCTGCAGTTTAAGCCCATTGCTTCTTGTTCTATCCTCAGAGGCTAAGGTGAACAAGTTTTCTCCCTCCTCCTTATGACACCCTTTTAGATACCTGAAAACTGCTATCATGTCCCCTCTCAGTCTTCTCTTTTCCAAACTAAACAAACCCAATTCTTTCAGCCTTCCTTCATAGGTCATGTTCTCAAGACCTTTAATCATTCTTGTTGCTCTTCTCTGGACCCTTTCCAATTTCTCCACATCTTTCTTGAAATGCGGTGCCCAGAACTGGACACTCCAGCTGAGGCCTAACCAGAGCAGAGTAGAGCGGAAGAATGACTTCTCGTGTCTTGCTCACAACACACCTGTTAATACATCCCAGAATCATGTTTGCTTTTTTTGCAACAGCATCACACTGTTGACTCATATTTAGCTTGTGGTCCACTATAACCCCTAGATCCCTTTCTGCCGTACTCCTTCCTAGACAGTCTCTTCCCATTCTGTATGTGTGAAACTGATTTTTTCTTCCTAAGTGGAGCACTTTGCATTTGTCTTTGTTAAACTTCATCCTGTTTAACTCAGACCATTTCTCCAATTTGTCCAGATCATTTTGAATTATGACCCTGTCCTCCAAAGCAGTTGCAATCCCTCCCAGTTTGGTATCATCCGCAAACTTAATAAGCGTACTTTCTATGCCAATATCTAAGTCGTTAATGAAGATATTTTAGCCAATAGAGGTGGCAGTGTTGTCTGGGCAGGGCCGGCTCCAGGTTTTCTGCGCCCCAAGCGGCGAAAAAACAAACAAACAAAAAAACTGATCGGCGGTACTTCGGCGGCAGCTCAATCGCGCCGCTCCATTCTTTGGCAGCAGTTCGGCGGCGGGTCCTTCACTCCCTCTCTTCCTCTTCGGTGGCAGCTCAAAGAGAAAGAGAGGGACCAAGGGACCCGCCGCTGAAGACCCGGACGTACCGCCCTGTAGCAGTCTTGGCCGAGGTTCGGCCCTCAGCGGGGCTGTGGGGTAGCCCACCGCCTCGCTACAGTTAGAAAAGAGCCCCGAGCCCTCAATCAGGGCGGGGCAGTAATCACACAGTCTGGAGCTCCAGCCCTCAAGCAGGGGCTGAGTCAGTAGCTCGGAAACCCAGGCCCTTAAGCAAGGACCGAGGCAATGTCTATAGCAGCCCAGGCCCTAGGTCAGGGCGGGCAGTAATCAAATAGTCAGGAAAAATACCCAGGCCTTTAAGCAGGGGCTGGGTCAGGGTTTGTAGCAGCCCAGGCCCTAGGTCAGGGCGGGGCAGCAAACAAATAGTCAGTCAGAAACCCAGCCTCTCTAGGCCAGGGAACAAAGGGGGAGTCTGCCACCCAAGGAGTGGGTGGCAGGGGGGGACGCAGGCCCTCCCACTCCACTGGGTCCCAGCCCGGGGCCCTAGCAGCGGCGGAAACTCGCTGCTGTCAGTGGGGATCCTGGCCGCAACACACTGACATCGGCTCTGGCAGTGCAGCAGCCAGACTGGGGTCGGCTGCCCCCGGGCTACTTCCACACTCCCCCTCGGATGGTACCTGGGCCGTCCTAGTGTCGTCGGTGCTCTCCACCAGCATCGGCTCCTCTGGGTAGGTAGCGAAGGGCAGGCTCGGCTCTTCCTCAGGGTAGCAGGCACGAGGCAGGTTCGGCTCCTCCTCGGGGTAGCTGGCACGGGGCAGGCTTGGTTCCTCCTCAGGGTAGCTGGCACGGGGCAGGCTTGGTTCCTCCTCGGGGTAGCTGGCACGGGGCAGGCTTGGCCAGTCCTCCTCAGGGTAGCTGGCACGGGGCAAGCTCGGCTCCTCCTCGGGGTAGCTGGCACGGGGCAGGCTTGGCCAGTCCTCCTCAGGGTACCGGGCGAGAGGTAGGCTCGACAGGCCTGGTAAATCAGCAGGCTGGGCGCAGCCTGCGGCTGCCTCCCAAGCGGGAGCTCAGCCACCGACGTCTGCTCTCTCCGCTGGCCTGGGCTCCACTGAGCTCTGCAGGCGGGCTTTTATACTTCCGGGTCGGGGCCGTGACCTCTGAGGGGCGGGCGCCGGACCCGGTGGCTCCGCCCACGTTGGTATTAGGGGAGGTTTGGCCCTCAGCGGGGCTGTGGGGTAGCCCACCGCCTAGCTATACGCCCCAATAGCGGACGGAGTGCCGCCCCTTTGTATTGGCCACCCCAAGCACCTGCTTCCTTAGCTGGTGCCTGGAGCCGGCCCTGTGTCTGGGTCCCTCTCTCTGGCCTGTTATGGTCCAGACATCTCTCAGGATCAGGACAGTGAAGGCACTGGGTCCCAGGAGAGGACGGGGGTGGCAGCCATGATGGTGAAGCTCTGTCCAGTAGCCAGTTTTTCTCCCCAAAATCTCTTTAAGGACCCACAAAAGGAGTGGTAGGCGGAATAGCCCATCCTCTGATTATTTTGTTCACCAATTAGGCCTAGTATCCAACACACCAATTTTGGTTTACTGATTTTTGGGTCCACACTTTTCTTGTTTACCAAGCATGATCGTAACACAGTCCTCGAGTTATGCCAGTAGACCTTTTTGTTTGGACTAATGTAGTCTTTCTGTCTCCCTGTTGTACCGTTTCCCATTGACATCTTATGAACATACTCACTTTTTACAGTTGAACTCACAATTAGGATACATCTGTAGGCCCAATTATCACAACACTTCCTTTTTTTCACCCTTTGTCTGTCTTGTCTATTTAGACTATAGCTCTTTGGGGCAAGGACTCTTACCTTATTACTGAGTTTGTACAATAGGGCCTCTAGACAATACTCTAACCCCAAATTCAATAATAATAAATGGTGGAGACATTGCAGATTCCTTCAATTAAATAGACACATGGAGAAAGAACTCACATCCCACGGGAGCAGGGCTGGGACACTGAGGCACAGTGGGGTGAGTTAAAAGATTGAGTTACAGACTTCAATCTGAGAATCCTTAGTTTTGGGGAGTTGAAGACCCTTAAAAATATACAAACACAGTTTTTTGTGGTTTAATGTGTACAACAGTCTGAACTCAGTACTTCTGTGGTTTACTGAGAACTACGCTTTTCTAAGAAAATGGTCTCTTCCTGGTGCATATCTAAGCCAAGGCCTTTTCTGTGTAGGATACAGTTCAAAATAACTATTTGGTAGTAATAAGGCTAAACATTTGCCCAATTCACACGACAGGTGACTTCAACAGAAATCATATTGACTAAAGCAGTATTAAGCATATGACACCAGCATTACAGTTGAACATTTGCCAAGAAAAACCTAAAGGTGGCTGAAACTGGCTGCAAGGACAAGGGATTAGCCTGTACTTTTGGGTCTGTAAATAAGGTTCTCAGACGCACTTTTCATTTGAGAACATGAACACAGTCTGTTTATGGTAAAAGAAAATAAAAATCCCCCTGCCTGCATAGAGTAAGCACAAATCTATATACCTGCTATTCACATGCCCTGCTTCAAATATGTGGGTTGTTTGGAGTTCTGTGCATATCAGGAGTGCAGCTATTCTTCCAAGCAGTGAAAGAGCACAAGGATTTTAATTCCAGCACTATTTGCATGCTGTTTTTGTAATAAAACATACCCTAAGATAAACTGACTGATCAAAACCACAGAATAAATTAAACTTTTAAAAACTTCCCTCCCAAAAAATTTCCTTTTACTCATGTTCAAAATGTAAAATTTTCTTAAGAGACACGGTGACACATTTTCTTTTAAATTGCAAACCAGTGGCTCTTGTAATTAAATAGATTTTTGGTAAGTCTAGACTAGACTAAGGAAATAAAGGGTGTTTACACTATGATGTCGTATGATTTAAGAGAAACAAGTTTGGGTTGCCAGAATATTTTGGTTTCAGTGTTAGTAGAGTAGCTGAAGAGTTTATAGCATAGTTTGTTATGACCGCATCAGCAATGCAGAAATACATATGACTGCCAAACCTAAATAATATCATTTGGTATCTTTAATGCTGAGGGGGAAAAAATCATATGTTGACAATCCATTGTATGCATTTAGTAAAGGTCTAAAACCTGCTTCACAATTGAGTTGATCTAGTTTTAAGCTGCTGCAATTCCATTGAAATCCATCCATACAAGGGATTGTCAATATATGATTCTTTTTATACATTTTGTTGTTTACAGTTTTTATAGTGAAGTGCTTGCTTGTTTTGAAATCAGTGGAGTTACACTGATGTAAAACTGGAATAAACTTCCAGGCTTGCATTTCCACCCTGTCCAATCAAAGCTCAGACAGGATTGGGGGAGTTGGAGCGAGCTGGTTGTGCTTCACTGATTCAGAGCTGCACAGGGTAGCCTTAACGTCTGCCACTGGCATAAGGTTTGCCAGGGTTCCAGTGCCCGTTGAGTATCTGGCATGCTAAAGCTCTGCTCCACCATGCCCCCTTAGGCTGAGAAAGTTCTCCATTTGTTATCTCCGCCACCTTTAAGCAGTGCTGTGAAGTGCTGGATGGCCTTGGTTCACATTGGGTGAAATTCAACCCTGTGTGGAGACCAATACAAAACCTATGTACCACTTAAGGTCCACATAATTCATATTGTGAGGACTTACGAAGAATTTAAGTGGTGCACAGACCTGGGTTGGCCTCTTGGGCTGGGATGAATTACAACATTAGGACCCAGTCCTGCAGTCCTGTGCATCCAAGCTGCTCACTTAAAGAGCTGTGGGCCCAATCCTGCTTCCATTGACTCTAGTGGTGCAAGATCAGACCTACTGTGAACATACTCAGTGCTTTCCTGCTAGGATAATAACATTCCTTTGCTTTCTCATCTTTTCACTCCTATCTGTTTATAAAATTGTGAATTTCATAGTGAAAACAGGCACTTCGGTTCTAGTGTGTCCAGCCCCATAGAAACACCTAAGAGAGACCTGGGTTCTATTCCCAGCTTTGCCACTGGCCTGCTGGGTGTCCTGGGGTAAGTCACTTCACTTCTCTGTCCCTCAGTTTCCCCATCTATAAATCATGGATAATGATACTGGCCTCCTTTGTAAAGCACTTTGAGAGCTACAGATAAAAAGCACAATATAAGAGCTAGGTATTCTTATTATTTGAGAGGAAGATTAGACAGGCAACCCAAATAAAACATATGTGCATGCTAGGATGAGTACATGATGGCAGTTGGAGTGATTCACCAATGTTGGGGGTGCTCTTCGCACTGTTAAATACATGATTTCAGTTCAAAAGGTGGTTCTGACACCTGATGGGCAGGAAAAAAATTATATATAAAAAAACCCAGAAACCACAACAGCGCCATGGGGAACTCTGCCTATTTTTGATACATGTAAGAGAAGAGGCTGCTCCTCCCTGAGAGATTGCTGCTTTACAAATGTGACAGTGGAATGGGTTACAAGCTGCCCTTCCCCCTCACTCTCCATGTAATCTGCATATCCAAATGGGATGGGGGTCAGGCACCAGCAGCCTTCCCCCAGAGGTCTTAATTGCAGCAGAGCTTGTTACTTCACACCCAGAAAAAAATCTTTCCATTATAAATAAAGTTTCACTGTAACAAGAGTGAAAAATAGCCCGTCTGCTTCACCATGGGAACCTGTCTTCACTTCACCTTCTGCCGTTGCATTGGGGACTGGCAGCTACATTAGGATTTCTGGGAATTGCCATTTTCACTTTTGATGGGAAATAGCTACTGGTATAGTAAGTCTGGCTCCTCTTCCCTGCACACTGCAAGCAGCTGTAGCAAAGTCCGGGACCAGGAATTCCTCCTTACTCTTCACCACACAAGGTAGCGGCAGCTTCCATATGGTAATCTCCTGGGAGTGTGCCCAATGTTTAACACCTTGGTGCTGGATATCCCCAAAGGGATTAGCACAGTGGAACCAAACTGGAGTGAAGATAATATTTATAGTCCATTGAATACACTGAAGCACCTTGGGACTTTCACTCCACCACACTAAAAGCAGAGTTTCACCTTTACTGAATGCACTGCAAGCAGGTTCCAGGGTGTGTTGCTAACCTATGAAAACATTATATTGACAAATGCAGAGATATCTATAGATCTCTCTGATCTATTTGGTTTCCCGTCTCTCTCTAAGAAAAGTACGTAATAGCTAAAAGTTAGGGATTCCAGTGAAACTGTGAGTTCCATTGTACTATATTTGCTCAGTGAGGTTGTAGAGCCCTAACTCTAAGAATACCGGTAGTGGTATATATCTACATTCTAAGAATTCAGGGAGGTGAGGTTTGTACAGAATTAAATCATCCTGTCACATCTAAGAGGCTTCCTGCAGCAAAAGGAAAATGTCTGATACAGAAATAATTGCACGTGTTTCACCAACGACATCATTTCTAAACTGTAACTTGATAGCACAGCCAAGCAGTTAGTGTAGGGAGCTTGGATCCTTGTGTCATTGCTCATAGATAGGGCCCTAATAAATTCACAGCCATGAAAAATGTGTCACAGACAGTGAAATCTGGTCTCCCCCCATGAAATCTGTATAGTACAGGGTAAAAGTACACAAAAGACCAGATTTCATGGGGGAGACCAACGTTTCTCAAACTGGAGGTCCAGAACCAAAAGAGGATTGGGGGGAGGATTACAAGGTTATTGTAAGGGGGTCATGGTACCCCCTTACTGCTGCACTGCCTTCAGAGCTGGGTGGCTGGAGAGTAATGGCTGCTAGCTGGGCACCCAGCTCTGAAGGCAGTGCCCCACCAGCAGTAGCGCAGAAGTAAGGGTGACAATACCATACCATACCACCCTTACTTCTGTGCTGCTACCGCTGGCGGTGTTGCTTTCAGAGCTGGGCTCCCGGCCAGCAGCAATACCACGACACCCCTACAATAGTCTTGCGGACCCCCTGCCCACAACCTCTTTTGGGTTGGAACCCTTACAGTTACAGTACTGTGAAATTTCAGATTTAAATATCTGAAATTGTGAAATTTATGATTTTTAAAGTCCTATGACTGTGAAATTGACCAAAATGGGGTCCTACTTATAGAATCAGCTCTCTATTATAGAAAATAATACATGCCATTCAGCATACCTCTAAAAGGGGTAGCAGGGAGGAGAGCACAGACAAGAGAAATAAGATTTCAGACCCATATTTAGTGTTACTTTTACAGTAACCAGAGTGTGCTAGGTGATTTACAGTGCATATAGAAGGATATGGTCCCTGCCCCAAAGAGTTTACAATCTGGTTTGAGATATGATGTGAAAAGTTGGCAGTTTTACTCCCACCCAACATGAATTCATTTTCTACAAATAGTTCCCTTTCCCTACTTCTTGGCTGCATTGTCTGCATGCTCTGCATTATATGTTTATGTGCATTTTAAAAGGAGCAGTTCATGCACACACAACTTCTTACTGAATCTGTTCTTACATATGTGTGTATCTTTTAACCGGTCTGTAATTAAACTGGACTTCATTTTAGTGTAGCACCCTCTCGGAGAGAAGAGGCAGAGGGAAGGAAGTATGTAGAGAAACAAAGAGGATGTGTTCTCTGCTGTAATGTTTTGAAAATATTACTTAAGAAGCTAGGATGGCTCAGGTAATAAGATGCAGAACCTCTCAAATCTAAGTCACTGGTTTGTGTCAAGCCCAGTTCTTAGTGATCTAAACTGATTACAATCTGAGTGAGTCCTTGTGAACTGAATTGATGGCCTTAGTCAAGTTCCATATGGCTGGCTTTCCATATCACAGAGACCTACACAGCATACTTCGTGACTCTCTTAACACAGAGGCTAAGGACCAAATGGGCATGAAGACTGACCTGCCCCTGTCATTCCTTATAAATAGTCCCTCTACGTAAGGGTTGAGACTCATTGGCAGGGCAGTGGGGGGAAGCTGGGACTGTCGGTGCTTGACCTGATCGGTGAATAAAAGACTTAAATCTCCAGGACTGTTAATCCAGCCCCTCCAGGACTGTTAATCCAGGACTGTTAATCCAGAATTAAATAAACTCCATCTGTATAAGTATTGAATATTGTTGCCAATATTTTCCATAGCATGTATTTTCCCTTAGTGAATATAATGCTAATCTAGGGACCTAGATAGACAGCCCTGGGCACTGACATCCTGTTGTCCTAAAAACAGGTACAGCATTAGTGGGGGCAAGACAGGCCACCCAACACTGTTCACCCAGTATGTCTAATTGGCTGACATGGCCTCTTCTGAAACTGCTAGAGCAGGGTACTAGTTATGATGTAGACATTTGGCAGCTAGGAACTGGATTGAACTTGCCTAGCTCATTTCACAGAGGACAGTCATCAGATGGTTAAAAGCATGAGGTCAGTACTGACCATGGCCAGATTTGAACAGATGATCTTTATGTCAAAGACTCTATAACCCAGTTCACCCTGTCTGCCACTTCTGCCTCTCACCTGTGCCCTGCTCCTCAGAGGGGGGAGTCTAACCTCACAACTGCTCTGTGAGTTAGTGTGCTCTGACTCTTTAGGTATGTCTACACTGCAGTTAGACGCCCATGCCAGCTGTCTCAGGCTCATGGGCCTTGGGCTTAGGGGCTGTTTAACTGCAGTGTAGACATTCGGGCTCAGGCTGGAGCCTGGGATCTAGAACCCTGTGAAGTGGGAGGGTCCCCTTAGTCTGAGCCGGGCAAGCCCAAGTCAGCTGGCATGGTCCAGCCGTGGGTGTCTAATTGTAGTGTAGACAAACCAATAGTTGTCCATGTAAGCGGGAGGCTGGTGACAAGGGTGCTCCTTGGGTGCACTCCTATGCACTCACTCAAGGCCAGATCACCATTTAGCCTTACTGGTGTGTACTCTGTGGAACTACAAGGAGCTCTACGGTATGATATTAAACTCTGTGGGCTGTGTCTGGCTCTGTGAAGCACAGCATTTATCAATGTAGATCTTGGAAAATTCACTGTTGCGATTCCATGTACGTTTACAATAGCTAACTTTAAAAAAGATATAACGTCTAGTGTTGAAGGACAGGATCAAGGCTTAAAGATGTAATTATATTAATCCAAGTTTCTGATATAGGTGCCAGTGATTCACACTTTTAAACCTGTAAGCTTGTTTGGATTGTAATTTTATGGAGCAAAGTCACGGTTATTCAGGTTGTGGCTCATTGGGAACTAGAATTGCAATTTCTGTTCTCTTGAGACAGACCTATTTCACGTCAGCAAGGCTCTGCTCAGTCAGAAGTAGTTGCATGTTTAAGCGAAACTAAAAGAATGGTACATGTTTTATATATTGTGTTATTTACAAAAAGAATGTGCTTCGTTGAAGTCAAAGTTGCAGTCAGCAGAAGGTGGGAGATTCAGTTAATTTATACAATAAGTAATAATAATACAGGAGGAACTGACACTGCGGTAAGCTACAGCGAGAGGATCCAATAGTTTGTTTGTTTTTTTCTAATGAGAGGCTGGAGGGGAGTTTCCAGGTCATAGACAAGACCAGTCACAGGGAAACTCTCACTGCAATTAGACACCAGCAAAACCTTACTATCAAAATAGGCCAGGAATCATTGGGAAACTCTTTAAGTTTGAAAGTCCTAGGCAAAGTTTTAGTATTGGGGAAAGCATATACTGGTAGAAAACAATGGTTAAATGTATTAAAAACTTTCAAAGTTGTTAGTATTGTTCCTATTAACTCCAGATGGAACGGAACCAGCCCCTTTGCGCTTTGACTAGGATAGCCTCTTCTATTTATGCTTCTCTGCTAAGCACCTCTTTCCTTTTCAAGCTACCCAAAGCAGTTACCCCTCTTGTCCCATAACAAATTCAGGTTCCACCTGTGTTTAATTAGATATTGGATAACCTGGATTATTGTATTAAGCACATCTAGGACAATGGTCTAGGAAAGCTAATCAATCTTTAAGTCAAAGTTCATGTCGTTCCAGTTTTAAACCAAATGAAGCAATAATACGTATGGAGCGTGAAAATTAAAATGCTCTGGATATAAGTTAATAAATAGTTTTAAAAAAACTATTCATACCCATTGGTTCATAACATATGTTTGTGATTATAAGAAAAAAAAAAAACGAGTTCTGAGAAACATGTTTAAAAGATTAATTCTGCATCAAGTTTTCAGCTTATTTCTATTTTTTATTTTAGTTCTGCCATGTTTGTCATTTATCACACATGTTTAAGGACCAAGACCATGTATTTTGTCTATACCAAGCTTTAGGCATGCAAGATATTTCATATTTGTAAAAGCATATGATAAATTGACTTTTTAAGGCCTTTATAGCTTTTTGACTACTTTCACGGTATGGAAATGAGATGAAGACAAAACGTTTTTAATTATTTGGGCCTATTCTGCACATATCTTTATATTAACAACTCCAATTTAAATTATAGCAGGTTCTTCGGATAAGATTTATTTGCATAAGGAGGAAAAACAAAAAGGAGTAAAGCAACAGTGAGAACAGAGCTCTGTGACTGACAACACATAAATAGGGTGATTTTTACACTTTTAATGTCAGTTGAGCTAGTTTTATGTCTGGCCAGCATTTGAATGCACTGAAGTTCTGTAGTTTTCTCTGTGTAAAACAACATGGGCATGTGTATATACTATATATACCACCAAAGGATTTCTAATGGGTTATGGTTTTTATCACATTTATCTTTACTTATAAATTTTGAGATTGAGAGGTCGGATGCCACAAAGGGCCAGAACTTCTCATTGCAATAAGCCTAGAAGTCTCTGCTGTGGGACCCTGTTCTTAAGAGTACAGAGAAGGGATTTAGGCTAGATGCAAGGAAGTTGCCAACTTAAAAGACATCCATGCTCTAGGAATCCATCCCGGTACCAGCATGAGGTTATTAATGAACAGTAGCAGGCCCAGAAGAGCCCACGCAATCTTCACAGCTGCCAAACCTTCACCTCGGTTACAAAACCCCCTTCACTTCCCTAGCTCTCAACTGCCAAAACGTATGACTTTCCCTGCCCCCTGAAAATTAACCCAGCTTCTTCCTCCCACAGTGTCTGCCAAACACTGCCTACATACAGAAACCCCGCTCTTGTCTCTAGTTGCCAAAACTCTCCCTAGCTCATATTTTCCTTGGTGACAGCAGCCCCAATCCCAATTATGGAAACTCTGATAGTAACTAGCACCCAAGTGCTTCCCTCACAAACACTTCTCCTAGTAAGTGCTCTAGCTACTGGACTATTAGGTAAAAGGGCACCTCATCATCTTCCTCCTCCTCCTCCAGCTGTGTTTTGTGTGGGGTCTGATCTGGTAAACGTGCTCTAAGGCAGCCTCTGAGCACATCTTCCCAATCAGGTCCCACAGGTGACGTAGGCGAGGAACACCTATTTTGTGAATCCTGCTAGGGGTTAGGCATGAGATAGGTGCTGAACTGCTCAGAGATGTCAGGACTGAGACAGCTGTGTGTACCCAGTGGCAAAAATTCAGGTGCCATGGGTACTCTGCCTGTGGAAACCCAGATGCGTAGGGAGTTGAGAAAAAGTTTTTTGAGAATCTGTAATTTAGATTTAAATGCCCATGTCCCCCTTGTGAATCCCACCTCCAGTGGCTAAACTCTCCTTTCCCTACAGCATACTGTGTGAGTAAGTCTGTTTGAGGGCTCACTTATCTTCACACAGAACCTTGTAAAAACAAAGCAAGCTCTATTTGAATGTGCTGTATTGTTAATATCTGTTTCATTCACACTTTCAGGTGTGTGCGCATATTTCCTAGCTCCCTCTTCAAATTAGGTCCTCAGCAGTACCTGTGAAACCCCATTGTCTTCAAATTAGTCCTGCAGATACCTGTCCAACTCCATTGCCATCAAATTCTGCCTTCAGTAAAACCTGTGGAACTCCTGCATTGACTTCAGTGGGTTTGCACAGGTATAACTAATTGGAACTTGGTTAACAGTTATGGTTGTGAGACAGAAAATGGAATAGAATTTTCTGCGTTGCTATGCTTGCTTTGCAGTGCTGATAGGATTAAGAAGCTGTTAATATTGATTTTAGTTACTAAATTCAATAGCTCTAACTTGGAAAATGCAAGGGTCCAGATCCTCAACGGATGTAAATTGGCATAGCTCCAATGGTAATCAATGGAGCTAAACCAATTTACGCCAGCTGAGAATCTGGTCTGAATAGCAGATGTCTAAAAAAATTTTGCTCTCCTTACAGTCACTTTTGGAGCAGAACTGCATGCTACAGGCTGGAGGGAAGAGGGTATGGGCTGACCTATAAAATACCCTGTAATCATGATAGTCAGCAGTTCAACACTGCTGATGGTTTTGAAATGCATAGGGCCCTGGAAGCCAAAATAATAATACAGCTTTGCTGCCAAAGAAGTAAAACGATTGTTTTGCAACAGTTTTCACCTGTAACAATCAAAAGTTTAAACAAACAAACAACAAAAATCTAAAAAAAAATCGTAGACTGAAATCCTGTGCTGATCCAAATCTGAAATGAACTCAGTGTGAAACTGTGGAAAAATGCAGCTGTATGTTTTGAGACTCCATGGTGGGGCTTTGAACAGTCAGATGAGTGTTAGGAAAAAAAATCTCAGTAGTTTAAAAATAACAGATCTGCTGCACGGCAGCCATAAAAGGAAATTTTAGGGAAAGGAATAGAAAATCATGCCAGACTAGCACATTAGGAACAGCAGTTGTTACACCATATACAACTAGCAGAAAGTGCATGGTCAAATGAAATATATGATGACTTTACACTTTTACCTTTTTTTAATGTTGTAAATATATTAATAATAGTATTCTCCAAATCTTGTAATTATTATAAGCCATTGCCAAATCTTGTTGCTGTTTCTCATCTCTCCAACCAAATCTACAACATGGGGCAAGGTTTTAGCAATTCTAAATGAAATAAACCCAAGAGATTCCCTTCCATCTAAACAACTGCATTCTTCATAAGGGCATCTGTGATAGGAAGAGCTTGAATGGTGAACATTTGACAGACAGTGTTCTCCTCTTCTTTTTTGTTCAGTCTTCATATATCTTTTGTATATATTAAGCTACTTAATTTATTTTAATAGAGTGTTCCCCCCCCCCCCCAAATATCTCCTTAGAGCTCCAATTCTGCTTAGTTTATTGCTGTGGATCAGGCATTCCACCCAGGGTGGTTAAACTAAGATCATTTAAATTTTACTCTTTGTTTTGTACTCGCCTCAATTTACCCAAATATATTCCCAAGCTGCTAGAACATGCTATTCCCAAAAGCACAAGATCTGCAGCAAGTTGACTTGTTCTGCAAAATGTTCAACCTGCCATAAAAGCCCCCCGAGCCCTCGCAAAAAACCCAGCCCATCTTAAATCATAGTTTGCCAGCTGTGCAGATACGAGGTTTCTTTGTACAGTGAACATATACTTAGGGTGACCATATTTCCCTAAAGTGAAAACAGGACACTGGGAAATGGTGTCGCCGCTTGCCTGAGCCGCCTGGTGTCACCACTCGCCCAACCCCTGCCACACAGAGCCGCCCCGAGCCGACATCATGGACGTCACAACTTTTGGGGCAAAACTGGGCATTTGTCCCATTTTCTCTTGCCCAGCGTTCCTTTGCACCCCCCTAGGGCAAGAGCAAATGGGACAAATGTCCAGTTTTCCCAAAAAAGTCATGACCTCTGGGTCAGAGCTTAAAAAGGGGACTGTCCTGGCCAAAACAGAATGTATGGTCACCCTACATATACTACTGCAGCTCTAGACTGCACAGATCTGATCATCCACACTGCCTTACAGCTTGGGGAGTCATTCTTTTTATTTTTATCATTAAAAAAGCAGTGTATATTCTTTTAAAGGCTAGGGAATCACGAGTCTAGCATAACTGTATAAAGGGCAGCCTTCACAGGCTATGTATGACTTTAGTGACAGCTCTTAACAAGAGAGGCTGAGTGAGGTATATGCATGGTAGAACAGCTGTTTCTAGGAGCCCTGGCAAGTAAGAGTGGCTGGGTAATTTGAGAAACATTTTGTGCAAGGATTTTTTTTTTAATTGCTCGTCTTTCTTCAAGTTGACCTTTAAAGGGATCTCCCTTGCCCCAGAGATGAAATCTACCAGCATGACTACACCTGGGACAGTCTCTGGAAAGTTTTGCCCAAGCCAATGATGGGGAGCCCTTCAGAGCAAGTTTACAGACTGTCTAATCATACTGCATGTTCAAATTCCCAGCTACATCCCTCAAAGGATTTCCCCTCACTCTGGCTTTGAGAATCTCCATTAGTCTCTGTCATTGTAGAGCACAGGACCACTGCAGAGTTACTATAGGCAATCTGCCACATTGGCTTATTTTTGCCTGGAGAAGGTCCTTTCTTTCCCAAATTTGAGCAGAACTTTAATTTTGGCCTATCAGCCAGCCATTGCCAGATGAGCAGAGAACTGTTTCATTTTTATATCTACAGGGGAAAAAGCTAAATTATTTTGAGGGGAGTCCTTTATGGCAATGCTTAAATGAAAGATTTTGATTATCCCGTGCAGCAGCTCACAGCAAACGAAGCATTTTCACAGAATGTAATTGGCCAGATCCTCAGTTGGTGTAAATTGGCATAGATCCTAGTGAAGTCACTAAAGTGCAGGGGCAGCTCTATGTATTTTGCCGCCCCAGCACGGCAGTCAGGCGGCTTTCGGCAGCGCACCTGTGGGCGGTCTGCTGGTAACGCGGATTCGGCGGCATGCCTGTGGGAGGTCCGCCGGTCCCACGCCTTCGGCGTATCTGCCGCCGAATTGCCGCCGAAACCATGGTGGCGGACCTCCCGCAGGCATGCCGCCGAAGGCAGCCTGACTGCCGCCCTAACGACGACCAGCAGGCCACCCCCTGCAGCTTCCCACGCTTGGTGCGCTGGTGCCTGGAGCCGCCCCTGCTGACGTGGTGCTGATTTACACCAGTAGAGGGTTTGGCCTGTTATTTAATTTTAAATACATTCAAGAGTTATCACAGTGCAGATTAATAATTTCCACCCTGTGTAATAATCATTGCTTTGCACTGTGACATGCAGTTGTTTACGGAGATTCATGTTGCTCAGAAAGATCTTTTAAACCTTTTCTTTATGGGCATTTATTTTGCTATAAATGAAAATTAAAATGGAATTTTGGTGCTGCTGCTGGTGCTTTTGTCTGATGTGTTATATCCCTCATTTTGGAGGCAGAATGTGATATCTCAGGAAAATAACTTCCATTTAGTCAGTGCCAATCTGTCACCATTCAATGATTTTTTTTTCCCCTTCACAATGTTGAGATAAAAAACATTTCCTATCCTCGGTCTTATACATGCAAGGCACGTCAGCCAAAAGCCTTTTTCCAAAAGGATTAGAGAGGTACTTGTGTCACGGAAAAAAACGTCGTATCTGGATATGTATAAAATAAAGAGGGGAGATGCAGTGGATCGTACTTAATTGAACACTTAACTGGTTCAGACTAGCCTAAGCTTACATTAATTGAACCACCGAGCCCATCCATGCTGAACAAATGTCGAGCATGCTGGATGTGCAGTTAAATACACGTAAGCATAGTGTTCTTTACTTTGTAAGCAATAACACGGACTGCTTATGCAGTCTCATTGAGAGTTACACGCACACCATGGATACTCTAAGAAGTAACTATATTAACTGTTATTTTGAAGAAGCCATACCCTAGTCTCTAATACATTGACTAGAAAATAAATGTTTGGCTGGCCCTCAGCCTCTAAATATAGTCAAAGATGATCATGGGCATTCTTCTCTCAGTTCAGGTGTTTGTACTGACACTCATGCTTTTGAGGGATTTTTCAGGCTGTCAGGATTTCAGCTATATGCTTCTTCCTTTTATGGAATCCAAATGTTGATATTTGAATTACTTTCAATACTATTTCCTGCAATCAAGAGGCCTAATCTTGACCAGCACTGTGGTCCAGATCCTTAAAGGTATTTAGGTGCCTCAACTCCCCTGGGACATAAATGGGAATTTCAAGTTCTCAGCACTTACCGAGTTCAGCCCCTTAGTTAGCAGTGTGTAGGTCCGACTTATTAAAATCAGGATGATTGACAGTCTTAGCCTGAAGCAAAGTTTGAGCTCCATGAGCTGAGGCTGAAGTTAACAGTTTATAATCCTAGCTGAAATGTGCAGCCTGATTATTGGGCCTGATTCTCTTCTCACTTACACAAAAATAGATCAGCAGTAACTCTACTTTTGTTACTAGAGATGCGTTAGTGCAAGACGGGTAGTAAGAAGAGAATAAAGCCCATTATGTTTATATTAAATCAAAATGATTTAGTTTAAAAAAAATAATTTTGCAAACATTTCCCTGGCTCTTTTAAAATTATTTTTTTCTCATGGGCATAGGGACAATGCTTGTGATAGGGTGTGCCCATAACACAATAACAATCAGTACAGTTAATATACACACAAGCTGGAATTGTCATCAAATTATGCTGATCCTTTATGTTTCATCAGACTTATAGGCTTAACTAAGGTAATTCTTAGTGTATCCAATGCAGTTTTGCCCGAAATTTTGATACCTGTGAAATTAGCAAGAAAAAGTTTGATACGGAGGGCAAAAATATTATTTATTACATTTCTTTTGATAGGGTATAAACCAAGAACAACTTTCCATTTCTATTGTGTGGAAATTTAGTCCCTGATCTTGCCTTGTAATCTTTGAGGTGTACTGCTGTGCCTGAATGAAGTCCAACTGAGTTCAGTGGGGCTCATCACAGGTGCAGCAGCCCACAGGTATGGATCAGAAAGCATTGGGGATTGGGGCCTTAGATTGTTTAAATTCATAACCTCTTGCTGTGGGAGTCATCAGAGAGGTAGACGTAGCCTCATAGCAATCAGTGGTTGCATTTGAGCATTATGTCCTGTGTACTTTGTATACATTTCACTAGCACCAAGGAGAGTGAGCTAATAAAAGACATGAACCTGGAAGAGGCTAAGCACCTCTGAAGAACTCCCACTGAATTCAATTTCTCCAACAAACTGAATTGAAATTATTTTTGAAAGCAATGGAGGGGCAGATTTGGGGTCACTCTGCATTTCTCAAAAGGTTTGGGCACAATGTGAGAGGTATTTAATGTTGGATAATACAGCGTATACTCTAAACAGTAAATGATCATGGATATAAGGAGACCATGTAGTATTGAGGTACATGAGACATAAGTTAGTGTCATTTCTTTCTAAGCAAATTTATGTTATGTACAACTTGGTGGGCACCAGCTCTTTTGGAGTTTGCATCTGGTGGTTGCCCCATAGTAAACATGTCCATGCAAACATGTATAAAGAAGTGTACCAGGTTTTTTCAGTAGGCACAGATAAGTTTAGTTCTTTCATGTCCATTTACAGTGAGTAAACCCCCACCCCCCAATGGAACAGATCTCAAAATACTCTTCTCCAGGCTTGTTTTTTGTACAGTATTCCACCAAATTATTATATAATATAGATGAGGGAAAGTACTTTTAGCTTTGCTAAGAAAAACAGACAAATGAAGCAAACTTGTATGGAATATTCAGGTAGAGTCTAATTTCCAGTTTGTACTAAAAACAGATTCTCTTTTTCCATTATTTAAAATTACTCAGCTGCTGTCTGAAAGAAAACAGAGAAGGCAATTGAACACAGCCTTGGTAATGGAACTAGCTCTTGTATCAAAGGCTGTTTCATACTAAATGTTGTCCTAGTTTTTCCTGTACTAATTACTACAAAGATCCCATTCACAGTTAATGGAATTCCAGCTAATAAGGGTTGGAGTGGGAGGGGAAGCAGGCAAAGGAGCAACACATTAGTTTACTATTAGTAGTAATACATGAGTATTTGCATAAATTTTAATGTTTTCTTGTATCTAACAAACCTGTAGTTTTATGCTTTTTATCTGCATTTGGCCATTCCCAATTTGACAGTTTTATTGGGTTATTTTTAAAACTTCAGACTACTTCTCTGTAAACACACTGTGAGTAAGAGTGTGTGTGGGCAAACTGAAGTTCAAAGGGTTCATTTACTGAAGAGAAGATTCAGCCTAGTTACTCCAGATGTACACAAGTGTAACTGAGAGAATAATTTGGCCCGAAGTCTCTAATATAGAGGATATTTTTTCTGCCTTAAATCTTTAATTTTCCAAGTACAGACAAAGGCACAGGTTGCTAGGTATTCTCATTACACCTTATCTAAACATATTGATCAGTTCCTCCAAACTCTTATCTGTTTGCTCAGCAATGAGTCAGTTTCATTCACACTATGAGTGTACAGTAGCTGAATGGATACTACAATATGAATTGTATCAATGGGCCATTTAAAACCTTATGACACCTTGATTGAATCCTCTTTTAAGAGGTTAAAAAGCTATGTGTTTGACATCAGCAGCCTTTTTAATCCATTAAATCAGTGTGATGGACAGAACATGAAAAAAGTAATCTATATGCAGTAGGGCAGCATAATCTATAAATATAATAAATGTATGCTGTGATCATTGTGTGTGTGCACACACAAGTAAAATGCAGACTGGAAAATTTATGATACAAAAGGGAAATCTTAAAACAGTCAGAAGATGCTTTCAGTTCTGAAACTCAGATTTGATTCTCCCATCACCTAATTTTTCCAAATAAACATAGAAATTTTCAAAGATAAAATACCCTTAATTAGTGTCTCTTGGTAGAGTCTTATAATGGGCTGAAACCTATAGTTAAAATATTATTTTCCGTGCATAACACAATGCATTTGAGAATTACTACATTTTCACCATTTTTACACTGGTAGAACTGATTGTCCCTGATCTTCTGCTGTTAACACTGCCTGACTGATGCAAAGCAGCCTTGAAATCAGCATATCCAGCCATGCAGTATTACTGTGTGGCATACGACTGGCATAGTGGTCCCTTTTCCTTCCACATGCTCCCTGTCGTGGGTATATGGGATGTGGCTGGGAAAAAGCATGGCCCGGGCTCCCCTAAGTCACTGAGATCACCAGCATACGGTGGTCCCATGATCTAGTGAGCGCAAAGTTCTTTTTAATTCCATCTTTGTCACCCCACCCCCCAATGCACTCCTCTGCCTCATTTTAGGATTAGGACCATTGATTTTAGTGGAATTACTTCTGATTTACACTGTTGTGAAATCAGAATCAGGGGCATTGTTTTGAATCAAGCCAAAATTAGGACAGACTTACTTATGCATTAGGCAGCATGTGCCGACTGGAAATATTTAATCTTTGTAAACACTACTCTGTACTAAACATTGATCAGAGAAGACCTGAGTGCACGTTAAGCTTGTGGTGTACAGCAAAAGCCTCATTTTGGAGAATCAGTATGATGTTTTTATCCTACTTTATATCATGAACTAGTTCGAAAGAATTCTTTTTTGTGTTTAAGGGCTGGATTCAATTAAAACTTCTGGAGCAAGTTACACAGCCTTCCACAATCTAAAATGTTGGGCAGACTTTTTTTTTTAATTGAGTCCAGCTGAGTGGCTCTAATATTGTTAACAATGATACTTCCTCCCCTCAACATAGTATAGCATTTTAAGTAGCTAAAATGCATGTGGGTCCAATATAATCTTGTCCCATCCTCATTCCTGCTGGGTGGGTTTCCCCTTTTTTAACACAATGTGCTATATAAGTAGCAAACAATTGTGAATATAAATATTGTTTGTTACTTGCTTATATGACATGTAAGCCTTGCAGGAGGTTCAATGGCGTTTGTTTCTAGCTTAATTGATTTTCATTGTTTGTTTGTTTTTTAAATTCAGTGCTCATGAAAGATGTCAGATTAGCAACCCTAACCAGGTGACAGGGGAAGGGACACGATGGGTCTCTAAAAAGAGGGCATTAACCTCACATACCTTTAGTGCTCCCAGATGAAGTGGAAGTGTGATGGTGACAGGCAGACAAGACTCAGAACCAGAAAGTAAGGCATGAGGATTGGCCACACTAAGGGCTAGTCTACACTAGAAGTGCTACAGCGGCACAGCTGCATCAATGCAGCTGAGCCACGATAGCGCATCTGGTGAGGATGTTCTAAACTGACAGGAGAGAGCTTTCCTGTCGACTTAGCTACTGCTTCTCACGGAAGTAGAGTAATTATGTAGGTGGGAGAAGCTCTCCCACTGACATAGCGCTGTCTACCCTGGCGCTTAGGTCAGTGTAACTTACATCACTCAGAGGTGTGGATTGTTCACACCCCTGAGCAACATAAGTTATACCGAAGTAAGTGGTAGTATAGACAAGCCTTTAGATGCTTGGGCAGACACAAGCCATCAAAACTAGGGAAATGGTAATGATCGCAAATGGTAATGTTGTCTGCTGGCTAAAACAGGAGACTGAGAGTCAGGGCTGCAGGGTTCTATTTCAAATTTTGCCACTGAATTACCGGGTGACCTTGGGCAAGTCACTTAACCAACCTCTTTGGGCCGCTGTCTCCCTGTCAGTAACTGCCTGAGGTGTTGTGAAGACTAAATAATTCATCTTTACCAAGTGTATTAGTATTCCTAGATAAAAGGTGCTAGGAAATTATTTATAAGGACACAGTTAAGACCCACTTTGGAGTGGTTTCTTTCTTATGCCATTCTTTCAGTATCTAAGTGCTTTCACGCTATTGTGTTCAAATGCTTCTCAATGCAGCAAGGACATTTAGTTGTAAGTTAGTCGGTTGTTGTTTCTTATTAATCCTCAATCAGGGCCTGATCCAGAGTGCATTGAAATTAGTGGGAGTCTTCCATTGACTTCAATGAGTTTTGGAGCTGGCCAACATTACATTGTTTTTCTGTGGTCTTCATTCAATGGTTTCAAATGTGTTACATCCGTATTACTAATATTAAAGTTTATCAGCTGTTCTTTTCCTCCTCCTCTATTTCTCTATTGTTGGATGGTTTTCTTGGATGATTTCTCCCCTCCTCCCCAAACACACATTCTGCAGAACTGGCCATCTACATTACACTAATCTATATCCTCCTCCTCTCATTGTGAAGTCAAATTTAACCAACAATATTACGGCAGGAAAATCGGTGCGGTGAGAACTGTTTTTATTTACAAATCTAGAGTTATGATCACTCCGCACCAGTACGTACCAACTACAACACTAGCAGAGCTGAGAATGAGTCATTTTTTTAACATTGCTCATACAACATAGAAGTCTTAGAAAATACCCACATAATTTGCTTACACTTTAAGTGCAGCTCCCGGAAGGGGGAGGGCAACTTATGTGATGTACAGGTTGCAAATGTTGCCCACATGACAACTGGAAAGCACAACAGTCCACATCAGAGGAAATATGCAAAAACAAGGACAGAAACATGGGGCCCAATCTTGCTAACACTTATTACACGTGCTGCTGCACAGATAGCCTACTGAAGACAAGAAAACTTATCCATGATAGTTAGCACTAAGCTCAGTGGTAAGTGATTGCAGGATCAAGCTCAATGGATATAATAGTTCTTCACCCATGCAATATTAGATCAGATTAACATCTTGTCATGTACTAGTAGTTATCTGCATATTGATATAGTTGATGACTTTGTTTAGAATAAGCAGAAAATGTGTCCAAGATGTGAATCTCAAAATACCCATAATCCCTCAGTCTCTCTCTCCATCAATGTGACATAACCCACATGTTTTGAACAACAACAACGATAGATCAAAGGAACCATGAGTGATTTAGCAGTGCAGGATGGAATAATATTTTGCTTTAGAGAAACACAGTGGCTATATTTACAAGGTAAGTATTGCCAAGGGAGTCCAAGGCTGTGCTTGCTTACTAAATTGGGTCCAACTCAGGGATTTCACCAAATGCAAATGAACAATGAACAATATGTGTGACTCAATATATCCGCTATACTTTGTGCTCTTAGAAGGGTGGTATAGCTGACCTTTTAAAGTGATACTTGAAAAACCACATTGTTATGATCATCAGAAAGACTTTTGTGTTCATTTTAGAATACAATATTTGGACCCAATCCCAGTGAATAGTCTCAAATATTGTTTTAAGACACAGTTCTCATCTATTATAACATACAGCTCCCAATCAGATAGAAGGAATGCTGTACTTCTATTTACATAAGCATAGGGTGAGACAGTAGTGTGCTCTCATTTCTTTAAAGCCTGTTGCACACCTCTGGAATACTGAAAAGTAAGAATTATGTGAAATTGACCAAAATAGGTATTATCAGTTTTTGTGAATCCTTCCTGAGTGCCAAAAATAGTCTCCAAAAGGAATACAAGAAGATAAGTATGTATTACTCTTAAACCTCAACTTCCCCCATCTAAAAGCTAGTTTGCTCTCAGTTACACACGCTTAAATCCACAGTAATTCTATTGACTTCAATGGATTTACAGTACTGTAACAGAGCATAGTCTGGTGTCAGATTTGTACAACCGGTTGCATAAAAGACAATGCAGAAGACTGGACCATATTAACTTACACTTATATTCTACTATGATGAGGATAACACTCATACAGATAACACTAGCATAACTTGTAGGATAGCTCAAATTATGTGTCCATAAGACCGTAAGATTCACCAGAGACAGCCCTCTAATGATAATGAGGTAGGTGATTGTTCTAGGCAGACATTTCCTCCTCATCCCCTATCAGTTAAGCCAAAACAAACGGAAAAAAAGTTAAAGGAAATTATGCAATGTAGCTTCATAAAAAGTTCTCATTAGTTGAACTATTAAAAATGAATACCCAGGGCAAGATTCTCCCCTGCTTTGCACTCTGGCATAGAAATGGTCACCTGTGCAAAGTGGGTGTACAAAAAGCTACCATTCTGACCAGGTAGTGTTTACACTCACCTTGAACAGGTGTAAATGGATACATAAGGGGAAAGGCAAGGCTGAATAAAACCTACTGTCTTTTGCTCTAAACAGGACTATTATAGTTTGGACCAAACAAAAGTTAAAGTAAAACTTTAATCATCATTAATACTGAGGTTTAGAAATAGGGAATGGGGGAAAGAGTTATGCTTCACAAATAAAATCATTCTGTCTCGGGTTTGTTGCTTCTTTGGATGCATGTCAGACGTGCAGGCGTGGGAATTCCCCAGGTTGGTTGGTGTCAGTTTGCAAATTTGCACAGTTTCATTTTTCTGACAAATCAGCCTTTTTATAATCATCCCATCTCGAAACTAGAGGGGAAGGGAATGTAGAGGTGAATTGCTAATATCAGTGACTTCTGGAAATTCCCCTTGTACGGTCTCTCATATTTAGTAACTGTACTTTTTCTGTTTGTGTTAAAAAAAAGTTATTTGACAATAAAATAACTTGGTCTATTCTGGTAAAACTTGCTTCACTTACAGTAAGTTTGAGAGAGTCAGTATTAAACAGTACTGGTATTTTTGACCCACTCTTATGAAAAAATACATTTTATATCTAATATATAAGCAATGTCAGATATGTTTGCATGGTAAAAGGTAAAATATTTTTTCTTTAAGATATGGTAACCTGGTTTCAAATATTACTTAAAAGTACTATGTAATAATAGTGAGATGTTTTATTTTAAACAATGTTATGAAACTAGTTTTAAAATCTGTTTAATAAATATATTGCCTTGCCATATATGAATTTAAATCACATCCATCTGGATATGTTTACCAAAATTAAAAATAATCCATGTCTATTATAAGCCATTTGCTGCCATTACCACCCGCTGGCCCCTGACAAACACCCACCCAGTTACTGACCCAGATCAACAAATATCCAGATTAAACAGATGCATCTTGCTACATACCCAGTTCCTTCCTATACGATACATTGTTTATAATGCAAAATCTGGGAAGCTTTTCATGATTTTAGTTACTAATTTTGTATTAAAGCTTAAAAGGGCTATATTAAAAGAAAAAAGCAAGGGTTAAAAACAAAACAAAAAAAGCTTAAAAAAGAAAATAAGCTTGAAACAACAAATAATGGTAAATAGGAAAAAAAGGATAAAGAAAAAAATATTGTATAAGCTTCCCATTCTTATGTTGTCTGTTTATATTGTAATTTCTTTGGAACAGAATCTCTCTTCTTACATGTCTAGGATTTGCCTGGAACACTTTTGGCGTTATAGAAGTAAATAATAAAAAAATCAAATTTCTGACAAGAGGATGTTATTTTCTTATATAATCAGCAATAGTGAGTTTTGTAGGATTTTGATGAGAGTTGAGTCAAACCATTGAAATGCCCTTTGGGTCAGTTGAAACGATGGATATTAAAAAGCCAATTAGCAAATAGGCACTTAGCCAAAGGGTGTTAGATAGATTGAGGTATGTAAACTACTTATGTCTCCTCCTTTTCATTGGTGTAACAAAACCCCAGAGAACCCTGGTGCAAGAATATGTAAGGGCTGGGGTCTCCTTCCCAATTCTGCCCCAACCCCTCACCCCATAGCCCACAAACAACTTTCCCCCAGCCCTTCAGCCACCACACTGGGTCCTTCCTGGTCACTCACTGGAGCACTTCCAGCTCAGCGCTCTACTCCCATCCTGCCTATGGTGGCTCCTCCTGAACCCAGCTGCCCAGTGGTTCTGCTTTTTCCCCACTTTCACACAGTGTGAGGAGTGGCATTACAACCTGGTGCATGGGGTCACAGTTCCACTCAGGTTTGGCCCACCTGCTCCTCTGTCATGGGGTGGGGGTGGCCGGGCCAATCCTGAGTGGCGATCCCTGTGTGACAAGTTTCAATTCCACTCAGATTTGGGAGGGATGAGTGGCATTTTGATCCCATGCACCAAGTGAAATGCCGGAGCACCACTCCATCTCATTGGGCCTCTGTAACCTCATGGACCCTGGCATGACTGCATCACTTGCACCATTGTAACTACACCACTGCTCCTTTTCCCAAAGCAGCACGTAAAGAAATGTTGTAGCTATGGCAACTGAAACAAGCAGTAGTTTGGGTAGTGAATTAACAACATGCTCCCGCACTCCATTCCCACCCAATTTTTAACATACCTGTAAAAATACATGTGTTTTTTAGATGGAAATTCAAACATACAAAAGTTTGGTAGTTCACTCTCAGCTCATCTCTACTTTAACCCTGTCAGTGATTGTGTACAGATATGTGGCATTCTGTATTTGATCAAATATATTACAATTAAGTGTCTTTTTGTTATCCCACTTTATTGATAATTATAGGGCCTGATTATCCTTTGAGTTACTCAGGTTTTAAACTGACATAACTCCACTGCCTTCAGTGGAGTTGCTCTTAATTTGTACTAGTGTGTGCAAAAAGTAACAGGGGTACCCACAGAGTTTTATTTTATCAGTCTCTCTGTACCTACAGGTGCACACAGTATAAATGGTGAAATAGCCTTCCTTGTAAATGGTTAATCGTAGTCAAAGAAAGCCAACAATGTTTTGTTCTCTGCGCCATTGCTAATGGGGAAGGAGGAGAAAGACTTAGTAAAACAAATACATCTTTTGTTTTAAATTCTTTGGAACAATTCTGCCTGGCAGATCTTCCACCCTCCCTCTGTTCAGTTTTTCTTTGTTATTTCCCTAATTAAAATTCTGCAGTGCCCCCATCAAATTGTTGTCCATTTGAGGTCATAAATAGCTTTTGTTCTAATGAAATATGAATTGTGTTCATTAATTGAATTGTATAGTTAATATATGTTGTGAGGGTACTGACTCCACATTGATTCTTAATATACAGTGAGCATTTTATCAGGCTAGGGAATGTGTGGACACACAAAATGTTGTCGATCATTCTTTGCCATACAGTAGGGTGATTTGATTAAAAACTGAAGATTTTAGGAAGTATTTATTAAAGACAAGAATTGCATAATCTAACAAGGGCAACTTCTACCAGACATGAGCTCAGCTCTTTAATGGTTTAGGGCCAAGTCAGGGTCCAATGTAAAATGCAAGTAAACTGGTTTTATGCATGGGAACAGTACAAGCTTTGAAAAGGTAGGAATCCTCCAGGAACTATACAGAATGCCTGCAAAGCCCCCTCCAGAGTCAGCATTGCAGCCTGCTATCCATGTGTTATTGGCCAACTGGTCCTCAGAATCGCACACCCACTGCCCATGGGCTGGATTCGCAAAGAAATTAGGCATGGTGATGGCATCTAGAAACGCACTGTGATTCACAAAGCCTAAGTTAGGTGCCTAGGCTCCCTATAAAATGAATGGGGGGGAGATAGTCACCTCAGAATGGGATTCAAAAAGGCCAGCACATGAGACAGTTCCTCACCTAATCTAGCCAATGGGAGATGCCCGTTCATTCTCTCCTGTTGAAGCTGTTCCACTGTGGCTACATAAGGGAAAAAATGTTGGGGGGAGGAAGGGGGAAAGAGAGAGAATGAATGAACGCAAGTAGGAGAAGGATGCTGTAACATGGTGGGTAGAGCACACAGGAGATGAGAGTCCCAGGATCCAGTCCCCCTGTGCCAATGATTTTTTTTGAATAAGCCAGTGGAACAGCTTCAAAGACTGAAAACTGAGAGAGCCCCACCTCAGAATATCCTATAGCCCAGTGATTAGAGCACTCACCTGAGAGGTGGTAGAGCCCTGTCAAATCCTTTCTCCTGCTCAGGTGGAGGAGGGACTTGAACCCATGTCCCTAGAGGGGCCCTATCTTGGAGGTGAACTATGAGTACCAGACTGGGCCCCACATGCACATTAGGTGGAGGAACACCTGCTCTTCCCCTGGCTTGTGTATCTCACTGGGGCCCAGGTGTCCAGATGCCTGGTGTGGGATACAGTGCACATGCTGGGAGGCAGAAACATAGGGAACTTTCACTGCAAAAGCTAAGGCGTGAGTGTGTTTAGGCGCTTGCAGGACTCAGGAGCAGCTGAGCAGAGGTTTTGTGAATCCCACTGGGGCCTGATTATGGGATTCAGATATCTAAAGTGGCAATTAGGCACCTAACTTCTTTTGTAAATCTAGCCCCATGTGCCTATCAAGCCCCATTCAGAGCTGTGCTGGAGAGGATGCTCTGCCTGGCCTCTTCAGCCATGACTCCTTAAGGGCCCGTCCCAAAGCCTACTGAGACAATAGGAATCTTCCACTGGCATCAATGGACTGTAGATCAGGCCCTTGATGAAGGCCCTGGCCATCGACTCAAATGTACAGGATGGATATAGCACAAGTCCAGCTAGTGAGCAGTGGACTCTGCTGATTAGTTAAATAATTTCTAGTGGATAGTCACCAACTGCCAAAAAATGTCACTAGGAACTGAATTTTATTTCTTTGTAATGTTCTTGATGTCTGGACTGCCTCCTACTACACTAATATTTAGTGTTTTTTAGTTTTGCCTCTGAGGTTTTGTTTACAGAAAAACTGTTTTGGGTACTGTACAAAAGCTGATTTATATTCTAAATCAGACTATAACACTCCCTAGTCATTCTGTAAGGTGGCAGGTGTTGACAGGCATCTATTGTTCTGTCAATAAATGGTGCATACATGGATTGAAAGGATAAAATAAGTCATTTAGGACTAGGCCACAAGAACAGTCCTGTAACATTCCAGTGAATTCACCAGATACCTAAGAGATTGAAGAATATTTGAGAAAAATGACAATTTTTTCTCATTATTTTGTGTATTCTTAGAGTCTGAAGTAAGATGATACACAAATGTGGCTCAGACTTTTATTTTCTATAGTAACCAAGTGCAGGAATATAAAGCTAGATAAAGTAAAAGACGAACTAAAATTGATTTGCTGTGAGCAACCTCTTTCTGTAGTGACTATGGAAGGAAGAATCCTTGCCCCAGATCTGAACATGGATGGATCTCAACCCGCTTGTGTGGGGGTGTGATGAACTTCCCCAGGGTGCATTCTGGAATTGGGGTACTGCTGAGCCCTCTGTCTCACTAGCCTGGGGCACTGTGATGCCGTGACAAGCTGCAGACCTCTCCCAGTTCTGCACTCACACAAACATTTACAGGCAGGGACACACCCAGCTGAGGTCCATGAATGCTTTTGCCAGCCATCCAGGAACCAACAAAAGAGAGGTTTCAGCCAGTTCCCCCCCAGATCCCCAGCCTAGGACCCCAGAGCTGTACTGTCTTTCCCTGGTCAAAAGCCTGACCACTGTAAGTTTATTACCCAGTTTGCCCCTCCCTTAGTGTGGAGAGGACAATGCATCAGCCCCCGTTCCTGAGCAGATTGTCCTTTGCACTTCAAACAACACTGTTTTAGGTAAAAAATATAAAACAGATTTATTAACTACAGAAAGCTAGATTTTAAGTGATTACACTGCTCTACAGCCAAAATGCTTCTGAAATAAATGTAGTCAAACTTTACTAATTCTGGGTCACTGAGAACGAAAATGATGCTTAAAATTGTTGATTGGCTCTAGTTTTCAAGATATGCTATTGGGTCAGTATATACGACCCTTGACTTGGGAATGGCGGAGGATAAGTGAGTTATAAAGGGGAAGGGATCTCAATTTAAACCAGAAATGACTAAAATACATCTTTGACTGGATCTATGAATAAATCTATGACTGGGTTTGGACAGTACTTGCTTTTTAGGCAAAACAATGAAGAATGCAATCTGAAGCTGGTATTGCGTCATACATGATATGAATTGCATCATGTTATTCCTAGAAGTCATGGATGATGCAATCATAACGAAGCTTACATCACTCTGCTGAACAAATTGCGCTATATCAGCTCTCGAAATCATACAGTGTTGTGCTCTCTTATTTGTCACTGTTTGATTTTGCAAAGGGACACATTTCTGTTTAGCCAAAGTGAGCAGAGATGCCTCGTACTTGTGTGAACAGTGCAGATAACTTCTGCTATGTTTGTGGTGAAGTGACTTTTGCATCACAAAAGCGCAGTATAACCACTATGGTTAAGAAAGCCTATCACCTTTATTTTGGCTGCAAAATTGGAGATGAGGACAAGAGGTGGGCCCCACACATATGCTGCAACACATCTTCGCCAGTGGTTGAACAGGAAAAGGAAATCTATGCCTTTTGCAGTGCCAATGATTTGGAGAGAGCCAACAGATCATACCAGCAATTGTTACTTCTGCATGGTGCCTCCAGTTGGGAAAGGTGTGTCAAAGAAGAAAAAGTGGACTGTGCATTATCCAAACATTCCATCAGCTATACGCCCAGTACCCCACGGGGAAGGACCGCCGGTTCCTGATGCACCAGAATCATTCTCACTTGAGTCAGACGAGGAAGAAGAAAAGAATGAAACTTCTGGTCCTGAACCATCAATGTCACAGGACCCACATTTTCTCCCATCCTCCTCCTCTGAACCACACCTCATAACACAAGGTGAACTGAATGACCTTGTCAGGGATTTGGAACTACCCAAGAGTAAGGCAGAGCTGTTGAGCTCCAGACTACAGCAGTGGAATCTCCTGGCAGGTGATGTTAGGGTTTCCATGTTCCGTGACCGTCAAAAGGATCTTGTCCCATTCTTCTTCATGGAAGGTGATCTTGTAGCCTGCAACAACATCGATGGTGTGATGGCAGCCCTCAACATCGTTCACGATCCAGATGAGTGGAGACTGTTCATTGATTCATCGAAGACGAGTCTTAAAGCTGTTTTACTGCATAATGGCAATGTTTTGCCATCAATTCCAGTTGGTCATGCAGTCCATATGAAGGAAACCTATGACAACATGAAACAACTTTTGAGGTGCATAAACTATGACCAACATCAGTGGCAGCTTTGTGGCGATTTGAAGGTTGTTGCTCTCTTGCTTGGTCTGCAGACTGGATACACAAAGTACTGCTGTTTTCTCTGTGAATGGGATAGTCATGCAAGAGATTCCCACTACATCAAGAAAGATTGGCCACTCCGACAGTCATTGGAGCCTGGGAGGAAAAGTGTTCAGCATCCACCACTTGTTGAATCAAGGAAGATTTTGTTACCACCCTTACACATCAAGCTGGGTCTGATGAAGAACTTTGTCAAGGCCATTGACAAAACACAAGCAGCTTTCAAGTACCTCCGTGGAAAATTTCCAAGGTTAAGTGAAGCTAAGATAAAGGAAGGGGTCTTTGTTGGTCCTCAGATTCGTGAACTTCTTCGAGATGATGCATTTGACCATGCACTGCGTGGCAAGGAAAAGATGGCATGGAAAGCCTTCCAGTTAGTGGCAATAAATTTTCTCGGAAACAACAAGGCAGACAACTACAGGTTGTTGGTGGAAAACCTCCTCAAGGCATACAAAAGTCTTGGTTGCAACATGTCACTAAAGATACATTTTTTGCACTCTCATCTAGATTTTTTTCCACCGAACTGCGGAGCAGTGAGCGACGAGCACGGCGAGCGATTTCACCAGGACATTGCAACAATGGAGAAACGCTATCAGGGCAAATGGAGCCCATCAATGCTTGCAGACTATTGCTGGACAGTGACAAGAGATGCTCCATTTAATGAATCCAAGAGACAAGCCAAGAAGCGCCGAGTAGACACTGAATAGGACTAAACTATGTACAGAATAGTTTTTTGCCTTTTGTTTCATAATAAATTTTATTTATATAACCCTTTTGCTGATTTTTAAAGTGTTAATATTTCACCTGTCCTGTTTATGTATCATGTAAAGCAACCATAAACACATGAAAAGACCTAGGTTTACAATTTATGATTAAAACTCTACTATCTACACAATATACATAGACATAAAATGTAAAAACTTAAATATCTTAGAAACAGTAGCCAATCAGTTGTTTTAATTGTCATATTTGAATTCAGTACATCAAAATACATAATAAATAGCACATTTTATCTCTGAAGCAGACAACTTCTCAAAAATTGTAGACCAGTGTTATAAGTAATAGCGTACAGATCAAAGTTAGTTACCTAAGAAATAAAACAAAATTGCAATCAGGTCTATACACTAGACAGGATTTGAATCAAGCAGTGTCTCACCCTGATGGTACAGTCCACCAATCTTCCATAAACAGGCTAGAAATCCCTTCAGCCTGGGACCACCTCCCCAGTCCAGTCTTTGTTCCTGAGATGTTTCCAGGTGTTGAGTTATGGGGAGAGTGAGGCCAATTGATGATGTCACTTCCCCCTTTTAAGTTTCTTCCATGCGGAGGGAACTTCATTGTTCCAAGCAAAGACTCCAGCACCGTCAGTGGAAAAGTACAGGCACAAGATGGAGACCAGTATCACATGATCTGATCACATGCCCTTGCATACTTCAATGAATAATAGCAGGGGCCATTACCTATATTCTGGGGAAGTCCATTGGGTGGGGATAAGCTTCTTCTAAGACCTATTGTGTTTCTTAATGGGACATTATCTTGAATGGTTCATTCACAATGTGCTGGCTAGACTGGATGTAAACTACTTTGTGGGTGTTACCTAGGAACAGACGCATTTGAAATACTGGTACCTAGTCAATATTCATAACTTTAGATACAAAAATTATACATACATACAAATGGGGTAATCATATTCAGCAAGACATAACTTTTCCATTGATACCTTACATGACATACTTTGTATAAAACATATCATAATCATATCACCATGGTAAATATGAAGGTCCCAGGGTATTGCATTGGGGTACAGAATGTCACGAGGGGGGGGGGGGCGGGGGAAGGGTTAACAAATCCCACTTGACTAGCCCCAGGGTTATTGTAAGTAAGGCCCAGATCCTCTGCAATATTAAGTCTCTAAATACCTTTGAGGATCTGGGCCTAAGGACTTGACACAAACTCACACAGGAACTCGGAAACATGTAACACCAGGAACACATGCCACATCTCCTGACAATAGGATTTCCAATCCATTGCCGTCATCGCTCTCTTTGCATCTTCTGACCCGAGAATCTCAGACTGAGCATTGACTAAAGTCCCTATCCGGATCGGGTGTGAGAGGTGGATAAGAGGGGTGGGTGTCTGAAAGAAATGGTTTGATGAGAGCAAGGCTGATAAAGTGACACTGGCGGGCAAGTGACTGAGAGTGAAAGTAGTGGGTAAGGTGTGAGAGGTGAATGACTGGTGGGTTAGTGGTCTGAGAGAAGTGAGTGAAAGTATAGAATGGATGGAGAGGGTTGATTGGGAGGCAGAACTGATCATGAAGGAGAGATTGAGAGATATTAACAGTGGCAGATTTATAGCTGGCACCTCTGTGTGCAGGATGTTCTTCTCTTCCATAAATGCCATTTTCAACCTGTGTGCACATATTTAAAAAAGAGGGGTGAGAAGTGAAATACAGGGTATGGCTACCCTGCAGCTGGGAAGTAGATAGACTTGCACAGCAGGGCTCGAGCTAGCGTGCTAAAAATAGCAGTGTGGATGTTGTAGCTGGGGCTGCAGCTCAGGCTCTCAAGCCAACCTGACACCCTCCCCCCGCCCCCGCCCCCCGAGGCTTGAGAGCCTGAGCTGCAACCTGATCTTAGCTTTTTCCTTAAAGCTTGAAAAATACAACTTCTTCGAGTGCTTGCTCATGTCCATTCAGTTGTAGGTGTGTGCGCTCGCCACGTGCACTGGTGCCGGAAGTTTTTCCTCAGTGGTATCCATATGGGACCAGCTCTGGTGCCCTATGGAGTGGCGCACGTATGCGCCGCTATAAGGGGCACGGCTGGCCCCTTCCCTCCCTCAGTTCCTTCACTGCCAGTGTCCGTGCTGGAATGTTCCCCTTGTTCTAGCAAGTGGTTCTCTTTCAGTGGTTCTTTGAACTTTTCTTGTGTAAATAGTTGCAGTTAGAGATAGTTAACAGTTCCTAATAGTTTTCAGAGTAGCAGCCGTGTTAGTCTGCATCCGCAAAAAGAACAGGAGTACTTGTGGCACCTTAGAGACTAACAAATTTATTTGAGCATAAGCTTTCGTGGGCTACAGCCCACTTCATCGGATGCATGTAGTGGAAAATACAGTAGGAAGATATATATATACACACAGAGAACATGAAACAATGGGTGTTACCATACACACTATAAGGAGAGTGTTAATATACTTTAGTTATTCATGGTCCCGCGAGGGACTTAGCCCAGGGATGGGGCATGTCCTGCTCCCCGGGCTTCACGCCATGTGATTGCTGTAAGAAGCCCGTGGCAATCAGCAATCCACATTTTAGTTGTTTGAAGTGCCTGGGTGAGTCCCACATTTGCAAAAAATGCCGTATTTGCAAGGGATTCAAGCCCCCGACCAGAAAGGAGAGAGACATTAGGCTCCACGCGCTCCTCATGGAGTCTGCTCTTGCATCGGCCTCAGAGCCGGCACATACAGACTCAATGCCGAGTACTTCGGCATTGACAAAAGGTGTGCCCCCAGCACTGACTGCCTCTCAACGCCAATCCTTGTCACCGGTACCGGCCAAAAGGCACAAAAAGCATGCCGGGAAAAGGCGCTCCCCGGGGTCTTGTAAGGGTAAGCATAAGGGAGAAGAGGAGCCTAGACCAAGTTGGACCATCTCGCCATGACCGGAGTGCAGCCACAAGGCAGCCTCATCTATTGGGCCTAGTCTGCCCTGCGACCTGCCTCCTACCCCAAGGAGCGGTATAGGTACGCGGTACCATCCACCCCTGAAGCCTTTCAAGCAGAAAAAGACATCTCCCTCCCGGTGCCGCCTACTCCTTGGGAAGAGAGGCCTCAGGACCCCTCCGGCCCATCCGTTTCTAGGGAAAAGCCCTCAATGGTACCCCTGCAGAAGTCAACCCCATGGCACCGTACTCCAGCCCACTCACCAGGACCGTGCCAATGATCTCCAGAGCCGCATCTCGAATCACAGACCTGCAGCCACTCGGTGGGTTCCCAGCACCGATTGCTGAACTCCAGGCACCGATCTCCAGGATCCACACATCAGTCACCAGATCTGCGGTACCAGGCCACAGAGGCATGCCACCAGGCCACAGAGGCATGCCTCCAGTCCCTGGAACTCTGGCAGTGGTCATCCAAAAGGCGCCGTTCCCCAGTTCCTAGGCGCCTCTTACCAGAGCCTCCTCAGCACTCTCCAGAGTCCCGGCACCATTCTTCAACGATGGTCTCGGAGCCCCGATGTAGATTACGGCAGCCCTGACGATGGTCACTGGACCATCGCCGGTTACTGGAACCTAGATGTTGGTCACCGGAGCGTCTTAGACGATCCCTGTGCTCCCAGCCACCGGAGCCTGCACACTGTTCCCAAAGCAGGTGGCATCATTCTCTGGATTATTACTGTGCCTGTGAGCACTGCCGCCGGTCGCCAGATACACGGCATGGCTCAGCGGGGTCCTGATACCGCTCCCTGATTGGCAGGCATAAGACCGCCAGGCATAGTGGGGAAGCCTACCCTATGGTGGCGCTGCCGTGGTCACCAGAGAAAGACCATTTCTCCTCGGGCTCTGAAACCGAGGAGTTGATGGCCCCCAGGGACCAACAGTCACCTGCACAGCCAGCAGGTTCTTCCCAGAGCCAACCTGCAAGCATGTGGCCGAGGGTCATGGCTTGGGCCCTGGCAAATCTATAACCCATGGGCAATTCCCCAGGCTGGAGGACTTCAGGCTCAGTCTCAGGGACTTCAGAAAGACCTTCAGCCTTAATCTTTAAGGTGCCACCGGACTCCTCATTGTTTTTGTGGATACAGACTAACACAGCTATCCCTCTGATACTTCAGCCTCAGTGTCTCGACCGCCCCCGGGCTCAGATGTCGCATCAGTCCAAGGGGCCCAACAGCCACTTCCTCTGGTGGATGTGGTTCCCCAGGCAAGGGATGTGGAACCCGCACTTCATCCTGGGCTCACCTCCCTCCTCCTCATTGCCTGATGAGGCAGTAGCAGGCCTGTCGCAGACTGTTCCTCATGATGATGTCAAAGCCTATCAGGAGCTGCTTAAATGGGTGGCAGCCAACCTGGGATCGGAGGCAGAGGTCATGTCCGAACCCGCGGACTCCCTATTCGACGTCTTGGCAGCAGCGGCCTCGGCAAAGGTGGCTCTACACGTGTGCGATGGGGTAGTCAAAATGGTAAAAGCCCTGTGGCAGACCCCGTCACCCCAGCCCCCTATTTCTAAGGGCAGCACGTTCCTGCAAAGGGGTTTGAGTACTTATATACACACCCCTCCCCTGGGTCACTGGTGGTCGTGGCTGCCAACGAGCGTGACGGGCAGGGGCAACCCAGCTCGAATCACAACAATAAAGACGCGAAGCAACTTGATCTGTACAGCAGGAAAATTTATTCTACAGCCAGCCTTCAGCTTTGCATCGCAAACCACCAGGCCCTGCTCGGAAGGTGTCATTTTAACATATGGCAGTCCACGGCCAAGTTTGCTCACTCTCTCCCACAGGATGCTAAGCGGGAGTTCAATGCCGTACTAGATAAGGGTAAGGCAATCACAAGAACCTACAGCTGGGGCTCATTCAGGCTTGAGCCGCACCCCTCCCAAGAACAGACAATCATTTTGAGGGGATGCTCGAGGGCAACCTCCCAGCCTGCAACCAGGATCTGTCTTGCCCTTTGTTTTCCCACCATTTGTTACCTTTCCTCCCCGCTTGGACGGCCATAACTATGGACCGCTGGGTCCTCAATATGGTGGCCGCGGGGTATACCCTCCAATTTCTTTCTATTCCTCCTTCCCGCCCCTCTTTCCCATTCCTCTTCAGGGACCCTTCTCACGAGCAATTGTTTGCCCAAGAGGTGCAAGCCCTCCTGTGGCTGGAGGCCGTGGAGGAAGCTCACACACAATGAAGAGGGAAAGGATTTTACTCCTGGTACTTTCTCATTCTGAAGGCCAAAGGGGGCCTACACCTGATCCTAGACGTGCAAGACCTCAACAAATATCTCAAGAAGTTGAAGTTCCGCATGGTCTCCCTGGCCTCCATCATCCCCTTCGTGGATCCTGGAGACTGGTATGTTGCCCTCGACCTGAAAGATGCTTACTTTCACATCTCAATATTTCCCGGCCACAGAAGATTTCTACAGTTTTTGGTTGGTCAGACACATTACCAGTTCGCAGTGCTCCCATTCGGCCTAGCGACAGCACCAAGAGTGTTTACAACGGGCATGGCAGTAGTTGCAGCTTAGCTCAGGCATTGGGAAGTGCAGATCTATCCCTGTCTGGACGACTGGCTCATCAAGGGCTGCTCAAAAGGGCAGGTGGAGCACAGTATCGAGGTGTTGTGAGCCACTTGTCATGTCCTGTTGATAAATGAACAAAAATCGACATTGGCCCCTGTTCAGAGGATAGAGTTCATCGGAGCAGTCCTCGACTCTACCCAAGCCAGAGCATTCTTACCACAAGCCAGGTTCAAGGCAATGTCAGATCTGATTGCCCAAGTCACCGCATACCTGCTCACCACAGCCCAGGTCTGTCTTAGATTTCTAGGGCACATGACTGCGTACACCTAGGCTGCGACTGAGGCCCCTTCAAATGTAGTTGTCATCAGTCTATTCCGCAGCCCGACGCCCCTTGGACAGGCTCCTCGTGATCCCACCCCGGTTACTTCACTTCCCTCCAATGGTGGTGCAATCCAAATCCAGTGATGGAAGGGATTCTGTTTGTGGCTCCACAGCCCACCGTATCCCTGGTGTTGGCTGTGTCCGACCTCGGCTGGGGAGCACACCTCAGTGCCCTCAAAACTCAAAGACTATGGTCGCGGGAGGAACTGTCACTTCACAATAACGTCAGAGACCTCAGGGCCATCTGCCTGGCGTGCGAGGTGTTCCTTCCTCCTCTATCTGGTTAAGTGGTGCAGGTACTGACAGACAACACGGCCTCCATGTTCTACGTCAACAGACAAGGGGAGCCCGGTCGTCAGTACTATGTCAGGAAACCCTTTGCCTGTGGGGCTTCTGCATCCAGCATGCTATCCACCTAGAAGCCTCCCTCTCCCTGGTGTTCGGAACACACTGGCAGATCACCTCAGCAAGTCCTTCTTCTCTCACCATGAGTGGTCCCTCCACTCAGAGGTTGCCCGGATACTCTTCCAAAGGTGGGGAGCTCCCCAAGAGGACCTGTTCGCCACCAGACAAAACAGAAAATGCCACCAATTCTGCTCGCTACAAGGCCTCGACAGCGGCTCACTATTGGATGCCTTCCTTCTGTCATGGTCAGAGGGTCTCATGTATGACTTTCCGCTGATCAGCAGGGTTCTTTTCAAGATCAAGAAGGACAAGGCATGAGTCGTCATGATTGTCCCGGCCTGGTCTCACCAGCATTGGTTCGGCACTCTCATGGACGTGGCAGAGGCAGACTCGTGGACTCTCCCTGGCCGTCTGGACCTGCTTTCTCAGGATCACTGATGGTTGCTGCACCTGAACCTTGCCTCTCTCCACCTCACGGCATGGATGCTGCATGTCTGAGCCCCGAGGAGTAGGTCTGCTCCACTGAGATCCAGCAGGTTCTTCTGGAAAGCCCTCCACTAGAGCTATCTACCTCGTGAAGTGGAAGCGCTTCTCCTGCTGGGCTTCGGAGCGGAATATCTCCCCTATCAGTGCCTCCTTACACTCCATCCCGTACTATCTCCTGCATTTAAAGTGCCAGGGCCTTGCCTTTTCATCGCTCAAGGTGCATTTGGGGGCCATATAAGCATTCCATCCCTGCGTCCAGGGTAGGTCAGTACTCTCAAATAAGATGATCAAAGGCCTCGAGAGGCTATTTCCCCTGGTCCGGAATCCGGTTCCCCAATGGGATCTCAATCTAGTCCTTTCCAGGCTTATTAGTCCTCCTTTCGACCCTCTAGCCTCTTGCTCTCTCTCCCACCTGTTGTAGCATTCCTTGTAGCTATTATGTCGGCGAGGCGAGTCTCCGAGATTAAAGCTCTTACTTCAGAGCCCCTGTACATGGTGTTCTACAAGGATAAAGTTCAGCTGCATCCCCATCCTCCCTTCCTGCCAAAGGTGGTGTCGCACTTCCATGTCAACCAGGACATCTTCCTCCCAGTGTTCTGTCCAAAGCCATACGCTAACAAGGACAGGCATCTGCACACCCTAGACGTCAGGCGCGCCCTGGCTTTCTATCAGGAGCATACTAAGCCTTTCCGTAGATCGAGTCAACTCTTCATTGCGGTGGCTGACAGAATGAAGGGCCTCCAGTGTTGTCCCAGAAGTTTTCATCCTGGATCACCACCTGCATCTGTACCTGCTACGAACTGGCATGGGTGACGCCTCTACCAATAGTAACTGCTCACTCCACGAGAGCTCAGGTGTCGTTGGCTCATGTCCCCACCCAGGACATCTGCAGAGCCGTGATGTGGTCGTCGATACACACCTTCATGGATTCATCACCCAGCAAGCCAGGGATGTCGCTGGATTTGGCAGTCCATGAACTCCTAACTGCCTCTGGAGGTACTGCTTGGCAGTCACCTACAATGGAATGGACACGAACAAGCACTCAAAGAAGAAAAAATGGTTACTCACCTTTCGTAACTGTTGTTCTTCAAGATGTATTGCTCATGTCCGTTCCATGATCCACCCTTCTACCCCTCTATCAGAGTTCTGTCAAGAAGGAACTGAGGGACAGAAGTGCTGCAGCGCTCCTTGTACCAGCGCATATGTGCCCCACTCCAGAGCCAGTCCCCTACGGATACCACCGAGGAAAAACTTCCAGCACCAGTGCATGTGGTGAGCACACACACCTACATTGTCTGTCTCTGACAATGGCCAGCACCAGATGCTTCAGAGGAAGGTGCAAGACAGGCACAGTAGGCAGATATCGGGTAATCTGGACCCACAGTCACCTCCTAATTCTAACTAGTTAGACATTGGCTTAATCCCTGAAGTATTAGGTTTAATATACCTTCCAATATTTTTTCCAATTAATTGTTATAACTCTGGATATTCTTGTTTTCCCTATAACCATCCAATCTACTCTTTGAGTCTTGCAAAATTCTTGACCTCAATAGCCCGTGTCAATGAATCCTACAGCCTAATTATATGTTGTGTGAAAAAATATTTCCTTTTATCAGTTTTGAATTTGCCACCTTTTGATTTCATTTTCTTGTGTTATGAGACAGGTAGCTTCAATTCTCCCTATTTAACCTAAATATCATTCATTATTTTATCAACTTGTTGTCATGTCCCCTCTTATTCAGCTCCATTCTAAGATAAACAGCCCCAGACTTTTCCATTTCTGTTCATATGAGACTGTTTTTGCCACGCTCCGAGTCATTCTTGTTGCTTTTCTCTGAACCCCCTCAAATTCTTCAGTGTAGTAGAAAATTCAACTCTAAGTGAATAGATTTCTTCAGAATTTACAAACAAGTCACATTTAAGCAAAAACCAAGCAAATTTTAGCCCAAGTGATATGGCCAAAATTTTCAAAAATGGGAGTGTAAAGTTAGGTTCCCCTGTCCTCATCCATACTGTAATTTTGTAACGTATTACTTCACCCAAGATTTTCAAACACTCCTAATGGCAAAAATAGGCACCTAAATAAGTGGTCTGATTTTCCCAGCTGCTCCCAATGAAGTCCTTTTTTGAAAGAGCTAGAGAGGACTCTGTGGTCATGTTACATCTTGGTACCAGAGATCTAGAAGAGAGATCCTGGAAGCTAAATTTAGACTACTAGGTAGAAGGCTTACAGGTCCAAGGCCTCAGAGGTAGCTTTCTCTGAAATACTTCCAGTCTCTCATGCAGGTCCAGCGAACAGAGGGACCTTCGGGGTCTCAATGCTTCGTAGAGAAAACTGCAAAAAAGATGGGTGTCGGTTTATTAGGCATCAGGAAACATTTTGAGGAAGGGGGACCCTATACAGAGGGGATCAAAATGAAACCAACAGCTGCCATGTAAAACAAATACGGTTTTAGAGGAGTGTTTAAGAGTGGGACAGGAGCCAACAGGAATGAGAAGCACATAGTCAGATAGAAACATCTGTTAAAGACGTTGGTAATACAACAATATCTGTGTATCCAACCAAGGATAGGATGCAAATTACAACTGAACTAGAACAGGGACAGGAATAAAAACACAGGTAAATGCTATAAAACCAGCAGCATGTCAGATTAGAGTTAAATAAAAAAAGGTACCTAGACAACAATAAACCATAATAAACATCTATTAATATCTAAAGAATAATAAACATCTATTAATATCTATACATATATGTGAGAAGTTTAAAAATAAAAAAAATTATAAATTTGAATGCCTTGCAATGGATGAGGACCTTGATATAATAAACATTATGGAAGCGTGGTAGAATGACAAAAAACAATGGGATACTGCAGTGCCTAATTACACCTATACAAGAAAGACAGACTAGTCCAAAAAGGTAGAGTACCACCACTGTAACTAAAGGATTAGATAGACCAGGGGTCGGCAACGTTTGGCACGCGGCTCGCCAGGGTAAGCACCCTGGCGGGCCGGGCCAGTTTATTTACCTGCTGACACGGCAGGTTCGGCCGATCGCGGCCCCCACTGGCCGCGGTTTGCCGTCCCGGGCCAATGGGGGCGGCAAGACGCGGCACGGGCGAGGGATGTGCTGGCCGTGGCTTCCCGCCGCCCCCATTGGCCCGGGACGGCGAACCGCGGCCAGTGGGGGCCGCGATCGGCCGAACCTGCCGTGTCAGCAGGTAAATAAACTGGCCCAGCCCGCCAGGGTGCTTACCCTGGCGAGCCGCGTGCCAAACGTTGCCGACCCCTGAGATAGACTCTAGTGAGAGAAAAAATTCTGAGTGGAGAGGGCCACATCATTGAATCGCCAAATACAAAGATACAAATCCCAAGCTATAAGAATCTAAATATATTAGTAGAGCTATACTACCAACCTCGAGATCAAGAAAAGGAAATTGAGTGCACAACATTGAGAGAAATCAAAGAGGCAGCAAACTCGAACAAAATGATAATGTAGGACCCACATATCAACTGGTTAAATGGCACAACAGGACAAAGTTTAAACAATTTCTTGACACTTTAAATGATTGCATCTTGGTACAGCTAGTTCTAGAGCACACAAGAGGACAGGGCAGCTATTCTTGAGTTTGTCTTAACTAACAAACAGAAGTTAATTCAAGAAGTGATAGTAGCTGAGCCACCGAGTAATAATGACTAGATAGACCATGGATCTGATCCAGTATGGCAGTTCCTGTGTTCAAAATATTAGATTCTTTATCTACATGAGGTGACATTATTTTACTTGTATCCAAAGAGATTGATAAGACACACATCTAAGAAATTCAATAGAGAGGATCAGTCCTGTATTAATTTTTTTTTTTTTTTTTTTTTTTTTTTTTTTTTTTTTTTACAAACAGGGAATTCTTTCTGCTTCTGTTTGGTGGGAAAGGCTTAACAAAACTTTTTTGAGAGGGATTTTTTTCTTGTGTAAAGGGTGAGTGGAAAGATAACTGCACTCTTCTTAAAATGTTGAACAGTTTATTTTCTGGTAGCCAGATGCACAGGTGAGGATAAAGATGCCAAATATATGCTCAAGAGCATCTCCTCCATGTCAGTCTCAGAGCCTTCAGAGAACTTCTCATGCAGCCCAGCTGCTAATATCTCTTTGACCATTGAGGAGACTGCAGAATGGAAGGAAAAACCTCTCTTCAGGCAACAAGACAAATGCTCTTAGCTAAAATTTGAGCCACATGGATAGGGTGACCATACCTTCCATTTCTGCTGTCATGGTTTTGTGTTGGCTTCACAGCATTTCATATAACTGTATTGAAATCAATGTTTTAACCCAATTGCAGTTTCAATGGGGGGGTGTAAACTATATCAGGAAAGCACATATAACACAAGTTTCCCCCCATGCTTCTGGCTTCTCCAATAACCTTGACTTTGTATTTTGAGTGTGCATTACACATTTTACAAACCAGTTTATACTTTCTTCACAGAGCCACATGTGGGGCTTGACTTCATGATCAAATATTATGTTAAAACTTGACCTTGAAGAGTCTCATTAACACAATGCGACTCACAACTTTGCATTTGGCACAGATACATTATGTCCAGCATTGTGTCAGCTGGTCATGGTTGAAACCTACTGCGTCTAGGGTTTGACAATGATTAGCGAACATGATGCTAAACATGTCCTTGTCCTTTTCTACATTCACTGCAATTTGTGGTTGGGAGTAGCCAATTTATTAGTAGAGGAAAGGCATAACTAGTGCCTTGCAGAAATTTCCTAGGGTAGCACTGGGAGGGAGAAGGTAAAAGCGGGGGGAAATGGAGGTTAAAGATCTGAAAGAAATGTACATGAACAAAATTAAGAACAAAACCCACAAAATATAGACAAAGTATACAAAAAAGAAAGTAGGGTGCAAGCAATGAGAATTTGAGTGAGAGAATAAAGCCTAAAATGAAATGAGAAAATATAGGAAAGAGGCAGGGCAGACACGGGGGGAACAATAAAGTCTCCCACATTTTTATTATAAAATTATGGTCCCAAAATGTATGGAGAAAAGAGCTAGGCAAGATGGAAACAGTGCAGCAGAGGGGTTTTTTTTCCAGTCAGATACTATCTTTATTATCTCCCCAATATGTGGGGGACTCTCAGAGGAATGAAGTTAATGCTCCAATAGGTCTGTTCCATCTCTTAACTACTCTGATCCTTCAATCCTGTGGCTTGTAAAAAATGCTCTCCTTTCAGGTCAAACAGACTCGGGAAACAAAATATAAAAAAATACTAAAGACTCTGTGGGGAACATTTAAAATAAAGTGTTTCTCAAATAACCAAATTAACTTAGTGTTGCAGTCACGGACTTGGTTCAGTTTGCTTTCCAGAAACAAATCAACAAATCTAACTTTAATGTTGTGGGATTAAGTAGTAGGGGAAAGGAAAAGGGTCTTTGTTTTTGTTTTATCTGCTTTCATGTAAGATCTTTTAAAGAACAAATTATAATAAATCAGTAGCCTGCAAATAATTCCTCCACCCTTGCTCCCTCGCCCCCTCCTCTTGGCTTACTACGTCCAGGTCTGCACCAGAAAAGTTATATTGGTATAACTACGTCATTTAGGGGTGTGATTTTTTTTTTTTTTTTTTTTTTTTTTACAGATTATTTATACTAGTATAAGCCCTAGGCTTTGTCTACACTAACACTTTTGTTGGTAAGACTTTTGTTGCTTAGGGATGTGAAAAAAACATTCCCCGACCGACATAAGTTTCACCGACAAAAGCGCCAGTGTGGACAGCACTATGTGAGCAGGAGACGCTCTCCTGCCGACATAGTTATGGCTGTTCGGTGGGGGTGATTTAATTATGCCGGAAGGAGAGCTCTCTCCCACCAGCATAGAGCGGCTACACAGGAGACCTTACAACAGCGCAACTGTAGCAATACAGCTGTGCCGCTGTAAGGTCCGTAGTGCAGACATAGCCCCAGTGTGTACACACTTATACCGGTATAAAGATGCCTTATATCACTATAGATTATTTTGCTTCATATACCAGTATAATCAGGCCCACACTAGGGGTTGCCACTTTAACTATACTGGGATATTTAAAGCAGCAAAATTTTTAGTGTAGACAAGCCCTCCATTTTTCTCTTCTCTTGTCTCCTCTTCCCTTAAACAAATCAGTCCTCCAATTTAATATAGAAAGAGTATTTTTGAATAATATTTAGTACAATTTAATCTCCCCCAACCTCCAGTCCTTCTCTATCTTCTTGTCTTTACTCATATGATAATCAGAAGAAGGGGCATTTAAAACTGTTCTTTCAGGGAATGATCCTGTTCCTACTGACAATCAGAGCAGGATCAAGCCTTAAGTATTCACAAAATCTGAAGGCCGATTCCAACTTTTGAAACTAAGGAACGATTTGTAATTGTTTGTGACTTTTTTATTTACTATGAATTAAAGAAGCAGTGATGCTCCTGGCCTCTGATGGATGAGCCTCTTACAGTATGTCTACACTTGCAGTTGGGGGTGAGAGTCCCACGTGAGAAGACATATCCACGTGGCACGAGTGGTGAAAGGAGTTAGCCACCCCACGTACATGCCTAATGTCTCCAGTGGGTATGCACTCAGGGTGGCTAGCCCATTTTGCCACCAGGCTGCCGTGGCTACACTCTACTTGATGTGTAGACATATTCCCCATGCAGACAGATACAAAGAAAATCAAGTTCAAAGTAAAACCTTGTTGGGAATGCTACAGTAGCATTTTGGCAGGCTGGTATGTTCCATTGGCTCTCATACCTGCAGCACTTTGAATTTCTGTTTTGGTTCCGCATGATGCTTGGCAAGTTTCCCATTCTGTGTTCTTGCGTTATCTGGGAACATAACCGAGCAGAACGCCTGCTAAGTTTGAGAACTTTTGAGGCAGCTTCACTGGAGCTGGTTTCTGGCAAACAGCTGGCTGCATGTAGGAGCAACAGGATATTGGGTTGCAACTTCCACTGTCAGCTTGCAAAAGGTCTAACTAAATTGCATCCATCACTAGATGCTCAGATTCCACAGCAATGTGTGCGGTATAAGAACCTAGACATATCATTGGTGGTTATGTCACTTTTTCGTTGGGTTGCAGCTGTGAATAGCCAGCAGACAATGTTCTTTGCAGAGGTGAACTACCCCAGGGCATAACGCGAACAGAGACAGCTCCTGCGCCCGCCCACCTCTGATGGTGGGGGGAGAGGCACACTAGGGATGGGAGGTTTGGGGGCATGGGGCAAAGTGGGGATGTGGCAGAGTTTGAGTGCAGGGGAGAACTGAGACCTTGATCATCTTCTCAACTGAGGCAGCCCTAGAGGGTGGCTGCCAGCAGGAGTCACCCTGTGTGCAGTGCCAGGGCCAGCTGTTGTGCCTCATTGCTGCATCTGGGTCCTCTCTTTATAGCAGATGTGGATCCCAAGGGTCCTGTATTCATTTTCCTCTGTGCCTAGCTATCCTTTATGTGGAGAGCATTTGTATACATTCTTGTAGATACTTGAAGTGGCCACTTAAGACAGGGATTTGCTTTCCAGTGGTGGTTGCTAGTGCAGAGTTCACTGTGTGGGATGTATACAGAGAAGAGGATATTTTGGGTTCTCTCCATATAGAAGAATCTGTAATATTTGCAGTGATCACTTTTGGACACTTACTTATGAAAATTAATAAGAATTACATGAATAGATGTAAGGAAGCACACAGTACACTTCTCTTCTTCTCACCCCAGAGCATCTTTACCTACAGAGGGAGCAGTTACTGCATTGCCATTCATTCCTGTCCTTGGCTTGTTCCTCCATTAAGCCCAGCCTGGTTGTTCCCCGGCACACAACGTTTCGCTGCCTAGTTGGTGTTGGGCCTCTCGGTCTGAGTGACCTCAGTTGTGGTTGCATTATTTTATCATCTGTTTGTCTTCTGCAGTCCCCCATCATCGTAATCTTTTTGATTGCAGCCAATGGTGTACCCTGATTTCACATCCTGCTCTCCTTCTAACTTCTTCATTTTGTCTTGCCCCTTTTCCAAGGAACTCTCATCTCTACTGCCTCCAGACTGTTGATGTCTGTTTCGTTTAATGCAGCTGCTTCCAAACCATGGCGTAATGCTGGTAGTATGCTGGTTTGATACACTTTCACTTTGGTACCAAATATAATGTTTTTATCAGTCCATGATTTCATCAACTTCTGTGCAGCACTTGTAGCTAAAGCACATCCTCTTTTAACCTCACTCTGGATGGAACCGTTAGCACTGACCTAGCTTCCTAGGTAGACAGAAGATTTTACTTGTGCTACAGTACACTTTACTTGCTCTACAATACACTTACCTCCTGCCAATTTTGGTTGACAGTTATCACATTTTGAAGTAATATTAACTTCAGAAATAGAGTAACGCCTTCCAGCACAATTTTGATGTATATTGAATTGTATTTAATTTTTATTGCTGTCTTGGATGGTGGTCCTGTTTTTGTGTCCTGCTCTCCTTTTGATTATCTGAAATTTTGTGTGAATTTCCTATTCATTGTAGTAAAAGCCAGACAAGTAAATAAATTAAGTGTTTTCCTGTCGGGATCATGGCCCTCTCCTTCCTAGTGCTGTGAACTCAAGATCACTGTGACGGGTTTAAGCACTCCGTGAACTTGAATCTGACTTGTTATTCTGAGAAATTATACACCTAGGGCCTGGTTTGTGAGAGGTGCTGGACAACCACAACTCCAACGGAAGACAAATGGAAATACGGCTGCTCAGCCCTTTTGAAGCTCAGGCCTATTAAGGCCTGAGCGTCCAAAATTACAAAAAAAATGGTTAACTAAACAATGTTCCTTTTAGTTTCTATTGTGACTAACGATAGGAATTCAGTGTGCCGTGGCTGTGCTTTACTTCAGCTGTTCCCAAAGACCTGAATTCCTATCGTTAGTCACAATACAGTGTTGGTACACTGCCAACAGCGGTACCTCAGGATTCAGCGGTACTTTGTTACTGGGACTCATTATTATTACTATTTATTACACTGCTCTACAGCCAAAATGCTTCTGAAATAAATGTAGTCAAACTTTACTAATTCTGGGTCACTGAGAACGAAAATGATGCTTAAAATTGTTGATTGGCTCTAGTTTTCAAGATATGCTATTGGGTCAGTATATACGACCCTTGACTTGGGAATGGCGGAGGATACGTGAGTTATAAAGGGAAGGGATCTCAATTTAAACCAGAAATGACTAAAATACATCTTTGACTGGATCTATGAATAAATCTATGACTGGGTTTGGACAGTACTTGCTTTTTAGGCAAAACAATGAAGGATGCAATCTGAAGCTGGTCTTGCGTCATACATGATATGAATTGATCATGTTATTCCTAGAAGTCATGGATGATGCAGTCATAACGAAGCTTACATCACTCTGCTGAACAAATTGCCCTATATCAGCTCTAGAAATCATACAGTGTCGTGCTGTCTTATTTGTCAGTGTTTGATTTTGCAAAGGGACACATTTCTGTTTAGCCAAAGTGAGCAGAGATGCCTCGTACTTGTGTGAACAGTGCAGATAACTTCTGCTATGTTTGTGGTGAAGTGACTTTTGCATCACAAAAGCACAGTATAACCACTATGGTTAAGAAAGCCTATCACCTTTATTTTGGCTGTAAAATTGGAGATCAGGACAAGAGGTGGGCCCCACACATATGCTGCAACACTTGTGCAACAAATCTTCGCCAGTGGTTGAACAGGAAAAGGAAATCTATGCCTTTTGCAGTGCCAATGATTTGGAGAGAGCCAATAGATCATACCAGCAATTGTTACTTCTGCATGGTGCCTCCAGTTGGGAAAGGTGTGTCAAAGAAGAAAAAGTGGACTGTGCATTATCCAAACATTCCATCAGCTATACGCCCAGTACCCCACGAAGAAGGACTGCCGGTTCCTGATGCACCAGAATCATTCTCACTTGAGTCAGAAGAGGAAGAGGATGAAACTTCTGGTCCTGAACCATCAATGTCACAGGATCCACATTTTCTCCCATCCTCCTCCTCTGAACCACACCTCATAACACAAGGTGAACTGAATGACCTTGTCAGGGATTTGGAACTACCCAAGAGTAAGGCAGAGCTGTTGGGCTCCAGACTACAGCAGTGGAATCTCCTGGCAGGTGATGTTAGGGTTTCCATGTTCCGTGACCGTCAAAAGGATCTTGTCCCATTCTTCTTCATGGAAGGTGATCTTGTAGCCTGCAACAACATCGACGGTGTGATGGCGGCCCTCAACATCGTTCACGATCCAGATGAGTGGAGACTGTTCATTGATTCATCGAAGACGAGTCTTAAAGCTGTTTTACTGCATAATGGCAATGTTTTGCCATCAATTCCAGTTGGTCATGCAGTCCATATGAAGGAAACCTATGACAACATGAAACAACTTTTGAGGTGCATAAACTATGACCAACATCAGTGGCAGCTTTGTGGCGATTTGAAGGTTGTTGCTCTCTTGCTTGGTCTGCAGACTGGATACACAAAGTACTGCTGTTTTCTCTGCGAATGGGATAGTCGTGCAAGAGATTCCCACTACATCAAGAAAGATTGGCCACTCCGACAGTCATTGGAGCCTGGGAGGAAAAGTGTTCAGCATCCACCACTTGTTGAATCAAGGAAGATTTTGTTACCACCCTTACACATCAAGCTGGGTCTGATGAAGAACTTTGTCAAGGCCATTGACAAAACACAAGCAGCTTTCAAGTACCTCCGTGGAAAATTTCCAAGGTTAAGTGAAGCTAAGATAAAGGAAGGGGTCTTTGTTGGTCCTCAGATTCGTGAACTTCTTCGAGATGATGCATTTGACCATGCACTGCGTGGCAAGGAAAAGACGGCATGGAAAGCCTTCCAGTTAGTGGCAATAAATTTTCTCGGAAACAACAAGGCAGACAACTACAGGTTGTTGGTGGAAAACCTCCTCAAGGCATACAAAAGCCTTGGTTGCAACATGTCACTAAAGATACATTTTTTGCACTCTCATCTAGATTTTTTTCCACCGAATTGCGGAGCAGTGAGCGACGAGCACGGCGAGCGATTTCACCAGGACATTGCAACAATGGAGAAATGCTATCAGGGCAAATGGAGCCCATCAATGCTTGTAGGCTATTGCTGGACAGTGACAAGAGATGCTCCATTTAATGAATCCAAGAGACAAGCCAAGAAGCGCCGAGTAGACACTGAATAGGACTAAACTATGTACAGAATAGTTTTTTGCCTTTTGTTTCATAATAAATTTTATTTATATAACCCTTTTGCTGATTTTTAAAGTGTTACATAAACAAGACAGGTGAAATATTATCATGTAAAGCAACCATAAACACATGAAAAGACCTAGGTTTACAATTTATGATTAAAACTCTACTATCTACACAATATACATAGACATAAAATGTAAAAACTTAAATATCTTAGAAACAGTAGCCAATCAGTTGTTTTAATTGTCATATTTGAATTCAGCACATCAAAATACATAATAAATAGCACATTTTATCTCTGAAGCAGACGACTTCTCAAAAATTGTAGACCAGTGTTATTTGTATTGTGATTGTGCCTAGGAGCCCTGGTCGAGACCCCCATAGTGCTAGGTACTATATGATTAAGGAACAAAGACATGGTCCCTGCCACAAAGGGCTTGCACTCTAAGCTTCCACTCTACCTAATGGCTCAGTCTAGAAAGATTCTGTGCACTCTGCATGAGCCATTGATAAATTGCAATAGGCAGCACTTCACCACGTGATCAGCTGTGTACACCCTAGCAATGTTTATGTCTGGTAAACTGGTAGAACTGCATGAAAAATGTCGGAACTTACAGGACTCGTACTGGGGTGTGATTTGCAAGAGAGATTGAGCATTCACAATGTTAGCAGGAGCTCCAGGTGCTCAGCTACCCAGAAAATCATATCCTACGTTTATGGTATAGTCAGTGTGTTAGGAAACGTATTGGTTCTCAAGGTGCATTTCATTTGCAGTGAGAATTATTTAGCCTGCTAGGAAGAGTGTGATATAAATTAATACTCAGACTAACAAAGTGCTTAACATTTAGTTAAATGGTTTGATTTTGAAAATAAAGATACTAATTTTTTTTTCTTATTCACCTTTAACATCAGTTCAGTTTTGTGACTACAGGTATATCAACACTGCAGATAAAAACCTGCAGCTGGCCCATGCCAGGTCACTCAGGCTCACAGGGCTCAGGCTAACGGGCTGTTTAATTGCTGTGTAGATGTTCGGGATCCTGGGACCATCCCACGTCGCAGTGTCCTAGAGCCTGGGCTCCAGCCCGAATGGCAACACTGCAGTTAAACAGCCCCTTAGCCCAAGCTCCTGGAGCCTGAGTCAGCTGGCATAGGCCACCGGCAGGTTTTTAATTGCAGTATAGGAATACCTTTTAAAACATGGACCCTTCTGCCTTTGCTTCTTTCGCAAGCAGACTATTTTTGTACAGAAAAATAAAAATACATGCATGATAAGAAAAGTGTTACTCTCTCAAACATCCCAGCAGGAACTGTCTATTTTGAGGGAGGCTCAGCTATTTTTCACTTTGGTGCCTCTTGTTTTGTTTTTTTTAAGTCTTCATTTTTAGTTTCGGTGCTGTGGTACTTGAACAAGCCTAACTGTCGTAGTTAATGGATTACAACTATCTATGCAAATGAACTTTGAAGGAGCTGATTTGAATAACAAAATGCAGTCTCTCAATCTGTATATTAATCATATTCTTACACACTGACCTTGCTCTGGATTTTCATATTGTCCCTGCTAGCTCCTACCTGCTAAGATTTAACAAGGGCTTAACTGAGTGAACAAAAGGAATGTAGTTGTATCTGCCAAAGTCTATCTTATTAACCCTCCTGCAACCCCAGTGAAGTCAGTAGGGTGGAGTGGGTGTGTGACACTGCATGGAATCTGGGGGACACTTTAGGATGAAGTGAATACGAGCAGAATTTGGTTCACTGTGGCAGGAAGAAGTTTCCATTTGTCCCATTAAATCTGTTTTAACTACTCCCCTCCCAGGTGCCTAATTTCACAGGACTCGTGATTTTTCTTCACACTGCTGTGCAGGTGCATGAGCCAGCTGAGTCTCCCTTTGTTTATCTCCTGGCTCCTCCAGTTGTGGGAGTCATTTATATTATGAAAAGAACAGGAGCTGGGAGCAGAGGGGAGGCACTAGGACAAAGAAAATCTACCTTCCAACCAGCTGCAGATGAGGAAACCTCCCCATCTCATTTCCCCTTATGGCTTGGAAAGACTTGAGATAAGGAAAAGGAGTGGCAGTAGGGCTTTGGTTTTTGGCAGTTCCTTTCCCCTGCCCCCTCACAAGTCAATCTCTTCATATAGCATACGTTAAGGCAGGAGATACAGAAAATGAAGAAGTGCTGACATTATGTTGGGGAAGCATGGTAGAGTAATTTAAGCTCTCTTGTCATGACTACCCAGCGTGCAATAATGGGAAGAATGAAGGCATCAGTTTGCAAAGTCTCTTCTTCATTACAGCAGATTCTATGCTATTCACTGTAGTGGCCTGCATAGAATCTGCTGTAATGAAGAAGAGACTTTGCAAACTGATGCCTTCATTCTTCCCATTATTGCACGCTGGGTAGTCATGACAAGAGAGCTTACATTACTCTACCATGCTTCCCTAAAGCCCTGCTGCCGCTCCTTTTCCTTATATCAAGTCTTTCCAAGTAAACTAAAACGCCTTGGGTTAGCAGTAAAAATGTGGTTGCCAAAGAACACACATGCACAAGTTCATATCATTTTTCCAAGGTGGTGGTGGAGGCAGCGTACTTGTCCAATAAAGTCTTCTGGGCTGTTTATTTGGCTCAAGCATTCTTACGCTTGTTGCAGCCTTTTTATTACAAATGTGAGTTCTTTCTGTAAGTCACTTGACAATCACAAGATTATTTTTTTTAAGAAAGTCTGCTGTAGGCCATGTGAAGAATTTGTGGCATTTCTGAAGGTGCCAGTGGCACTGTGTGAACTTTTAACATCATGTGCTGCAACAACACAGAGAATACAATAGGCGCTGGACTAGAACCGTGTACGTTCAAATCCAGTCCTGGATAGCTATTGCTCAAGGGGGAGGGCAGGTCAGTCAAGCCAAAGGCATTTGGATCAAAACTTAATGTCTAGTTTAAACGAGAAGGATCACATATTTTCCTAAAGTGTTAAAAAGCAAAAGCTAGAGAGAATGCATGACTGGACCCTCGTGGTGTTCAGCTGATGATGCAGCCTGCTCAAACTAGTTCCATTTCGCCCTCTTCATGCTGATGTGCTTCCTTGGCTAGTGCTGAGAGCACTCTGATCAAGTTCCTTTTAGGAAACTAATGTTCCTTGTGTGTATTTTTTTTTTTTTACCTCAGTCAGCACCTGCTGATTAAAACAAGCAAGGATCAAACCCATGATCCAGTCTAACTGAACAGCTGTAATAAAACACCAGGCCCTCCACCTTGGATGCAGTGTGTTGATGACAATAGTTAAGGCCAAGCTACTTTGAACATGTAACAAGCAGCTACTTTCAGTTCCCATTTCTCACACTTACATGAATTAACTCTTTTGCAGCAGTTTTTAATAGGCACTCGCAGCTGGAACACACACAGGGAATGTAAGGGGCAGGTGCTAATATTTTTGTGTATTACTACAGCGCTCAAGGGGAGCCCAGTTTTCAAACACGGGCTCCTGAATTACGTGATCTAGTTCCAAACTGACAGGCATCTAACATGAGAACAGCATTTCAGTGCTTAAGTACAGAATTAAGCACCCTAATTTCAGGGGTGCTGGAACAATTTTTTTCTAGTGGGGGGAGCGGGTACTGATGATGGAAACCATGTATTTGGTGTTTGTAATTACTACTTCGAGCCGGGGGTGCAGCAGCACCCCTCATTCCAGCACCACTGCCTCGTTTAGGCCTCAACCTGGTAAACTCTGATGGGACCACTCACAGTAGTAAAGTGTCTGCAGGCTTGGACCCTTACGTACTCAAGTTTGAAATATGGGTCCAGGCTGACTTTTTCAAACTCATTTTGTCACTTTTATTTCTATTTGTAAAGTGATTTGTAAAGAGTTGAGAATGTAATGACCAATGAGGCATCTAACTTCTCCACTTTGAAGGGTATGGCACTTTTCAACCTGACATTTAAAGGTCCTAGGGATGTTCCGGTTGGAAGTAGAAATCGATGGAGTCTGGTATTCTCTTTGATGCACTCTTGTTTACTTTCAAGGAATATACACAAAGTCCTGCTTTGCCGAACGCAGGAGTAACCAACAACAAGCAGGAGAGGTTTCTTATTTTACAGCCCCAAGCATCTTTAAGCCAATAAACCCAAAAGCTCTCTATATAGCCTTTCCCGGGGTCACACTCTGCTCACAGGCTACTGCTTGGCTTTATTAATTTTTGCCTTTGCCTCTCTCTCAGTTCTTATCTGTTCTGAGTTTCTATGTGTTCTGCCCTCTCACCCTCACCCACAGCTGGCCACATTACCCTTTGGAACCCCCCCACCCACCTGGTGCTAGTTTCTGGACACATTCTGTTAGGTCTTGTTTTGAGTTGGGCCCCTTTAAGTGTTTCTTATAACTATCATAAGTGAAGGCACAGTCACACATCAGTTTGATTCATCCCGTAACAAGATTTTACCCAGCTTCTAACCATAAAAAGTGTACTGGTACCCATATAAGATTTTACTTAATTTATGTAATGTGAAATTTCAGTTAGCAGTTACATGGAGCTTATTCCCTCCTCGCAGCTGGAACAATAGAAGATGTTGACACATGTATTTGCCTAGACTATCATGCTACACCCAATTTAAATTCCTCAAAACTAATTTTATAACCTAGTTTGGCTAGAACAGGAAGCTGGGCCTAAAGCTGAATTAATCTTTGTGGAATTGAAATGCTTGGACATACAGATCTTGCTCCCTCAGCCCCTCCCCCCACACTCTGCTCATTTTCCAATAAATCTACTCCCCCAAATGAGCTGCACTGTAGATCTCACAGTTAGGGGGTAGACACAAGCAGCACCACTATTGTTTGTAGGTCTATGGTTTTACCTACTCAGGATACTCCCTAAATCCAGTGATTATTGTAATCTTTTTCATCATTTAATACTGCTCCTTGAGAGAGGTGTCATATCATCAGATACCACTGATTGGGTAATGCTGTTGCAATGATATTCCAGCTGGTATCCCGGTTCCAGAAGTATCTCATTTTCCAGGAATGAAAGCAAAACAAGGCAGCCTCCACTGGGTCTGGGTTTTTTGGGGGGGAATTGCAGAACCATGCGTAACTTAATGAGCTGAAAACACTTCACATGCTGACTTGGTTTAACAAGCATGCAGCCTAGACTGAACATTGTGTAGATTTCTGTGCAAGTTGACTTAACACTACCTTACCAATCATGTGGTTAACCAGACTGAATTAATCACTCTCTCTAACCAAGGTTTATTTACTGGTCTCTCAGAATAGTGGGTGAAATATCCCTTTTCTGATAGGCTCAGCCTCCAGAAGAGAAAACAACAACACTCATACTTATTACAATACTTACTATAATTATTATTAATATAGCTCTTTAAGTGTATTCAGCAATTTACAGGGGCTGGCATGCACAAATCAAAACTGTTTCATAGATCTTGCAATCTGAGGGCCATATTTTGCAGTCTTTAGTCTGGCAATATTTCCATTGACTTAAATGGAAGGGTTGCCTGAATAAGAACCGTATGATTTGCCCCTGAGATTGTGGGGTTGTTAAGGCAGATATTTGCACTAACAGCTAGTACAAATAAGGAACAGTTTAGCAAGGCCACCATTGTGAGAGATACTTTGTCCAAATGGGTTGAAAAGTGTTAGTCTTACAGTTCGTTGGAGGAAACAGTACACCACTGGTGGGCCTCAGGTTAACCTTTTGGGAAAGGTGAGAGAGAGTCAAATCCAGTCCAGTTCCACTACTGGAAAATAGGAGATTGGAAAATAATGCAGTGCTTTGATGTATTGCACAGTGGGTTGCCCAGATGTGAAATGTAGGGCATAAAAACCCTATCATCACAATGATTAACATAATGAACCAAGTCCAGCCCCTGATGCTTCCCTGCTGGTACTCACCACAGATTTTATTGCAATACAATTCTGCTCCTTTGCAGGAAGATTTGAAAAGCACACCCTGCTGGGCTGCTAACATTTCAGCGTTCCAAGTGTAAAGCTATTGGCCTCTGTAAATGTCAGGACCATGAAACACCAAAACCAGGCACAACGTACTGCAGATCAGAGCTGCTCTTATTTGCATACGTACTCAGTCTGTATTTACATAAAATAACAATTAACTCTTCAGAAAAACAGCAAGACATTTGTCTATTTTTTCATGTTCCAGGAGCATTCTTGTTACTTGCAGAATGAGGTTTTATTTTATAAGACAGTGGCTGATTTAGACAATTCTCAATCCTTCTCCTAAAGCTAGAGATTTATGAAAATTTAGGCTTTTCATATCAAGGCAAGGGAGAAGTGAAGAGTCATTCATCCACTCACTCTCGGCATCAGCAGTTATGTCATTCTCTGTAAAGATGTGTCATGAAAGTTTCTTCAAAAGCCTAGAATTAATGTTGTTTGTTTGTTTGTTTATTTTGGAGTCACAGAGAGGGCAGCATAAAATAGCTACAAGGCAATTCCCGTTCAGTGAAATGGAAGTCTCATAGGCACTTCATTCAATACAATGTGGCTCAAGAGGATATCCTGTCAACCAATGATAACAAGGGAAATAAAGTCACTTCCTCACCAGCTGTTTGATTCAGGTAGAAAAAGGAAGTCTTTACTTCCTCATGTTTGCTCTGCCCACCACCCCCTTACTAATAAATGCAGAGTGTGGCACTTAAGCTGGTTTTTCCCTTTATATTTTCAATGAAGAAAACTCACATTGTTAATGCATCACTGGGCTCAGCATATGGGAAATATTTAGTTCTACACAGCCTAAAAAAGCTGGGCCCAGCCTGAACTGTACGAGAGAGGCAGATTATGTAGCAATGATACCGAGCCTTTATAAATTTGCAGCGATATTACCCTTCAATAATGATTGGGTGGCGAAGTGGAGGTGGCTGGTTATTGGGGGGGCAGATCCTCTCTCCAACTCCTGTGGGTGTGTATGGTGGAGCAGAACTGTCATGGGGAGCCCTCACAGGCTGGCCATGTAGAACATCATGGCCAAGACTTCCATGCAGCTTGGGCAGTTTGGTAGTGATGTATACACAGCTCCATAGATCCACCAGCCAGTCCTTTTCCTACTGTAGAAGAGAATGCAGCAGGTACATGAGGATTCCATCCCTCCCTCACCACCCCCTTCCCTTATGGAAAAGTCCAACATAATTTAAACTGATTAAAGTAAAAGGGTGGGTTTTGTTATAATAGGAGTGTAGTAGGGTTCTATAGAAATTACTTTCAAAAACCTATAGAGTTTCATAGAGAAGGAAATTCTCTCTCTAAGGTTTTTGAACTGTCCTAGAGAATTCTATACCGGGGCATAACTTTCTGTGAAGTTCTATGGAAAATAAAAACCTACAAGAGTTACCATTCTCTCAAATTCTACAAGCCTTTTCAGTAAGCAGGGCAGCTTTGCAGAGGCCTATCAAGCTGTACACAGGATCCAGGCTCTGAGCCTCTGTGTGGGTGCAAAGCATTTTTACCTAGGGAGAATATTTCTGAGAGGGCTTCAAACGCTTCAGGCAGTTTGTGTCAAGTCGTGTGTGTGGGTTTTTTATACTGACACTTATTTTATTCAGATCAATTTAGATTACAAAAATCCAATTACAAGTACTAATGTACATATACATTGGAAGAGACCTAACTTATGGAACGTTCTGTATACAGTTTAGAGTTCTCTTGGCATTAAAAGCAGTTTTCACTAGGGAGGGGGGGTAGGCCCCCCTCTTCTGTTGTTTTAATACATAAAATGGGCATGTGTTTATTTAAAACAGGTTTGAAACTTAAACAAATAGTGACAGGCTGTTCAAACAGGCTTCGGAAATAAGCCTAATCAGGATGTTTGAGAAGGCAAAAGCGCAATAAAAAGGCACCCATAAAGTAGCTACTTGTAATATATAGTACAGAAACCATAAGGTTGGGTTCATCTTGTTATTATAATAGTCTCAATAACAAAAACTATTTCATGCAGAACGTTTTGTGCTGACATTCCTTTTCTTGAACCATTAGTCAGGGCTTTTGCGTTGTGTTAATGCATCCCTCTCATCTACTTTCATGCCAGGCACCAAGAGCTCTCTCTATTGGGTTCCTAACAATAGCTTTTGTAATAAATTGGGCTGAGCATCCTCTAAACCTGGGGGATGGGGGTGGGTTGATACAGGATATGTTTCTGCTTCCATTGGTGTAATGGAAGTAGGATCAAGACCGTAGAAAGAGCGTCACTGAAGTTTAACATTAAAAACTTTTCATGTGACTTGCATTTTCTCAATACTTTTTTTTCTTCAAATTTCCTCTATTCTTTCCTATAGTTTTATTGTTGTATATTGAACTTTGTCCTTGTCCTATTTTTATAAGGCTTGATCTTTAACTGCTGACACTGACAAAATTCCCACTGAAATCAGTGAGAGTCTGCAATGGGGATTGCAAGATTCAGCCCAGTCTGTAATATTTGCTTGCAGTCTGTGTTGTCTCATAGCCGTAAGGACGTGGAGTAAAAGGTGCTTTTTGAAAAACAGCACAGCAAATGTGTTTTACAACCCAACATAACACAACAAAACATTAAGAACGGCATTATTAACCTTGTGTTTCTGAAGTTAGGTACTCAAATAAAAGTGGCGCCATTTTCTCAGCCCTCAGAGCTTCCATGGAAGCATAATTGAAAATCAGACTTTTATTTAGGTGCCTATATATGGATTTAAGTACCTAACTTCAGAAACACAAGTTTGAAAATATTGGCCTAAAGGAGCAAAATGTCAAAAAACAATATGAAGAGAGATGCATTTTCTGCACACAGTCATTCTATGGGCCAACCCCCATAGCTCTTAACTCAGGCAATACACCCACTGAAATCAACAGGAGTTTTGCCTCAGTAAGGGGTGCTGGATTTGGTCCAGTATCACTTATTATAAAGAGAAATTGTGGAAGTAGACACAATTTCTCCATTTAAGTACATCTCCCTCAGAGTCGAACTTCTACTGAACAGGATTTGAATAGCAAAATGTAAAAAACGTACACGCCCTCTTGTGGCAAAAACTAAACTTTCCATTCTGACCTACAATAGCTAGTGATATCAGATGACAAAGGACAGCGTAAAGTACTATAATATGTCCATATCTTATGGAAAACACACAGCATGGTTGAAAGGTTTATTGTTATTTCATGTAATTTACACTGTGGCTTTTTCCCCCTCTGTTGCTGTAATTCATGAATTACTCGTGTATTTTAGGAGGCTATTCGCCTTGTATAAAATGTAACATTATAAATGCCTGAAGACATTTTACAGGAAGTGCAACTGAAAAAAAGGAATGTTTATTTTCTACAACAAATTGAAACCCTGCCACCAAAACGAAGTGGGTATTCACCCACGAAAGCTTATGCTCCAATACATCTGTTAGTCTTAAAGGTGCCACAGGACTCTCTGTTGCTTTTTACAGATCCAGACTAACACGGCTACCCCTCTGATAAGAAAATGTAAAATGGTCACAGCATGGTCACAAAATAAAAGCCATCAAAAGCCATCTTTTCATTAAAAAGAAACCTGTCTGCCTAAAGTTAGGTTCCTAAATCCATATTTAGGAAACTAAACAAAAGTGGCCTCATTTTCAGAAGTTCTGAGCACCCACAAATACCAGTGACATCAATAGGAGCTAAAGGTGCGCAGACTTATTTTATTATTAATTATTATTATTTGCATTATAGTAGCACCAGGAGCCCATTGTGTTAGGTGCTGTACAAAAAGACAATTCCTGACCTAAAGAACTTAAAATTTTAGTAGTAGTTTGTATGCTAAAATGGTTCCGAGTTACCTGCATGTATGAAAGAGCTCACTCTTGTGCTTTTCTTAGTTTCTCTGAATACTTTGTGTTTATCATTATTAATGTAGCTTTAATGAACAAATGTCTTTTGTTCCTGTCTGCATATCATATTGCTATGGAATCTCATATACCTATTTCCCTTCCTCCCAACCCAGGATGCCTTTGTGGAATTGTACGGCAGCAACATGAGGCCTTTGTTTGATTTCTCCTGGATCTCTTTGAAGACTATCCTAAGTCTGGCTCTGGTGGGAGCTTGCATCACCCTTGGCGCTTATCTGGGACATAAGTGAAGTCAACCATCTAACCATGGATTACAAAAGTCTTACGAAACAATAAAATAATATGTTTTTTCCAGTAGCACAATGATATTAGTTTTATGAGCAGAAGTTCCTGGCTAAATATAAATCAGCTATTACTGCCAAAGGGAGGTATCATTTATTTTTTACATTGCAGGAAACAAAGTTATTTATTAAAGATATTTACATTTAACTTGCTATTTTCAGAAACTCTACAAACAATTTATATCCGAGTATCACATAATATTGTTATGAATTGTAATGAGCCCCCAACACCTTGAGCTTTTTTTTATTTTTTTAAATAAATTAATGCAGCTGGATGGATTAAATATACTGACAAAGACCTACCTGCTTTCTCTTGGGGGAGCAGTTACTTGGGCTGCTTCAGACTGTAATTGTGTTGATTTTACTACAATTTCTCACAGATCCAAGGAGATGGGATCCTAAAAAAATCAGAGGGAGTGAAGTTAGAATTATTTCCAGCTGGCAAGTACTGACATTAGTATACAATTCAATATGGTACATACTTGGTGTCAGAATAGCAACTTCTCGAAGGACAGCTATCTATAGGAGTCTCCTGGCAGGACAACAGTTTGAAATACGATTGCATATATTTTATGAAAGTATTTTTAAGTTACCAAATTGTGCCAATACATCATAATCATAACAGTATCATCTGATACCTTAAAAGGATATGTCAATTCAGATACTCTTTATGAGCGCATGAAATGAAATCCTTTGGACATGCAAGAAATTACTGTTTCAATGATTTCCTCAGCAGTAAAATGTCTTTTACAGCTACACACACAGAAACCGTGAGACCGTCAGTGCCTGCCTCTACAGAGCACAGCTGGAGGCTGGAGTCCTGACTTGTGTCCCATTTTAGTGGGCTCATATCTGCAACTGATCCTGTTTACTTGCTGAGCTCCTCTAGGGTTTTGAAACCAATTAAGTTTGGTCTCTAAATCCCTGAAAGTTGAAAAAGGTTTAAATTTATTTGGCAAGAAACAGACCTCATCTGAGTTCCAGATTAGCTCGAACTATGCTTGTTTATCAAACTGGACACCAAAATCACGTTCATTTTCATAACAAAGAAGTCAGATGACCTGTATTCTTCCCCCCATCTCACCCCCACCCCCAGCCAAAGTATTTCATGCTAATAATTTCTTAAGACTTTCTACAGAAATAAAGAAGATGAAGAAATTGTCCTAATCCTCTAGCTGGACAGAGACTCACTGACATCCAGATTCCTTAGATGCCTATTGTCATTTCAGGGGAGAATAAGGAGGGGGAAAGGATGGACTGAGTCGGCTTCTTGAATAATAAATGTAATTTAAATAAGATTAATTCAGAATACTTAATATACAGCTTTATAACAACTGCATAAATCCTGGAACCATATAGCTTAGACATGTCAACATACTTTAAGGTGGGCTTTAACAAGCTTTTGGCTTCTATGAATTCCACCTTAAAAACCTCTAAGTCAAGTGTTTTTATTTTTTTACTATGAAACTGTCAAAATATGAACTTTGTGGCTAAATGTACATCCAGGGACAAGTTAGAAAGCTCTGGATAGAAGGACAGGAACAACATACAAGTACTTTCAGAGTGAAAACAATACAATGAAAAACTATGCAGACTCAACCTTGAGATTTCAATAATATAACTTTGTGGCATTATATGCAAAATATCTGCAGTAATTTAGGAATGTAATATGTTCATTGTTAAGGCTGTAATTGATGTGATTTCTTCAAAGCTGCTTTTTTTAGATTTGTGCATCTCAGCATTTTTATTGCTATTTAGTCATGGCACCTACACTTTCTATGGGCAAAGATTGAGTGAGCGTTGCATTTCAAATTTGAAATTATTTTAATTTTACAGAAACATTTAATGGAACTAATGTTTCTAAAGCAAATGTGATCTGTTTTTAAACTCTGCTGAGTAAAAACACCTGAAATGTCAAAACTGTATGCATTTGTGCAAGGCACTTATGAAAAATATTTAAAAATAAGAGGGAACCACATATTAGGAATTGAATGTGGTCTTGGTTTTTCCACCTAGCAGGTTTAATTTATGGAAAGCCAGGTACAAAGCTGAACTAGAATTGGCACTGTACTAATGTTTCAATCCACATTTCACAATCTAGTCTTCATTTCAGTTTGTGCCCATTAACCCCCCATTAAAAATAATGAATGATTTGACCTTGAACTTTTTCAATGTTGAATTGTTACGGTTTACATTATCAAAAAATATAAAAAGAGTAACTATAAATTCCTGTGCTGCTATACTACCAAGATAATTTGGATAGAGTTTATTTTGGACTATCCTCCAGTGGCAAGATTTTTCAAAGCTGCTTTAGATGTAATATGAAGTAGTCACATTACAGAGATGATTATGTAGATGCTGCCAATTTGTGTTCTGTTGTATCTATTCACTGGGATTCCCAGCATATTAGTTAATAAGTTAAAAAAGTCAAGGCAACTGTTAATGGTTATTTTATTAAACAGATAATGGAGCTTTCCCATTCTGACTGCAGAATTGTACAATATTGTGGCTGCATTAGCTGTAAGTTGATGATGCATTTATTATTAATCACCATCCTAGAAACATTGAATGTATATAAAAGCTTGAACTTGTTTAAAAATATCTCCCCCTCAACCCTCTTGCGTTTCCAGTGATTCCTGTCACTTCCATTTTCTTTGTTACCGTCTAAAACAGAACTTTCCCTACAACATGCAAGGCCTTACTATCATGCTCCAAAACTACATTTCAGTTAAAAATCACTTCTTCTCTCACCCCGATCACTCCTGTTGGTAATCTATAAAAAAAAAGCTAAACATATAAAATAGTTGCACTTCTAAAGTTACTTGGCTGTGGAGAACCAATGGACAACACGGGAAGAGATGTTAAGAAGTGTAGAGAGGAGATAGATCATTGATTTATCTCCATGACTGAGGATAAAAGTGTCTGAGAAATTTGGCCATGTTTCATCTAGGTGAAAAGAAAAAGAATGATAGGCAGTGAAGATAAACAGAGCAAAATGTTACAAAAATTCCCCCCAAAGCACTTAAGTAAAGCCTTGTTAATTCTAGCAGCAATCATCTACAAACCAGATCAGATTTTTGATGTTACTGTACCACCATTTTTTTTTTGTCCTTTAATTCTTTTGGGCTTTGTTTTTCAATAAAAAAAGTCTTGTTTTTTTAAACAAAGGAAAACATCATAAGATCATCTAAGATTTGTCATAGTTCCACAATGTACCGATAAGCCCCTTTGTTTTCAGTTTTAACTGATTTTTTACCAAAAATTTCCTGGGTTTTACAAAAAGTATTATTCTTTTTTTTTTTTTTCTGATTTTCACCCTACTTTTGTATCATTCAAATATATAAAAAATAACTTGTTTTATTAGGAAAATACAATACATTGCATAAGATATATGTATTACGAGACTGCATTTGTCTGTGTGTATATGCAAAGCTGCCTGTTGAAGTAAGGCTATGTATTAGTCTAGAAGATACATACAAACAAGTACACATGTAAGCGCTGAAGTGCGTGCGCATTAAACGTACTGATGAATCTCACCCACCATGTACACATTTCAAGCTGTTAGCAGATAACAGTTTAAAGATCTGACACACTAAAATGGGAAGAAAATGAAAATCTGTATCAGAATATATTTCAGAACACAAGGAAATATTCGAAAGTTTTAAAAAAACAAAAACAGGAGGAGACAAGGATGAAGTTGAGTGTATGCGCTGCAAATGGTATGGCCCAATTATTAAATGTTTATAGGCTAATAGTTCTAAGTTTACAACAGTAAACTGTTTATTCAAGTGAAAAGTTTTATTTGGGGATTAGAGATCTATTGTTTTCTTAAACTCAGAGGTAGCATTGTGTTTTGAGTTCTGTTTTAGTTCAGCAAACCACATTGATGAACGGAATTCAAAGCGTTAATCTACTGAATACTTTTTCCCCCTGCCCGTCTTTTGATCCACCAAAATAAGCCCCGATATTTACCCAGAAAAATTAATAATAGTTTTTTGCACTGATTTTCCCACCTGTTTTTATGGTTGTGTTTATAAACACTGATAAATTCCCAGGGGAAATTAAATAAAATAAAAACTGAAAACAAAGGGCTGTATGTACAGAGTAAATAAGAGTTCTAAAACAAGGGGAAAGAGCCTAAAACTAAGTATTGAGACATCAGAGGAGAGACAGAGGCTAGGTCTTGGTAGTTCAGACATTGGATCGGACAATGGAATAACATGTCTGTTGTGGTAATTGAAGCTACAGAGAGAAGTGGGCGAGTGAGGGCTGAAAGGGGATTAGAGTGGGGTTTGTACACAGAGGCTTGTATGATGCAGAAGCTTGGCCACACAATGGCCCAAGAAGTAAATTTCAGTCATAACCATCTACATGTTTGTGCATTTTCTTAGTTTCCTGTTGTGAGCGGTGAAATCATGGGATGCTTTAATAAAGCCCACAGCTATAGCCTGGAATAATTCCTTTGGAAACAGACTTTTGCGTGTGAAGGTCAATATGGGATGCTATAAGGTGCAGATTATGGGCCCAGAACTTCTTGTCCTTGCATACACAAACCTCCCATTCACCTCCATGGAAGTTCTGCATGGTGATGTGGTTGGCCATGCATCTGCACTAATTTCATATTCTAAAAATCTTTTTAAATGGTGATGAAGTTGCATGTGCAAAGAGCCTGCATTTCTAGTTTTTTTTTTAAAACAAGATAGCATATGGATTCATTTACATTATTTGTTAATGACTCCTAATACCATGTTTGATAAGTTAAACTTTTTTGGATTCACTCTTTTGGAGTGTAAATATCCTCTAAAACCAGAAAAATTCAGTTTTATTTTGCATTCCTATATATCTTTAAAACAAAACTAAGCAATAGGGAGGCAAGGGAATCAATTTAATCTAAATTGGTTTTTGAAATGTGCTCCTGTGCTAAAAGTTAATGCAGCTTCATCTGGACTGAAATCCTTACAACCAAGTTATAAAGCATTAAGAACTCCCATCACACACAAAAAATCATGTATATTTTTATTTAAATAGCATTTTTTCTTTTGAATATTTGACTTTTAAATATCACCAGCATCATTGTATATAAGCAGATATCATTTATCCATTATCTTGGATGATGTATGTAAGGTAAAGTAGTTTGCCAGTTTATTATTGTTTCATATGATTACATTGTTCTTTGTGTTTAAACTGTTACATGTTGCCATTAAACTTTCTATGTCTGTCTAGTTAATATTGTGAAGAAATAATAAAGTACACTGTGAGTTACTTGTTATGAATTTGAATTGTTAGTAACATTTTACTTTTCCCTCTATTAGCAAACATCTTATGAGTGTGATCCTGTAAATACTAGAGTGTAGAGTTTGCTCTTAATAGTTCTGTTGACACACTAGGCTGCAGGTAAAACCATCATCCTGCAATGAGCTCTGTGGAAGCATTGCCAACTCATGTGATTTTAATCGCAAATCTCTTAACATTTAATGATTTTCCTAAAGTCCTAGATACTGGAGTCATGTGAATTGGGTTTCTAGCCTTCATCGTTGCAGAGAGAAGCTTGAAAGGTTCAAAGCCAGAAGGCAAATAAACAGAACTTCAAATGTAACCTTTAAAAATCTTGTGATTTTTCAAGCCAATGTCATGATTTTTTGGGGATCCAACTTCTGGTTTTTAAACACCTGAGATTGACAGTACTGAGGTGGACTCCTCCACCCACACCAAGTGCCTTGTTAAGTCCGGTGTCTGCCTACACAGATATTATTGCAGAATTGCAGTCTAAGTGCTTGCAGGACTGAACCTTAGATAAGATTATTCAAAGGGTATGGCCAAGTGGTCTGAGCTTTAATTTTATCATATCTCGGCCTTCTGGAATTATGGGCTCGGGTCCCAGCAAGCAAGTCAATTCAGGTTTCATCCTTCCAAAGTAGATAAATCAAGTACCAAGTAGCTTGGGAATCTTCCAGAGAAGACCTAGAAAACAGCCATGTCAAAAAGGGGCCATATAAGCGAAGATCCACTTTTTTAAGCTAGAGGTGTCTCTTAGTGTTGTCAATAGCAGAATCCTGCTTTTGGGCATATAATGCTACAAGACCTGCTCCTAGAAAAAGAATGCACTATAAGAATTTTCCATAAGAATACTAAAAAGCGTGTTGGCAGCTCATAAACAATGGCATTTAACTTCCATTCAAACACTTTATATTTTTTACCAAAATTCTTTCTTCTCTGGAGCCCAAACCTGAGTCACTGCTGCTCAGGTACCATGGTGATAAGGCACAATATAGAGAACCAGAATTGAACAGAATTCGTCAAAAGAGAAGGACGTTTGGTCAAGGTCATATTTTAGAGGGTCTGGATTTTCATGCAAGGGCCCCAAACATCAAGATGTAACATCCAATGTTTGATGGGCCACCATTATATGAAATATAGGAGGTGGATGCACCTCAGATTTTGGAAATCCCAGGCCATGACTGCATTTTGGCTCTACCATTTATCTAGCTGTCTGATGTGACTAACTGCTTCTTTGCTGAGCAACTTTTTACTCTAGCATAACGACATTGAGAAATTATAAGAGCAAAATTAACCAACACTAAGAATATTATGTTTCTGTTATTCTTACAGGTTTTCTGCCATTATCATCAGTCCCCCATGGGTACTGAGATATTTTACATCTTAAGGGCTTAGTTCAATTGGCCCTAAAAGGGGTGGCAGGCGAGTTAGGGAGGCACCCCTTTTTTAGAATGACATTTGACGTGTGGAGAGGTGATCATGTAAGTTTCGCCACCAGAGAGGCAAAACATATGCAAACAAGCCCAGTGCCTGCACACTCCACAGACTCTCCTTTCCCTTTTGTCACCGAGTGCGAGCACTGGTTCCTTTCTGAAAGGTTGAGAGATGAGCATCTGTAATGGCACTAGTGACCTGGGCAGAAGTGCAGTAAGATGAGGAGGAGAACAAGATGAAGGGGAAGTAAGTCTGGCTTGAGTCAATACGTTTCGGACCTGACAGCCAAAATGTGCACTAGATACCGTGGTGAGAGTCCCCTCAGAAAAACCTTGAATAGACAGAAAATAAGCTACATTTACAAAAAGAGATCTCTAATTTTGCCTGCCCTAAATTTTCCCATGAATCCACACAAAGGAGCAGCTCCTCACACCCAGCTCCTCAACAAATTTATAATAATCCTAGAGTATTGCAAACCCATTGAGTCACTGGATTCTCTCCTTCCATTCATTTTTCCGAAGTGCTAACCTTTTCACTACCCATCGTTATGATCCTTAAGGCTAAATCCCTGTATTGTCCTTTAAGCTTGTGCATTCATTAATCAATAGACTAACAATCATACCGGGTGAAATTCACCCCTGCTCAGAGGAGCAGAACAAGGGTTATGTACCACTGTGTCTCATTTAAGCCCTAAGTGGTACATCCACATCCTGAGAGTAGCTATGCCAACGTAACCCCCAGAGTAGACACAGCTAGGTCAATGGAAGACTGTTTCTGTGGACCTTGCTACCATCACTCAGGGAGGTAGAGTTTTCTACAGCGAAGGAAAAACCCTTTCGGTTGCTATAATCTGCATCTACACTACAGGGTTATAATGGTATAGTCACAGCACTACAGTTGTGCCACTATTATACCAATAGAGTAGCCACGTATTGGCCTTCTTCACAGGAGTGAATTCCACCTTTACATGCTAGCAAGAATTTCTTCTAGAAAGGTGTTACCTAGCCTTACTGGTAGGGTGATCAGACGTCCCAATATTAGGGGCTTTGTCTGATATAGGCAACTATTACCTCCCCTTCCAATTTTTCGCACTTGCTATCTTGTCACCCTACTTACTGATAAGACAAGTGCAAGAAGTTTGTTTAGCAAGCTGGGTAGACAACAAAGATCAAATTAACTCTTTGAACATCTGATCGCTGTCGTCAATGAGCTGATTGAAACACCTGAGTGGAAGAAGTCGGTAGTAAAAGCAGATATAAAATGGCCCTCTAAAAATGTAAGGGACAAAATCACAGGACAGTTAGCAACCTTACATTAACATCCTTCTTTCAGATATTGCAAAGGAAGTGGGGGGGGGGGAGGGAAGGAAGGTTGCCCTCCCTTCTTGCTAATCAAATTAAAAAGCTACATAGTTCCCACTGCAGTAATAATGCAAAACAATCCATAAAAAAACCCCACAAACATTTAAACACTGACCATTACCTAAACAATTAAAAATACCTCACCAATATCGTAACATAAAAAAGCTTGTTGGTCTCCGTCAGGACTCACACTTAAAGGTGCTGTGTGCCTGAAAGCTCCTATTGACATCAGTGGCAGTAGAGTGCACTCAGCAGTCACCATATCACACGAGTGCACAGAACCACGCAGGACTGAGAAGCAGAGGCCTTGGGACTCTGAATACAATTTTGATAAAATCCCAAAATTATCAGGCTGTAGAAATGATGAAAATCTCTCATGATGAAGTCAAGTTTTCGTGTGATATTTGGGTAATCTGGAAAAAAATTGGCAGGGTGCAGGGGGAGTCTGAAGATCTAATTACCAGACCAAGATAATTTTTATATCTGACACAGAAATATTAATTATCCTTCCTGAAAATGTATCATTGATCCCTGCTACAACTCCATATCTAATAATATATATAAAACCCCACTGTGACAACTTTTGTATCTTGCACTGTAATAAGGAAAAACAACATTATTACAGTTAAACAACCTCTTTCAGAGGGTTTTCTAATTTTTTCTGATTTGTTCAACTCTTAGCCACACCCTGATTAGTCTTTCATCCAACAACAAAGCAACCTAGCACCTGAATCTAATAATGCAAAACCCTCCAAATAACCTGAACGACAATTTTGGCAAACCAACTTTTATAAAACACAAATGCTGGTATCTGTAGTGCCCGACAGCCAGTGGAGCAGGAACAGTACCTGGCTGTAATGAATACATAGGGAACCTTTAAACTGAGAACTCTGAACACAGACAAATCCGTTAGTTCGTCCTGTATCTCCCAGGCCAGCTAACAAGCTGCACAGTCTAATTTCACCGCACAGATATGTGGCCCAAGTTCTGGCCTGGAACGGATTGCTGACTATGTTATAGAGTCCTCGTATAATGTGCTTTTAGCTAGGACTGGCAGAAAACCAAGGTGCTCACTCATAAGGCTGTAAATTAACATTGCCGAGGGATATTGGCTGGAAGCTCAGAGTTTGTTCGCCATCTGGAGTCTAATTTTGAATTCCCTCTACACCTAGGGATAAAGCAGGTGAGGTGTTTGGATCCTCTCCTCATTACTTTCACAACAGTTCCCCATCCCTCCCCCCCCTTAAATGCTCCAGGTTTTTTGCACTTACAAAAGCAGCTGTTATTTCTCTAAAGTAACATGTAAATTCTGTAACCATTTCTCCCATTTTGTAATTCAACTGCTGTTAACACAAATGCTTCTCCTACAAGCAGCTCTAAAAAAACCAGTTCTTGTATTTTACACTTTAAAACACGGGTGAGCATTAGGCACAGATTCATTTTAAACAAATGTACTTACTTTTAACTCCTTTTGACCCTTAAGTAACATCTGTGTTATCTGTGTAGGTTTTTTGTATCAAGACCAACACCCTATCTGATCACTTAAGATATCATTGCTTAAAACGTAAAACAAAACCCAGTGTAACCTCTCGCTCTAATTTAAATCAATCTTCATCCACAGATTGGAAGTACTGATGCCAGTTAAACTGAGTCACAGACACCAGTTGTGGGCCTAGGTCACAAGCCTGGAGTCTCTGTCAAGAGGAAAATAAGAAAAACCAATCACAAAGGAAATCCCTGAAACATGGAAAGGAAAGAATAATTTGTGGGGCCACCTCTGAGACTATTTGGGGTAATACCTGTGGTTTAGAAAAGTCCCATTTTTTCTTAAGACATATCACAAATGTGGGGCCTCTTCCCACTGAATTCTATTGCAAAACTCCCATTGACCTCAGTAGGAGCAGAGGCAGCTCCTTTATTTTCATATCCAACTATGGAAACATTTACGGTCACAAAATAGCTCTAATAGTTGTGTGTGCTTTAACAACCGCTAGGAAAATTGTAGGTCTACTCAAATCTCTCCTAGTTTTAGCAAAGATCGACCATGACTGGGGTTTTCTAACTAGAGAAACACCGAGGCTGATCCCAGCCCCTATGAATCCCTGGTCACAACTACAAAACAGATGCCCCTTCTCACTACTTGCCAGCTCCACCCTACCCCTGAGGCTGCCATTGGCTCCCCCAACATGCAGCAGATAACTTCCAGGGAGATTTAATGCTAAGGTGGGAGAGTTAATGCTGCAGTTGGACCAGCACCAACATCCATGACAAACTGATGTAGTTTTTAGGGAAAGGGAACATGCCATGTAAGTGTGGTGTGTGTACCATTAAGTGTGTACACATTCCTCCCCTCCCCTTAACTAGATATTTCTATTTCCTCGCTTAGTTCTTGGGTGATATTTAACCTCACACTTTCTTAAATATTTGCAGAACTACTGTCTTTTCTATATCAATCTGTTTAAAATTTCATCACAACAGGAGATGTTAGTGGAAGGAAAAGATTTTGAAAATCTTTTATTCCTTTTTATTTATTTTTTTCATTGAGGCGTATTTTTAAAAAAGCGGAAGCTGAAACTTTGTCAATTGTTATTTAAAACTGTCTTGAAAGAATAGTTAAAGAAATTTCACTTGTTTCCTGAGGAAGCCATATAAATGGCCTATCTGATGTCTCGTTTTAAATCTTGCAGCTGCCTGTTGTCCAAATTATAGTTGTCTTTGGTTATAACTGGCATTTTGCAGAATTCTCCAGTGCTGAAGCCTGGATAGAATGACATACATTCATGGCAGTGAGATGCATGAAAGACTTCACACTTCTATGAATCAATAGTTGTCAACATCGCTTCATCAATGCGTCTTGTTTTTTCTCCTTCCAAATACAAATAAAAACAAAATTAAAAAATATTAAAAAGCAAATGTGTTTCTGTCATGAAATCCTGCAACTGCCACCACTCACTCAAAAGTTAGTGAAAGAACTTACTATTTTTTCTTAATCACATCCAAAGAAAAGCAGTCCATGAGCTCAAAACCACACACGAAAAAGCTTTTCATTCCCAGAACACCATATCTGTTTGTCACATTGACCAAACAAATTAAATAGTATGAGTCATCAATGACTCTGGGACAAACACACATTCATATCACAAATCGTGTCAAAACATAATAAAAATGGACAACACAGAGTAGCAAGCGTTGTCATTTTCATGATGTGCCATAGCTAAGTATGCCCGTAGAAAAAATGCTCTAGCATTAAGTGAACTCATATATAAACCAACATTTCTGATAATCAAATATATTTGTGCATTTAGAAGATACGGTATGGTAGAGGTCAGATATAAGAATTACCTTTATTGTTGAGGAGAGACCTAATAACACTTGTCTAACTTGTAATGACCTCAGACAGTCTTCTCATTCTATGTACTTAGTCAGGGTCAGCTTTTCTGAAATGGTCAGCACCCACCCATGAAAACAATGGGGGCTGCTGTGTGAGGCCCTCTTGAAAATTTCACCACTTCACTTAGTTGCCTAAATGGGAGCTGTGGCTGCTGAAGTCTTTTGAAAATCTGGAGACAGGCACAACTGTGCTAAGTCACAGAGACGTAAAGGTTTAATTCTTCCGCCTAGGACAATAGATCATTCAAAACTATTTTTGGATCAGATTCAGCCCTGCAGCTTGACTTTTTTCCAACATAAGACAACCTACCAAGTGTACACATCATCATTAAAAAGAATCAATAATCAATCCACAACATGAGCTTTGCTATAAAAATGCTTCATTATCACAATCAACAGAAGAAATCAGTAATAGTGCTTCTCAGTATCTTCTTATGTTCATTTGGAGGGGAGAGGGGAATTTACAGTACGACCTAAAAGGGTATGTTCACATAAGATACAGACATTACCTCTCATGCCCTCCCCCCAACGCTGTCTCGTCACCCAGGGGCTCAATCCTGTGAGGTGCTGAGATCCCGCAACTTCCATGGAAGCCAGAACCTTGCAGCATCAAGCCCTTCCTGAGCTAAGGACTCAAACAAAAAAGCACAACAACCCACAGAATATAGACACTAAGCAGCGTAGGTGTAGGTAGCAGGGTAGCGGAGGAGCATCTGACATAGACCATAGGATTAATACAAAGATGTTCATGAAAAATATCTTAATGTCTTATGGATGGAAGACCTCCAAGGACTATTGTCATACCCTTCTTCTGTGAGCCTCTTCCTTCTGCAAGAAGTTTGTGAAGGGGCTGCAGATTTCACAGTCTAATTTTCCACAGTGTACGATTGTTTTTTCAAATGAAACTGCTTCTGTGCAGTTATTGTCTGCATACACAAATAATGAAAGTGTAGTTGGTGAACATTTTATTGTTGCAATAAAATAATTCAATTTGTTTTTAAGTACCAATAAACATGATTTTTTAACATGCAATTGAAAAATGTTAGTTGCCCATAAATAAATATTGAAGCAGTCTCCTTTTTTTCTGATTTATTAATGATCATTTACATTATTGATCTATTATCTTAAATGAATTAGTACCACCATGGGCATAATTTAAAGTAGTTTGTTAATTACTTTCCTGATCGGATTAAAATCCTTTATAGCAACTATCATTAAGATTTGTGAAATTTAGTATGGTTTTAAAATTAATGGATGCCTTTTAATAACATACACAATAACTATTACGCAATTTGATATTTCACTTTTCATCAAGGAATGCTGTTCAGCATCTAGAAGATAAACCTCAGCATCTGTAACGTTATGAATGCCAGAATAAAAAATTCATGAAAACTCCTACCAAAATCCCTCTAATCAGGACCCTCCCACACTTATTTCTCCTGCTGGCCTTTGTCAGAGGTAGCTTTTCATCACTTTGGGACTTTGGCCATGTAGGTAGCCTCTGTGAAACTTCCCATAAAACTGTTCCATGCCCCATAATTCCATTCCCCACCACCACCATATTTCCACTGCCATCTAGAAGTCCTGGTCTCATGCACCTCCTCTGGTTTGTAAGGGTACGTCTACACTTACCTCCGGGTCCGACGGCAGGCAATCGATGTTCTGGGATCGATCCCGGAAGTGCTCGCCGTCGACGCCGGTACTCCAGCTCGGCGAGAGGAGTACGCGGCATCGACGGGGGAGCCTGCCTGCAGCGTCTGGACTCGCGGTAAGTTCGGACTAAGGTACTTCGAATTCAGCTACGTTATTAACGTAGCTGAATTTGCGTACCTTAGTCCGAAGTGGGGGGGTTAGTGTGGACCAGGCCTAAGACCAGGTCTCCCTGACAGTGAATTACAGGTGATTCACTGGCAAGGGAAAGTGCCCTCAGGACAGGAGCTAATGGCTCCTCCTGAAAGACAACTCCCCATCTCCATGCAGCTTCCTTGCCCTTGTTTGGTACAAAGATGGAACATGGCAAAGGGAAGGAAGAGAGGGAGGCTTGTCCCTGAAGCAATCTGTACAGCCAATAAACAGCTGTTGGCTAGAGGAAGTCTCTTGCACAGCTCTGGAAATTCTCTGGCAAATCTTCGCATAGTTCCCAGCTATGGGGGAGGGGGAGGAATCTATAAAAGATACCAAATCATTTAAAATATGGATACATCTGTATTGCAGATGGGGCTGCTGTGTGGTAGCTTAGTAAATGTGAAATGAATCCACGCTAGAAATAAAGTGACATCAATCCAAATTTTAGAAAACGGAGATTTTTTGACTATATTTATGTTACTAAGAAACTGAAACTCCAAAGCAGACTTTGAAAAGGTCAGAAACTTCAGAAATATTACATTACACTGTTGGATTAAAATATTCATTCTGGCCAACAGAAAGGCTTTTAAAATCCAGTTAAACGCAAAACCTTAATGCAATCTTAACTGTGGAGTCACTGTTTCACCTTCATAATCAGAGGCCCATCAGTAGGATGACCAGATAGCAAGTGCGAAAAATCGGGAGACTTTTTTGGGGATGGGGGTTATAATTGCATATATAAGACAAAGCCCTTAATATTGGGACATCTGGTCATGCTACCCATCTGTGACGATTTCCATGATTCTGGGATTGACAGCTTTGCAGCTTATCCCCCAGTGCTGAAATACAAAATATAAATCATCATTGTGTGTGTCATGGAAGTGAGTAATTGCTTTAAAATTTTCCTTCTTTGAAAGTGCCCTGTAAACACTCTGGTTTCAAAAGAGACACGAGACCCCAGTGTAATTTGTATACTTGATAATTAGCAAGACAATCCTGAATCAAAAAATAAAAAGGGTGGGGGGTGAGTGAAAGGCGAGAAGATTTGGACATGTTTCAACTACCATCAAAGGGGCCTAAGATCAGACATATAAGAGAAAACAGAGCAGTTATTAACTTCAGACTAGTCTTCACTGAGGCTGTCGTTATAAACTTTAAGTACAGCTGCATTTAATGAGTTTGGGCAAAAGCAGACATCATCCAAATTGAAGAAAGTAGGAGCTTCATCCAATTAGATAACAAATTTGGCTGCCAGCCTCCAATGAATCTAAAAGCTCTTCCAACTTTTGAGACAAGAGCTAATTATAAATGTATTTGTGTGTGCATGCGCTGTTACTAAATAACTAAGAAATATTGTCTTGTCAAAAATTCATTCCGCGTGCATGGATTTCATTCTTACAGAAAACATAGTTGCCAGAGTGGGGTGGGGAGTTTGAAGCAATGAGGCTTGACAACAGATTGAGCAGTCTCCTGCAGTCGAACTTCCAAATGGTTTCTCTTTTTAAGTTTCTCCAAAGATAGGTTTTTGTTGATTTTCTTTAACCGTTTTTGATGGACTTTTTGGCTGAGAGATCCAAGGAAAGATTACGGACTCAGATCACTTAATTAAATGTGACTAATGGGAAAAGTAAGAGCTCTTCTCCAAATGTCAATCCCCGACTGAACGGAATCATTTGCAGAGAAAAGAGGGAGCCCTTCTGCAGGGGTGGGTAGGGTGACTAGATGTCCCGATTTTATAGGGTCAGTCCCAATTTTGGGGTCTTTTTCTTATATAGGCTCCTATTACCCTCCACCCGCTGTCCCAATTTTTCACATTTGCTGTCTGGTCACCCTAGGGGTGGGCCAGACATGAAAGTCATCCTCCCCCCAGGAAGAATATATTCGGGAGCACATTCTTTGGTGTAAACTTCAAAAGCATAGTTATGAGTTGGGGACAAATTGGTAGCAATGGGTCACACCGTTGGTATTTAAAAACTAAATTGTTTAGCACCATCCAGAGAGACGGCTTAACTATTAGAGAAACAGGGAAACTTCCTGACATCCCCATCACAACTTGCTGCTGCACATATTCACAAGTTGCAATATAACTTATCAGGCTTGGCCTGCACAGCTTTCCTTGCTTCATGGCTGGGTAGTTCCATTAGATAGCTCCTGGCACTGCTGCTCATCAAGCTAGAATTTATGAGAAACAAAAGACACCTTATGTAGGGAATGAAACATGACGGAGCATGTGCTTATTTTGAGACAAGTGCATGCCCTGGGTGCACAGTGAAATTAGAGGATAAATTACTCCAGTGCAGGCAAAATATGATTATCAAACAGCTTCATACCCTGGAAATGGCACTTTTGAATGAGAAGAGCTTATTAACACTTCCAGCTACTACAGTAATTTCCTGTAGCCAGGGCCGGCTCTGGCTTTTTTGCCCCCTCAAGCAAAAAACGCCCGGCCGGCCGGAGCAGCAAAGGGGGGGGGGGCGGAGAGGGGAGGAGGAAAACAAACCTGCCCCCGGCCGGAGCGGCGAAGTGGGGGTGGGGGGAGAACAAACCGGCTGGCCGGAGCAGCAAAGGGGGGGATGGGAAACAAACCTTCCACCGGCCGGAGCGGGGGGGGGGGGGAGGAAGAGAACAAACCGGCCAGCCGGAGCGGCAAAAGGGGGGTGGGGGAGAAGAACAAACTGTCCGGAGCAGCAAAGGGGGGGGACAAACCGGCCGGCTGGAGCGGCGAAGGGGGGGGGGGAACAAACCTGCCCCCGGCCAGAGCAGCAAGGGGGGGAAACAAACTGGCCGGCCAGCCGGAGCGGTGAAGGAAAGATAAAACAAAAAACTAAAACAAAAAAAAATACTTGCGGGGCGGCGGGAGCGCGGGTGCAGGGGGACTCCCGGCCCTACAGACCCCGGGCAACAAAGTGGTGGATGGGCATTACATATGCATAAAGTGTAGGTTGTCTTCCCTTTCTGGAAAAGGTGGTGCAGGCAGGCAAATAGCTACTAAGATAATGGTGAGAAAATAAAACAAAACAAAGAGAGAGCATGAAAGCAGATTGAGATCACAAATGGGAGACTAGTTGACAAGGATGAAAAAGAGTTTACCTATATGGCCACTCAAAATGAAAATAAGAAAGGCCCCAAATTTTCAGGTATGGAGTCACAGAATCATAGAAGTGTGACTGGAAGGGACCTCAGTAGGTCATCTAGTCCAGTCCCCTCCAATCAAGGCAGGGGTGGGCAAACTACGTCCCGCCAGCCGTTTTAAGCCATCTCTTGAGCTCCCATTGGGGAACGGGGTCTGGGGCTTGCCCCGCTCCGACGCTCCAGCTGTGGTGCAGGGTTTGGGGCCACGCCATGTGGCTCCCGGAAGCAGTAGCATAGCTCTCCTACATGTAGCGCTGCCCCCGCAGCTCCCATTGGCCAGGAACTGCACCCCAAACCCCTCATCCCACATCCCCAGCCGGAGCCTGCACCCCTTCCCGCACCCCAACCCCCTGCCCCAGCCCTGATCCCCCTCCTGTCCTCCAAACCCCTCAATCCCAGCCCAGAGCATCCTCCTACACCCCAAACTCATCTCCAGCCCCACCCCAGAGCCCACATCCTCAGCCAGAGCCCTCCCCACCCCACACCCCACTCCCCAGCCCGGAGCTCTCTCCCGCACCCTGAACTCTTCATTTCTAGCCGCACCCCCAATCAGAGCCCTCGCCCCATCCAGCACCCTAACCCCAATTTTGTGAGCATTCATTTCTATTCCCATATGTGGCCCTCGGGCCAAAAAGTTTGCCAACTCCTGGTTTAACCGTTCTTAGAAACCTCCAGTGACAGAGATTCCAAAATCCTTCTTGGAAATCTGTTCCAGTGCTTAACCACCCTGACAGTTAGGAAATTTTTCCTAATGTTCAATCTAAACCTCCCTTGCTGCAATTTAAGTCTATTGCTTCTTGTCCTATCCTCAGAGGTTAATGAGAACAATTTTTCCCCTTCCTCCTTGTAACAACCTTTTGTGTACTTGAAAACTCTCGGTCTTCTCTTCTCCAGACTAAACAAACCCATGTTTTTCAGTCTTCCCTCAGAGGTCATGTTTTCCAGACCTTTAATTATTTTTGTTGCTCTCCGCTGGACTTTCTCCAATTTGTCCACACCTTTCCTGAAATGTGGCACCCAAAACTGGACATAATTACTCCAGCTGAGACCTTACGCGTGCAGAGTAGAGCGGAAGAATTACTTCTTGTGTCTTGCTTACAACTCTCCTGCTGATACAGCCCAGAATGATGTTTGGTTGGGGTTTTTTTTTTTGCAACAGTGTTATGCTCTTGATTCATATTTAATTTGAGATCCACTATAAGCCCTCAATCCCTTCCCACAGTACTCATTCCTAGGCAGTCATTTCCATTTTGTATGTGTGCAACTGATTGTTTCTTCCTCAGTGGAGTACTTTGCATTTGTCGTTATTGAATTCCATCCTATTTACTTCAGACCATTTCTCCAGTTTGTCCAAATCATTTTGAATTTTAATCCTATCCTCCAAAGCACTTGCAACCCCTTCCATTTTGGGATTGTCCACAAACTTTATAAGTTTACTCTCTATACCATTTCCTACATCATTTATGAAGATATTGAACAAAACCAGACCCAGAACTGATCCCTGCAGGACCCCACTCTTATGTCCTTCCAGCTTGGCTGAGTACCACTGATAACTACTCTCTGGGAATGGTTTTCCAACGAGTGCAGCCACCTTATAGTAGCGCCATCTAGGTGTATTTCCCTAGTTTGTTTATGAGAAGGTCATGCCAGACAGTATCAAAGCCTTACGAAAAGTCAAGATATACCACATCTTCCGCTTCCCTCCTATCTACCCTGTCAAAGAAAGCTATTAGGTTGGTTTCACATGATTTGTTCTTGACAAATCCATACTGACGATTACTTATCACCTTCTTATCTTCTAGGTGTTTGCAAATTGATTGTTTGATTATTTCCTCCATTATCTTTCCAAGTACTAAAGTTAAGCTGACTGGTCTGTAATTCCCCAGGTTGTCCTTATTCATGAGCGGCGACTTCTATGGGCCCGTGGTGCCGGGGGGGCCAGCTCCAGCAAAGTTTCCTGCCTGTCCCCCTGCGCACTCCCCCTGTGCATCCCCTGGCCCCGCCTGCCGCACCTGGATGATTTAAAACAGCCCGGGGGCTCCCGCTGCCACCCAGCAGCATAGCAGGGCTGAGTGGCTTCCTGTGCACTCATTCCACATGGCTGCAGCCCAGAGCCCATGGGGGGGAGGGGCTTTGCCGCTGTGCACTGCCCCTGCCCCAAACGCCCCTGCGGTCAATGGGAAGCTGCAGGGGCAGTGCCCAGGGACAGCAGCGCGAGGAGACCCCACGGCCTGACCTGCCTAGGAGCCGCTGCCGGAGGGGGTGCCCCAGGTAAGCACCAAACCCCCCATCCACTTCCAGAGCCTGCACCCATACCCCCTCCCCACACACACCCTCCGGCCCCCAAATTTCCTCCTGCACCCCCTCTCATCCCAAAACTCCCTCCCAGAGCCTGCACCCCTCACCCCCTCCTCCACCCCCACCCCTTGCCCCAGCCCAGAGCCTGCACCCAGCACCCAAACTCCCTCCCAGAGCCTGCACCCCTCGCTCCCTCCTGCACCCCCACCTCCTGCCCCAGCCCAGAACCTGCACCCAGCACACAAACTCCCTCCCAGAGGCTGCACTCTGCACCCCTCCTGCACCCCAATCCCCTGCCCCAGCCCAGAGCCTGCACCCAAACTCCATCCCAGAGCATGCACCCCAGACCCCCTCCCCCACCAAACTCCCTCCGAGCCCAACCCCTCACACCTCCTGCACCCGAACTCCCTCCCAGAGCCTGCACCCCAATCCCCTGCCCCAGCCCAGAGCCTCTACCCAAATGCCCTCCCAGAGCCTGCACCCCAGACCCCCTCCCCAACCCAAACGCCCTCCCAGAGCCTTAGGTAGGTGGAGGGGTGAGTTTGCAGGGGGGCGGGGGTTCTGGGCACCACCAAAATTTCTACAAACCTGCCGTCCTGTCATTATTCCCCTTTTTATAGATTGGCAGTATACTTGCCCTCTTCCAGTCCTCTGGAATCTCTCCTGTCTTCCATGAGTTTTCAAAGATAATCATGAATCTTTATCTTTGATAAAGATAGCTCCTCAGTCAGCTCCTTGAGTATTTTAGGATGGATTTCATCAGGCCCTGCCAACTTGAAGACATCTAACTTTTTAAAGTAATTTTTAACTTGTTCTTTCCCTATTTTAGCCTCGGATCCTACCTCATTTTCACTGGCATTCTCTACAACAGATGTCCAAACACTAGTAATCTTTTTGGTGAAAATTGAAACAAAAAGGCATTTAGCACTTCTGCCATTTCCACATTTTCTGTTATTGTCCTTCTCCTCTTTGGTCTTCCTCTTGCTTCTAATGTATTTGTAGAATGTTTTCTTGTTACCTTTTATGTCTCTAGCTAATTTAATCTCATTTTGTGCCTTGGCCTTTCTAATTTTGTCCCTACGTGCTTGTGTTATTTTTATATTCATCCTTCGTAATATGATCTAGTTTCCACTTTTTGTAGGACTCTTTTTTGAGTTTCAGATAATTGAAGATCTCCTGGTAAGCCAGGGTGGTCTCTTGCCCGACTTCCCATCTTTCCTATGCAGTGGGATAGATTGCTCCTGTGCTCGTAATAATGTCTCTTTGAAAAATTGCCAAATCTCTCAAACTGTTTTCCCATTAGACTTGCTTCCCATGGGATCTTACCTACCAACTCCCTGAGTTTGCTAGTCTGCCATCTTGAAATCCATTATCTTTCTTTTCCTGTTTTCCCACCTACCCTCCCTTAGAATCACAAACTCTACCATTTCACAATCACTTTCACCCAAGCTGCTTTCCATTTTCAAATTCTCAACTGTTCCTCCGTTTGTCAAAATTAAATCTAGAACAGCCTCTCCCTTGGGTGCTTTCTCCACCCTTCTGAAATAAAAATGCATTTCAAGAACTCATTTGATAAGCTGTGCCCTTCTGTATTATTTTCCCAACAGATGTCTGGGTAGTTGAAGTCCCCCATTACGACCAAGTCCTGTGCTTTGGATGATTTTGTTACTTATTTTACAAAAGCCTCACCCACTGTGGTATTATATGATTAAAATATGACCATTGTTGCTACCACTGTTGTATAATTGCCACAAATCTTGTGACAAAAGTATGTCATGTAAGGTGTCAATGGAAAAGTTATGGTTTGCTGAATATGATTATCCTATTTGTATGCATGTATCATTTTTGTATCTGAGGTTAGGAATATTGTCTGTGTACCTGTATTTGCTCCTGTGGTAACACACACAAGGTAGTTTGCATCCAATCTAGCCAGCACATTGTGAATGAACTATTCTAGATCATGACCCATCAACAAACACAATGTCCATGGAAGAAGCTTATCCCACCTGGTGGATTTTCCTGTGGATGATCTAGCTAGAATAAGGGTAATGGCTTTGCTATGACTCAAAATATGCAAGGGCATGTGACTAGATCATGTGGTACTGAACTCCATCTTGTGCCTGTACTTTTCCACAAACTGTGCTGATGGCTTTGCTTGGGACAATGAAGTTCCCTCCACATGGCAGAAGTTATAAAAAGGCCTGGAAACATCTCCATTTTGCCTCTTTCCTGCTCTGATCTCTGGACTATGGACTTATACTTATGGGAATATTCTAAACAAGGGACTGAGGACCTTCCAATCATTTGGAAGCAACCAGAGACTCAAGCCAGCAGTTTATTCCATGACTGCTTCAAGCCTGACCCAAGACCTTTGTAATTATTGTATGTATTTGATTCCTTTAAAACCAATTTTAACTCTCACCTTTCTTTTATCTTTAGATATTAGATACTAACAGCATGATTATTGGGTAAGATCTGAGTTATATATTGGCCTGGTTATGTGGCTGGTCCTTTGAGATCAGAATAACCCTTTGGTTGATGAAATTGGTTTTATATAACTACTCATCATTAAGTCTAGTGTCTGGATGTTGCAAGGACAGAAATACCTCAGGAGGCTGCATTTCTGACTTCTTGCTAGCCAGTGTGGTGAGACAGCAGTTTACTTTTGTTGCTGGTTTGGTCTATCTTATGGAAGAACCACCACCAGTTTTGGGGTGTGTCTGCCCTATTTCTCAGCAGTTTGTTCTGAATTTGGTATTCTCAGTTGTGACCCACTGAGGTAGGGTGACACCCACCTCTTCTTCCAGGTTAGGTGTTCTATTGTAGACCTCCATCCATGATATTGCCCTTGTTTTTTACCCCCTTTATCCCTACCCAGAGACTTTCAATAAGTTTGTCTCCTATTTCCATCTCAACCTCTAGGCAAGTGTATATATCTTTTATATACAAGGCAACACCTCCTCCCTTTTTTCCTTGCCTGTCCTTCCTGAGCAAGATGTTCCCTTCTATACCAATATGCCAATCATGTGTATTACCCCACCAAGCCTCTGTGATGCCAACTATGTCACAGTTGTGATCATTCACTAGCATTTCTAGTTCTTCCTGTTTATTCCCCCTACTTCTTGCATTAGTATACAGACATTTAAGATACTGATTTGATTTCACCTCTATGGTCCCTCTTGTCTCCCTTGTCCTTGCTATAATTGCCCATACTCCTCCCAGATTCCAACCCTTTATCCAGGTCTCGTTTTTGATTTACCTCGGGGCTTTTGTCTCCTGCCACCATCAAATCTAGTTTAAAGCTTGACCCACTAGATTGGCCAGAATGTATCCAAATATGCTCTTCCCTTCCTCAATAAGTGGACCCCATCTCTGCTCAGCAGTCTTTCTAGGAAGAGCATCCTGCGGTCAAGAAGGCCAAAACCCTCCTGGTGACAACATCTGCAAAGCCATGCATTCAATCACCTCCAGGATGCCTCTGTCTCTGCCTAGGCCCCTTCCCTTGAACAGAAGGACTGAAGCGATGACCACCTGCATCCCCAACTCCTTCACCTTCACTCCCAGAGCCCGATAGTCACTTCTGATCCATTCAGGTGCATACCTCGCAGTATCACTAATGCCCATATGGATGAGCAGCATGGGGTAGTATTAGAGGGCCGGATGTTCCTCGACAATCCCTCTGTAACATCTTGTTTATGGGTCCCCGGTAAGCAGCACACCTCCCAAGAAGTCATGTCAGGCCTGCAGATGGGTGCTTCGGAGTGGTAGCTGCAGGTCCTCCCAGCCTTGAGGGTAAAAAGCTTCTCCTCCACCACCTTTGGGGGCGAATCCTCATCCCACGTTGCCAGGGCAGCATAACGGTTCTTCATCACTATAATTGGTGGGTTGGAGCGGGGGTGGAGCACTGCCTGCTGCCAGAAGTAACCAGTGGCCAGTGTCCTCCCTGTGGCAGAGCCATATCTACCTCCCCTGGGGGCATGACAGCAGTCCTCTCTAGCTGGATAGCTTCCTCAGCCTTGGAAGTCTCCATATGAATACTCTTGATGAATTCCTCGTGTGCACAGATGCTCCTCAGCCTCGCTACCTCCTCCTGTAGCTCTCCCACCTGCTTCCTGAGAGACTCCAACAGCAGGCACCTCTCACACTGGATGCCACCCCCCAGCCTGGCTTTCTGTGACAGGGAAATGCAGGCCACAGTCTCTGCAAATCCACACCAGGTGTGGAGGCATCCCTGGTCAGATTCTCTGTCTGGATACAGGTGCAGGAGGAGGAGACAGGAGCAGTGTTGGCACTGGCAATGCGGCCTTTCCTAATCATAATTATATTATGTTTCCATCCCACAAACTCCCTTTTGCTGTCCCCTAGGTCGCTTGGCCTCTGGCTTTTAAGCCCTTCTCTCCTAAGTCAGCCCTATCCCCTCATTAATCACACAGCGGGAGGGTGATCACAAGGCTGATCAAGGATGATCCAGGGAACAAAGGCTCAAACAGTTCCCAAACACACAATCCCAACGGACACTAACTTTAACCTGAAGGAGAAAAACAAACAAACAGCCAAACAAGCTCACTCACCCCAAGATTAGCAGTCGCACCTTGCTCAGCAGGGGATCTCCTTTTCACCCTCTCGAATTCCCCTGATTGCTGACCCCTGTTCATTTCATTTTATTAATAATATTTTAATTCTATTTTCCCAAAAGTAAATAAGCCAACTAGACCAGACTCATATCAACAGTGACATAAAATAGCAATTAGCAGCTCAATGAATTTAAAACAATCCATCCACCTGTAAACTAAGGATGGTGGGCAACTGTATAGGTTGATATAGCAAGCAAATAGGGATTTGGATAGTCCATGCAGATCTCACGTGTACATTAATTTTAAAACCTAAAGCAATATGGGTCTTGTTAAAATAAAAGCAAATCACTAGACCATCAGCTCTCCATGATCAGCTGAACTGCTGCATTATACTTGCATGCAATATCCAGCAACTTTGTCCAAATTGTGGAAAACGGATCAGTGTTGCTTAGTGAACGTGAGCGCCAAGCTTTCCCATTGTAATGTTTTCAATAGAAGCTCAAATCAGTTTGACAGGGTGGAGGGAAAGAGGTTGCTCTGACCCACTTCTCCATGTTGCATAGTAATTTGGCAATGCTGTGGTGTGTTGTGTGTGACAATATTGTTTATAGCACAGCTTCTCTTCTCTAATTTTTCCTTTCATTCTTGCTCACTGCTTTGTTTAAATAATCCACAGCTATTCTTGTGGCTTCAGGAATGGGCTTAATGATCAGGAAGGCTATTTCTTATACCCATTCAGCTGGTGGTGTCTTTGACAGAGGCCCTTTCTGCAGCCTAAGAAAATCTGCCTAAGGAAGCATTCTGCCTCTTTGGTCTCAGGTCCATTTTGGAAGTACAGTTTGAGTTTCTCTCTGATGCTTTTGCCCAAGAATCTCCTAATGACCTAGGAGAAACTTTCTGAAAGGTCAGGCGCCCAGTGGAACCTAAGTTAACTTAGAAGAAGCTTTCGGCCAGTGCTCATGCTCCCTGCTACTTCTCTACATCATGTCACTTAGTCTCCAGAAGAGACATTTTGTGCTGTACAAGAAGAAGGAACAGAACGACAATATGCCAAACAGGGAGAGTAGCATGACGATTGACCAGGAGACACAGACTGAAAAGAAGTCAGACAGAGGTGGCAACGGGAGAGACTGAGGGAGCCCCACATCAGAATATCCCATAGTGGTTACAGCACTTTCCTGAGAGGTGTGGGAGACTTCTCTTCAAATCCTCTCCCCTCCTCAGGCAGAAGGGGGAACTGAACCCAGGTTTTCCAAATTCCAGCTGAGTGCTTTAAGCACAGGGCTCAAAGTTAAAGTGGGCACCATCAGCCCCTCGCCTGCCCTGGGTTTTGTGTAGAGTGATGTACGTGCCTAACTCCTCCCTCGTAGAAATGACTTAGGTGTCTATGCCACCTGCTTCCAGTAGAGGGGGACCCAGTTGTGGATCGCTAGCAGAGTTAAGCACCTCCCTGCACCCTAGATTTAGGCACCTATCTCAGCGAGAGCAGCAGGGCTTAGGACCTCTCATCAGCAACTTCCATTGGCTAGTTTAGGCTCCACCTGGTATTCCGGCTGTTGTAGATGGTATTCTAAGGTGCCTCTCTCTCCCCGTTTAGCGTATAACATGCCTAGGGGCCTAATTCAGGCTTTGTGGTTCCTGTGGTTTTCTAGCCATCGCAACGCATAAGCCTCTTTGTGGATCCAGGCCTCCCTCCCTTGGCAAATCAGGGACGGGTGTGGGTGTGGCAGGGCAGGTGAGAATTGCACTTCTATGCAAGCACTACAGTAGTTCAGTCCCAGCAAATACATACATTGAGAGACTTGTGACAAATACCTGCTGGTATCTGGTTGCTTCTAGCAGTAATCTGTAAGCAGACCACAAGAAAAGAGGCGGCTACAAACTGAGAGAAAATTAAAAGAGATGATTAAGGGGAAAAAATTTAAAAGATGGCAGATCAAACTAAAAATAGCCCTTCTGACAGTTAAAAGGAAATTCATTTGACAGGGTACTGTTTCTTTCTTCAAGAGTGGTTTGTTGTGCAACAGATGATACTGAAACCAGCTCCTCTTATCTGAGCTGTCAGTTTAACTGACAAAAAGGAGCTTGTTTTAACATTACTGCAGCTCCAATATGTTTAAACGTTTATTTTTCAAGCATGTTTATTTCAGGGGGCAGCCCATGATTGAATGGACAAGAGATTGAGATTCATGTTCTGCAAAACACTTGCTTTCATAAGTGTTCCTTAAACTTTTGTCTCTCTATTAAGATGTTAAGCCCCTATTCTTTATCCCTCTCAGACTCTCCCAGGAAGGGGACTGCTGTGACTGTAATGTGCAACAGAAAACTTGATGCCCACAAGAAATTCGGTGCATGGAGAGTAGGAAACCACTCTGGCCACTGGAATCTGCTTTTCACCCATTAAGGTAGAATCACATGAAATACAGATGAACCTTAAATGTAATATCCTTCTGGACACTGGTGAAAATGAAATAAGAATAGTCAAAGTCGCTTTATTTTGTACTTGTTAGTCCCATTAGAACACAGTACAAAATAGGTTTAATATGAACACAGTCACCTTGACAAATCCATATTTTTTCCAGTCTTATCTTTGCTTATTTAAGATGCAATTGTTGGAGAAGTGGGGCTGGGATTGGGTAGCTCAGGTGAATGATAATGGGTATGCAGAAGCTTTCACCTCTAGGTCAGATGTAGAGGGGATCAGAGGGGAAGGATAGGCTTTGAAAGCCCCCATCTCTTGCTTTATCCTCTTAAAAAGAGGGTTGTGGGGGATTAGGCTACTGGAAGGCCTGTCACCAACCACCTTGTAAAGATGATCGAGCAGGCTCATCTTGATCTCCACTGAGGGTGAATTCCATAGCCACTCACCACTCTTCCCCTGGTCCTCACAGGCTGTGTCTTGCAAACCCTTCATAGAATCATAGGACTGGAAGGGACTTCGAGAGGTCATCTAGTCCAGGCCCCTGCACTCATGGCAGGACTAAGTATTATCTAGACCATCCCTGACAGGTGTTTGTCTATCTTGCTCTTAAAAATCTCCAATGATGGAGATTCCACAACCTCCCTAGGCAATTTATTCAAGTGCTTAACCACCCTGACAACTAGGAAGTTTTTCCTCATGTCCAACCTAAACCACCCATGGTGCAATTTAAGCCCATTGCTTCTCGTCCTACCCTCAGAGACTAACAAGAACAATTTTTCCCCCTCTTCCTTGTAACAACCTTTTGTGTACTTGAAAATTATGTCCCCTCTCAATCTTCTCTTTTCCAGATTAAACAAACCCATTTTTTTCAATCTTCCCTTGTAGGTCATGTTTTTTAGACCTTTAATCATTTTTGTTGCTCTTCTCTGGACTTTCTTCAATTTGTCCACATCTTTCCTGAAATCTGGCTCCCAGAACTGGACACAATACTCCAGTTGAGGCCTAAAGAATACCTATTGATCACAGTTGTTGCTGTATGCTGTAGAGGAGACAACTGGCTGTTTTTTAGATAGTTAGACCATAGCCCATTTAGGGATTTAAAAGTAAAGACTAGGATGTTGAAACAACTTTGAAAGTGGACAGAGAGCCCGAGTGTATTGCAGAAATCAAGCATGATGCATCTCTATTGGTTGGCCATTCACTGAACTTTCAAGTGACTTTCACTGTTAGCCCCAGGTAGAGTGTGTTGCAGTAGTTCAGTGTGGAGAGATGAATCTCCACGGCTGAGAATGTATCTGAGAGGAAAGGGCACAGGTTTACTGCTAGTCAGTGGTGAAAGGTGGCATTTCTGACAACTGTTGCTATTTGAGTATCTAGAGCGGTGATAAATCCCTTAAGATTCCAACGTTGTGCATTCTTTTGGACACTAAAAGGCAGATAATTGCCTTCAGTGTGCAAGAGCTCTAAGCTCACTAATTCCTCAGAATGTTTCCTTCTTTCTATGGCCACTCTCTTACCTGTATCACCTCTGTTTAAGCAGCTGTTTGTCATCTTTGTGCCAAAGCAGCCCAAGACAGCTGTGGGTGGTGGGGGGGAGGGGAGAAGAGGGGAGAATCTGGCTTGCAATCTTTAATTACATAATCATAGATTAGGGTGACCAGTCAGAAAATGTGAAAAATCGGGACAGGAGGTGGGGGGTAATAGGAGCCTATATAAGAAAAAGACCCCAAAATCGGGACTATCCCTATAAAATCGGGACATCTGATCACCCTATCATAGATTCTCAGCAAAATTCCTGCCTCTTTCAGTACATAGATGAATGCTGCACAGTGAACAATATAGGTCAGCCATATTTATTTATATGCTTGCCATTCAATCAATCAGTGCTAGTTGTAAATTAGGCAGGGGTCCTGTAAACCTCTGCTTCATTCATTACTTTATTATCATGTACACCAAGGTCTCATATGATTTTCAACATGTCAGATTTGCTCTTGTACGCACCAAGATCTTTCAAAAGCTTTATTTAGACAACCCATTGTATAGCTAGGATGCGACATGAAGCATTACAAGAACGTGCAAGCTATATAGTTAACATCAATATTTTTCTATCTCCCATATCTTAAAATTGACTGCTTCAAACATCATCAAATTTAGTAAAGTATTTTTATACTGGCCACAAACCACATACTGAGGGAATGTCTACACCACAAAATTAAGTCAACCTAACTTAGGTCAGCATATAGCTGCCATGGTAATTACATCACTTGTGCATGTCTACACTTTGCTCCTTGTGTTGGCCATGTGTGTCCTCACCAGGAGCGCTTGTATCGATTGCACTGTTTGTTTGAAGGGCTAAAACAGGCTTATAATGGAAAGCAAGACTCAACTTTAAGGTTCAGTTACTGCTACCCCATAATAAGACTACTCAGGAACCTTGTTCCTACACTAAAACCTGTACTTATGCCACAGCAGCAGCACCACCACTATAGTTAAAGTTGCATCCTGATTTCTGTTTACAGGTTGATCTTTCTAAGTCCTGTAAAATTGACATGCATAATTAGATTCCTTTGAAATTTGGTTTCCCTCTGGAGGGTACTGCGTAGGGGTATTGAACCAAATTTTGGGTCATTTGAGCTAAGAGTTGCAAAGATATAAGCCCTGACAAAACTAGCCATTTTTAAAAAAGTTTCTAGATGGCTTTTTTTGCAGATAGCTAGAGATCAAACTATTGACGTAATGTGGGTCAAAATGGTCTCAATTTGTGAAGTTTTACCGAAGGTAGTGCAGGACACCCACTAAATCTTTTAGGGACCCAAACTGATAATAATAAAAAGTTTTTTTAAATGTACATTTTCTTAAATACTAAGACAAAGCTACAATAAAACACTAATTTACTACCCATCGTACATTACTTATTCAGGATCAGGTTAATGTTCAAAGAATCTGGCTAAAGATTCTGGCTTGCTGGCTGGGAAGCCCTCCTCCTCCGAGTACGCTTAAAAGGGTAACCAAATTTCTAAATATCTATCCTCTTTTTAGCTTTTCTCTTGTATGTGGACTTGATGTGAAAGCTTTTGCGTTATGAGGACAGTCCATATTTTACTATACCACAATTACATAGAGGAAGTCACATTTTTCCAATAATATGCAATACAAAGTCTTGCTAACTAACAATAAAAATAAATTAATTTATCGTTCTGTTTAAAATGTAGATCTTTTACTGGAGCATTAAGTAACCAGTGAGGGGATCCCTGAGGAAGCTGACATAAAATGAATCTCTTTAATAATTTCATCCCAAAACTGCCTAATTCCTGGACACAACTACCACATGTGCAAGTATGTTCCCCATTCCACCCATCCCTTCCAATACAGCATCCCCCCAGTAGCAAAAAATATGATGGATCTTAACTGGAGTCAAATGCCATCTATACAGTAATTTCTCATAGAGAGAGACACTCATCCAGATCAATTTCTTTGTCCAAATCTGTCTGCCATCTTTTCATATGAGTTGTTTTCTTATCAACATCTTTTTCAATCAAATTGTATACATTTTAGAAATTAAACCTTTTGTCCTCAAATTAGATTCCTTCTAGATAGACCTGCCTTCTATCCAGATTTCACAATAAAGTGTTTGACTTGTAAATATTGAAAATATGGAATCTTTATATTATTACATATCTCTTGATATGATTTCAAATCAGGACCCAAAAACAGCTGTCCAAATCAAGTAATCTCACCTCTTACCCACAACGAACAGTTACTTTGATACAGTACTGCCTAGGGATAAATTCCTGATTATTAATGAAAGTAGTTAAGGGAGAGGGCCTTGGCAACAGGAATTTTTAAAAATTGTCCAAAGGTGTTCTGGATGAATGAGTGATTTTTTTTTTAAATTTTTGGTGACCTAAATGTCTTTTTAACCCAACAATTACTATGAATAACTATATTTGGGCACCAGGCTTGTTCGAGTTTTATCCAGTTTGCATGGTCTATTGTTATCCCAGTTGATTAGAGCTTAATGAGCCAACTCCTTTTATAACCTATTAACTGTCATCCACAGGATTCCATCCAACACTAATAAAGGACAAACAGGAAAGAAAGAAAAAAAGGCTGCCCATGCCACCTTCCCTCTACCCTTTTCAAGCAATGACTCAATATCCACATACTCACACTGGCCCTTAGCAATTTTAGATTCAGGAGATTCTAGATCCTGGCATACATTCACACCCTTAGCCAACTCCCCAGAAAGAATACCACACGTGTACAATTTAACAACCACTTCACAGACTTTTACAACTGCCGTACACTTACTCAGAGGACAGTCTCTCAACCTTAGCTGTGCATTTCCTGGTTTTTAGAAGTTTGAGTTTTGCTCAACATAATGTTCTGCAAGGGGACAACCTATCACCAAGCAACCTTAACCTGAACACAGTTTTTCCCCCTTGAATCTTACATACAACCTGTGAGAACGTTCCTGAATCAGTCTTACTCTGGATCACTAAATCAAGTATCTGATTTAATATTTTTTCTTTTCTTTTCTGTTAGAAAAAAATCATAGGAGAGAAGATAAGAAAAAGGCATGATACTTCAGGTAATTGTATTTGTGAGTTTGCTGTTGGATACCCAGGCTGTATAATGATAATATACCAAAGACCAGGCACAGACCTTCCTGGCACAGTTAGCATGATTAAAGTTTGTGAAACTTGGTAGAGCTACTTTCTTCTTAGAGTGCTGGAGTACTGGCAGCACAAGCACAGTATATGCTGTCTGGTTCTTGAAAGCATTAAAGAAATCAAAAGTGAAAGTGAAATAAACTGATGGAAGCCCTGAGATTTGTACTGTGTGTGTAGAAGATTTAATAATAATTAAAAAAAAAAAAGTTCCCCGAAATAACTCAAATTTCCTACCATTCCACAAAGGAAGATTGCCTCGGCTCTAGAAAATACATACACATGCCATTAACAATACAGACCACAGGATGGCGCTATTTCTTTTCTTTTCCAGTAGGCCAAAATAAATGAAGAAAAACTTATTCATATGAATGAATTTTTGTTTGTTGTTTGTATTACACTAGCAATACAACTGCAGACAATACCTGATGTGAAAAGCTCAGTATCACAGTACAAAATGTCTGCCAGAAATAAAATGTTTGGGTACCTCTAGCCATTTTTTATGTGCACACAATTTCCCATGCACTATGGTCCAAATCCAGTGCCCACTGAAGTAAATGGGGGTACTGCTAAGTAAAAGTCTGCTCATTGACTGCCATGGGTACTGGCTCTGGCTCTGTTAGTAGTGAATGCAAAAGAAAAAATAAATACCTTCTGGTGGATTTTACCTGTTTCCAGCTCAGAGATGGAGAATTCAGGGAAGAGGGAACAAAATGAAGAGCCAAAGTAGCTTGCATGATTAATTCTTGAAAAAGTACAGAGCATCTAGCACACTAAAGGCAACTAAAAATCCATATTTTCCTAATATAACTTTTCCACGTAAGCAGTCTAGGATGTAACGTGCTCACCAATGGGAGGGAAAGTGGTTCACGCAACTGCGTGGGAGAAGATTCCATTAGACAATTTCTATGTTATGCTATGGTCTATCTTATGAATAAAAGGTTTGAGAACACCTGCCTTTGGACCTTATGCCCCAGTACTGCAATGAGCTCCATGCAGGCAAAATCGAGGATGTACATCTGTAAGGAGCTCATTGCTGAACTGGGGCCATAGATTCTGGGGGGAAAAAATCAAAGATTCTGAAGATCCAAGCTGGTTTCAGATATCTTTGAATAAGTGTCAAAATATCACATTACATTTTATATTCAGCTTATTTTGAAATACTAGGGTTATATATAAAGTGCTAAGTATTTTTTTTAAAAGACCTTAAATATAGAATTGGCACTATCAAGTTTGAGACTTTTACTGTGAAAATACCTTCCCCTAACATCGGTACAATAGCAGGGTGCTGGTCAGAAATGGGACTGAGTTTCTCAGCTTTCAAAAGTAGAAAAATGTATGCATGTTTCCTTTTGTCACTTTTGAAAGGGAAAAACATATGCTTTCAGCCGAAAATAACTCATTTTCAGATTCAGGAAAACAGAAACAAGACTGGATGAAAATGTTTTAACACCTGCTAACTAGTCAATAACAACAGTTCTGAAGAAGGTCAACATGAGAGTGGAAAATTGGGGTGGTAAAGAGGTTATGGAGGTTGCAATTGGGGTTGCATAGTTAAGGTTCAATTATATATTAATTATAGGAATAAGATTTCTGAAGGGACATGCTGAGAACTGAAATCCAAAGCCCACTGAAGTCTATGGAAAGACTCTTATGGCCTTCAACGGGTTTTGGATCACTCCCTGCACCAAGATCTTCCATAGTCTAGGATCTGGATTCATGATCTGAGCAGATTCCTCTCCCTCAAAGATCTATTGGGGAAAGAGATTGTGTTTTTTGTTGCTCAGTAGAAGGTAGGAAGAACTTAGCTTTGGAAAGTGAGTGGACAGAAAAATACAACAAAAATAAGATGTCTAAGGATGATTTTGCTTTTTTTTTTAGAAATAACGTGTGTATGTGTAACATCCCAAAGCAAAGATGCAGTATTAATAAAACTGGTGGTTGTTACTTCCTTTCCCTAGACAATATCCAGTGTGATTATATTTATTTTCTACTAGAACAGAAAATTGACTGAGACATAACCAATTACTTAGTTCCAAAACTCAATTTACAGCCCACTCTACAAGACTGGATCTTTCAAAATCTGTTTTAAAAAAAAAAACCCCACAAGAAAACACCACCCCCAAACCAAATTAATTCTTCTATTAGTCACTTGTTCATAACTAAGGCTACGTTTTAGTCATGGGTATTTTTAGTAAAGGTCATGGGCAGTAAACAAAAATTCCCAGCCCGTGACCTGTCCATGACTTGCACTATATACCTACCCCTGACTAAATTTTGGGGAGGGGGACAGCTTGGGGGTGCTGCGGGTGATCGGGGGGGCGCCACGGGTGCTATGGGGGGGAGGGGCAGCAGCACACAGCCCAGGACCCCCACTGATGCTGGGGCGCCGGGGTTGGTGGAGCTGGCAGGCTCCCTACCCAGCTCCGAGCCTCCCCGGAAACTGTGACATCCCTCAGCTCCTAGGTGGAGGCACAGCCAGGCAGCTGTGTGTGCTGCCTCCTCCCCGAGCACCAGCTTCGCAGCTCCCAATGGCCGGGAACCATGGCCAGTGGGACTGCGGGGGCAGTGCCTGCAGGTGGAGGCAGTGCACAGAGCTCCCTGGCTGTGCCTCCCCCTAGGGGCCGAGGGATGTCGCCACTTCCAGGGAGCCTCCCCCTTCACCCCCCTGAGGTAAGCGCCGCCCAGAGCCCTTACCCCTCCCCGCACCCTAACCCCAGACCTGAACCCCCCACCCAAACTCCTGCTGCAGGGGCGGTGGTCCAAAACTGCCCCAGCAGCGGCTGGTGCGGCTGGCCAAGGGGCTGCCCCAGCTGCTCAGGTGGCCTTCGGGCCAGCTGCACCAGCCGCTGCAGAAGTCATGGAAAGTCACAGAATCTGTGACTTCCATGACCTCCGTGACAAACTTGCAGCCTTATTCATAATAATGATAAACTTAGAGATTCCCGTTATAAGAAGAGAAAAAAGAAATATGTCAATGTAAATGTTAGTCATGTTGACCTTAGGAGGGCAGCATTCCAGCTAGACACAACTAAGAGGCATCTTCAACCTCAGTTCTGCAACTGGATCCACATGCGCAGACCCCTGCAGCTGTATGGAACCCCATAGACCTCAATGAGGATCTTAATGGATGGAGAACTCTCTCCATGTAGATCCAGTTGCAGGATCAGCACCTACTGCCCTGGCTATACTATAGTTTTACTATATACACACACTATAGTTTTAGTTATGCTGGTGAAAACTTCCAGTATGAATGAACTGCATTTATTGTAGATGTAAAATGTAGTGTAAAATACTGACAAGATCTTTCCAGTAAGTTACCAAAGTAAGTTGGTCTGGTACATGCCCTTTTTTTCACTTTTGTAGTGCCTACAATAGAGTTACATTGGGTCAAAGTGTTTAAGTGAGTTAGGCTCCTGAGTGCCTAAATTACTTTTGAAAATGGGATTTAGGCACTTTTTAAACTTTTACTCCAAATCTAGACAAGCCCTAAGATGCCTATAGGCTAGTGGTACTCACCCTTCCACAGCTGGGAAGTCACTTTTTATGCAGACAGCCGCCAAATATTTTTAAATAGCTGGAACAGTTTGTTGTACCATAAAAGATTATTCTCTGCTAAAGCAATATTTTTAAAGCTAAAAGATCATAGAAGTTTCCACTCACCTTACTTAGCTTCTAGAACAAATATAGAGTCAACCCATCTAGGGGGTGTGGGGGGGCGGGGGTGTCTATTTTTTAAATGGCCATTTTCCCTAAAACATGCTTGTGGGAGAGAGGGGGAATTTACTTTATGCTTGTTCAGATATACAAAGAGTCCGAAATGGAGCTCTATGAAGAGTGGAAGACTGAGGACATGTCTATACTACAAACTTTGATCGATGCAAGTTATGTCAGCATAAAGCCGCCGCAGTTGTTATATTGCTTGTCTGCGTGCGTTCTCACTAAGAGTGCTCGTGTTGCTGTACAGGGCGACGCACCATGGGGAGGTATCCCAGTGTGCAACCCACAGCCATCCAGCGCACTCTCTTTTGGGAAGTTTTGGCAACGCATGGTGGGGCAGAAAGGAGTCATGCAGGGTGACTAGGAGCATGGGGTCAGCTTCCCAGCAACTGTCTCCATCCTATAATATCATCTACATCCCACAATTTTCACACCTTTAAAAAAAAAATCCCACAAACCCGCGCAGCCCTCCTAGCTGTCTGTCATCTCTGACAGACACACAGGGGGGCTGGAACAATGTGTGTAGTGGGGTGCTGAGAGCCATTGAAACAAACCGTAAACCCTGTATGTAACGGAAACTACTTCAAGCCTGGGGTTGTGGCACCACCCCCCAAACCTCTAGTTCTAGTACCTGTGCAGATGCATGGAGCCTGCACAGCTCTGCACTGCTGTCATAAGAATTGCAAGGACAGGACGCACGATGCTCTGATATATGGAGAGTTGTAAGAACAGAATCAGTGTGGAACATGACTATTTCTTGGAGGACACTATCTTCAGTCTTGATAGGTCAGGACATGCATACCTTACTTGCTGTATTATACTTATCCATCCTAGACTATTGTGTGTGTTGATTCAGGGATCTCAGGGACATTCTTTATTCAATCTCTCTTAGGTGGCTGCTGAAAAAAATCAAATTTTGTTTGACAGCCCTGGATATGAAATGTCTAGTGGGAAGCAATGCATTATTCTCTCCTAAACTAAAATAGAGATTTCTCATTCCCTGACGTTATTTGCTAATAAGAAAGTTACCAAAGACTTGTCTTGCGGGTCTCTGTGATTCCAGGAATACATTTTAAAGGACCAGAGTCTCAAGACCACAAAGGATTGGCATGCCTGGGATTAGAAGCAAGAATTCCCAGTCCTATACTGAATCAACCATACCAAGTACTTTTATAAATAATGCAAAGAAATTAGAAGGCTATTAATACAAATGGGCAATTATATCAAATGAAAGTTTAATGTATTTCCCTCTTGATTTAGACTACTCTTTTCCCCTTTATCAATCTTTAAATCCCCCACTCCTACCTTTCCAGTTCCTGAGCCCAGATCTCTCCTCTTTTACTCTGTCTTCTTTGGTTTTCTGTTCTTCAGAGATTTCAGGCTACAGAATTGCCAACCCTAAACATTCCAAATACATGAGATTATCTTAAAATACAACAACTACTTTAGGGGCTTTTTATCTGCCTTCTGATGTTTGAGCTCTTAGGGGTCCATTTACCAGCTTTTCTTGGCAATCAGCAGGGCTAGAACTCCACTTTTTAATAAATGAAAAATTCTCACGTAGTTACTCAGTTCTAGGAGCTGTGGGTTATCAGCAAAACACCAAATGTTGCAGGGCCCATGGTCAAATCATGAGAGTTGGGAGCAATAGGTTTATGTGGTCATTTATGCCCTTGTTTCTTTTTCTTCCATTTCATTTTTTCTCTATTTCCTGACACCTGGACCAATTCATATGCTACAGGCTGCAGTCCAACTGCTCAAGATATTACCTCACCCTAGGGTGTCCAGACAGCAAGTGTGAAAAATTGGGACGGAGTGTGTGTGTGGGGGGGGTAATAAGAGCCTATATAAGAAAAAGACCCAAAAATCGGGACTGTCCCTATAAAATCGGGACATCTGGTCACCCTACCTCACCCACTTCGTGTCTCATGCAGAAGTCAGAGAGGATTTATGCTGGCAGTACTGCCTACCAGGCTGCATCACCCCTTTGTCCCAGAGTCTGCATTAGTACCTCACACCTCAATCTCTCTGACTCCTGCTTGCTACTTTATTCCACTCAGCCTTCACTTTTAAGGGGGTGGGGCACTGGCTAATTGTGTGGGCTGTAATTGGTTGTGACTTTGTCTCACTTATCTGTTCCCCTGCTCTGCTTAGAAATCCCAAAGCAGTGGCTCTTCTTAACCTTTCAGACTACTGTCCCCCTTTCAGAAGTGTGATTTGTCTTGCGTACCCCCAAGTTTCACCTCACTTAAAAACTACTTGCTTACAAAATCAGACATAAAAATACAAAGTAGTTACAGCACACTGTTACTGAAACATTGCTTACTTTCTTATTTTTACCACATAGTTATAAAGTAAATCAATTGGAATATAAATATTGTACTTACATGTCAGTGCATCATATATAGAATGGTATAAATAAGTCATTGTATGAAATTTTAGTTTGTATTGATTCGCTGGTGCTTTTCATGTAGCCTGTTGTAAAACTAAGCAAATATCTAAATGAGTTGCTGTACCCTCTGAAAGACCTCTGCATACCCCTAGGGGTATACGTACCCCTGGTTGAGACCCACTGCCCCAAAAGAGACTGTTTAAACGTGCAAAGCAATAGGGGCCAGAGCTGGGGTAAAAACGGGGAATTAATTACTCCCAACTCTTGAGGCCTGCTATGTTGTCTCTCCCCCCCATTAGTTACTGCTGAGAAAATGAAGGAACATCCCTACATATTTGGCATAAATATCACTACATAGCAGCCGCTCCCAAACGCTGTATAAATACTAGCGAGAGAAGGTATAAATATCAATTAAGGCGCTACGCTACACTCTAATTAAGCACCCAGGTTACAGCCACTTGTGTCCTAACTATTGGGTGGCAGCACATTGCACGGGTAGGATGCTGTTTTACTCCTGCTTTCCCTGGGAGATTAACAACGCCCCCAGTCTCAGGCTGCCTGGTCCCCCCTCACTACCCACCCTTTGGCCTCAGCAGCGAGCTCCCCTGCTGCTGTGACCTCGCGCAGGGCACGAAGCCAGCGCGGTGTGAAGCGAAACTCCCCGGTGAGCAAACTCCAGCCTTCGCAAGAGCGGAGAGCCGCGGGGAGGGGCGGTGACCTGTCCTCCACCTGGGAGACTCGTCCTCCTCCCCTCCCCCGGCCTTGCACACACAAGGAAATGCAACTCCACGGGCCTGCAGTGGAAAACAGGGAGGCCCAGGGGAGCAGCCAGGGAGGAAACTTCAGCTAAAACCACTCGCTCAGAGGCCCCTCTGGCTGCTGCCGCCGCCAGACAAGTGAGGCGCTTTAAATACTCTTTTAAAGAGGGGAAAGGGAGAGAAATCGGGGGGGGGAGGGTCAGGAGAAGTGCATGGGGTTAGGTCTGGATTTTCTGGGCTAAGGAGACTGTGCAGACAGGGATCGAGAGGCTGGGGGTTTTGTGGGCTAGAGCATGGCCGGGGTCTTATATGGTGGGGATTTGGGGGGGGGGGGGAGTGGAGGAGCTGGGGCTGGGTTGGAATCTCTCTGAGAGTGGCCCCTGCTGGTTGGGGAAGAGGTAGGTGTGACCCATTCGAAGTCCTGCACCTGTTGTCTTTGTGTTATTTGTTTACCAGAGGACCAGGCTAAAGGGGTGGCGTGCAGGAGGAGAGGGGGCATTTTCCACTTTAAAGGGGCTTATGGGGTTGAAATTTTGGACTAGGAATCCAGACTAGTAGATGTGAAAATTAGTATATCCCTTTTCCAGGTGAGGAAATTAAAGAGCCAAGAAATGTAAGTCAACTGTCTGAGATCACACAGTCAGAACTGGGCAGAGCTGGGAACCAGGGCACGTTAAGGTAGTAGGGTACTGTAGGTCCACAGCTAAGGATTTAGGCACAGTATATGCTCCCCAAAACTACAGCACTAAGGCTGAGTATAGAATTAATATTCTGAGACTGTACACGTACACAAAGGTAATTAGTTTGACAAAACTAATTTTAAAGTGAGAACTTTACATTTATCATCCTGTCTCTCTCTGAGTGTGTGCACACAGCCTGCATAATCTTAATGGAAGAACGCACATTTCTCATAATTAAAAGTTGAAATCTCATGCATTGGCTACATTAGAAGAAATTGTGGTCATTTTTTGCCATTTTATAACTGTTTCTCCTTCAGCAAAGAATTCCACAAAGGGCCCATCTTTCAAATTAGCTGCAATCTCCTTTTGTTCTTAATGAAAGTGAGGCCATGAGTTGCTCTCAGGAAAGACAATGGCTCACTTTCAAACTGGTCATAGCATTCCTTCGAGAAAAATGGAAGTGAAGCCATTCCCTGCCTTCAGGGAAGATGGTGGTTCCCCATTTGTCAGCCATACAACCTTAACTCCTCCCTTCACTGCCACCACCAGGGAAAAAATGTGGGGGAGGGGAGGCCAGAGGGTAAGTTTTTATAAATCAGTTACATCTAATGTGGGTCTGTAAACATTTATGCATTAATCTCAATTGTCTAGTTGTTACATGGTATCCCTACACGGCAGAGTTAAGGTTGTTTGGTGTGAAGTAACTGCATAGTTCCATGCCTTAACACCTTGTGATTCCTTTAACGTTAACCTTACATTTGAATTTCCTGAATAACATTGATTGTTGGAGGATAATTACAACACCTCTAATGTATTTTACTCTAAATACCTGAGGATAATGTACTCTCTATCTTATCTCCATGTTAATAGTTGGGTTTTTTTGGGGGGTGGGTCTGGGCACATAACCTAAGCTATAGCCAGAACTATAACCCTTCGTTTAAAGGGCATTGCATTAATTTCTGTTCTTTCCTTAAACGTACTAGAAGGGCTAAATTTTGCTCTCAGATGTACATGGCTCTTAGTAAAGTCAGTGGAAACCACATATGCACACAATGCAGACCTAAATAGGTAGGTGGGCATTTCCTATGCTTAATGTCTTATACAAAAAGACACCATTACACGAGTCTTAAGATATGCTTTATATAAGAATACAGGAGGATGCTATGCATTGTCCTTGTAATCAGACTAGGAGAGAAGAAAAATCCGTTTAAATACCTGTACTGTTGAACATAGAAAAGTCAAAGTTACTTGGCAATGGAAAAGTAAAAGGAGAACTTACTTCCTTTTTGAGAAGCTACATCCTACTCATGGACGAAGTACTGCTTCCCTCTCCTCTCCTCTCCTCCCCACCACACACACACACACACACACACCACTGTACTTCTCGATCACCTTTACTGAAATCTTAACTAGCACAGGGTGATCTTGTTGTGCAAATGCTGGTCAATGAGTAATTAGAACTATAAACTGAATTGGTTTTATCTCTCTACTTCAGAAGATTATTTCAGCAAGAAGAAATACATGTGAGAAACAAGATGTCTCATGCTGAGAGACCTCACCGTGATAAGCAACACCGATATTATGAGAGCCACGGATCTGACAGACACCATGAGGAGAGAAGGGCTAAAAAGCCATACCCATCCAATGGAAGGTATGTCTCCTTTGTCCCTCACTATGGGGTGCGGAGCTTGTTTGTGTTTTTACATTCATGTTGTGGTTATTACAATACCAGGAAAGACATTCAGCTTTGAAATTCAGAAATGTGAATATGCCACATTCAGAACTGTGGCGGAGTTATTTTGCTATTGGAAGTTTTAAAGAGTCTAATTAAACATTCTTTGTACTAAAGAACTACATTGAGGAAGACTAAGTCACGTGGGCTGGGAGGATAGGAAGGAGGTGAGGCTGAGTCATGGAGGTGGAGAAGGAAGAGGGGAGGAGCTGAGTTGTGGGCATGAGGAGATGTGGCTGGGTCATATGACCAAGGAGGGGTTATGTCCTGGTCTTCCCAGAGGTGACAGCTGGTGCAGGCTTGTCTACATGCAGAGTTGCACTGGTTTAACTGAAGATGCCATTTAGCTGAACAGATGCTAAGGCTGAATGAACACTTTTTTCAACTAGGAACAGGTTTAAGCTAAACCAAAATAAACTGGTGTAAACACATGTGGTCACTCTTTAGTAAAGCAGTGTTAGTGTGTCAGCAAAGTCTCAGTGTCTGGGGTAGATGTGGTGCAACATGTGAAGCAGCTAATGGTAGGGTTACAAACTTTCTGATTGCAGAAAACTGAACACCCTTCCCCTGTCCCCTGCTCACTCCGTCCCCCACTCCCTCCATCGCTCGCTCTCCCCAACCCTTGCTCACTGACTCATTTTCACCGGGCTGTGGCAGAGGGTTGGGGTGTGGGCTCCTGCTGGGAGTGCAGGCTCTAGGGTGGGGCCAGGGGTTTGGGGTACAGGAGGGGGCTCTGGTCTGGGGTACAGGATGGGGTGAGGGGTGTGGACATGTCTCTGTGGCTCCTAGGCAGAGGGACCGCCGGGGGCTCTGTGAATTGCCCTCACCTGCAGGCGCTGCCCCCAGAGCTCCCATTGGCCTCAGTTCCCAGCCAATGGGAGCTGTGGACCTGGCGCTTGGGGTGGGGGCAGCACACAGAGCCTCCCCAGCCACCCCTGCGCCTAGGGGCCACAGGGACGTGTTGGCTGCTTCCGGGAGCCACACAGAGCCAGGGCAGATAGGGAGCCTGCCTTAGCCCCGCTGTGCTGCCACCCAGACTTTTAACAGCCCGGTCAGTGGTGCTGACCGGCATCGCCAGGGTCCCTTTTTGACCCAGCATTCTGGTAAAAAAACGGACGCCTGCCAACCTTAGCTAATGGAGAGGTTTGGGGTGGCTTCAGAAACTGACATGTGGTTTGCTCTCCCTGTCCAGCCTAGACCATACTGGGATGCAGCATGGCTTGTTTGACTGCATTTGAGAGAGGAGGAGACAATGAATTTTCAGGACAATTAATAAAATGAGGAGGATGCAGGGGAGCAGAATGAATGTAATTATGATTTTAAAAGGCTGAAATACTGAAGTCCTTAAAATCTATATTTAAGAGGGAGGGGAAAAAATATTCCAACAAGACAATCCCTGTAACTAATGGTAAAGAGCAGAGTAGAGAATACAGGGAAATCTTAAAAATAATCACCTGGTCCAGCTGATGTGAATTTTAGGATATTAAGAAAATTTGCTGATACTGTACCACTGACAATTTTTGAAAGGATATGGAAAATTGGGAAGGAAACAGTTTTCATCTATAAAGCAAAATACTTTGATACAAAGTGACATTTCATTGCATCATGGGGATTGTAGTTTTGATGCCTAGTGATCCCACTCTTCTCTATGGGTTTCGCTTTCTGGCCAGTCTATATTTCTGACGATGCCCCATGGCCATAGACTCCTATAAACACACCACCTCCCCTCACCAAGATGGGAGAAAGTGTTGCGTCATTGAACATGTAGTCCAGACTGAGAGTCCAACCCCCAGAGGAGAATGGGAGCACAGTGGCCAGGAAAAGAAAGTGTTGTAATTTTCTAGCAGTATCAGAAAAAGGCCATACAGACGCTCCCCGACTTCCAGAATGGAACGCTTGCGTAACTCGGGAACATATACCCGACCATTATGCCAAAAAAAAAAAACAAACCACCCCACAAATTTCTAGTTTACGGAACTTTTTCCGTAAGTGCGGATTTGCGTAACCCGGGGAGTGTTTGTATTTTGTTTGGAACTTGTATCATACTCTTTTTTTGAACATCAACATTCCTGGCACGTAGCACAGTACAATAGGGAGAAGCAGCTGCATCAGGAGTATTAAAGGGATTGATTTCGAGTTAGCTGAAAGATTTTATAAATCACAGTTTAGTTTGTCAGGCAGCTCCAAGACCCAGGACAAAGGTCAGAAAAATGTTGATTAAAGTTAAAGAACTAGAGAGAAAAATCACTTAATTCTCTATAGAGTGAGGATGCTTTTGCTTACACACACAGGTTAACTATTTGTGGATTATGTTAAATTCATGGAGTTGGAGGACAGAGAAATGCAAAAGAACCTAGAGATCAGAAAATGAAACTAAATTCAGTTGAGAAAAATGCAGGCTAATAGACCTGTGGATAAGTAATCTCAGACAGATGTTCAATTGGAAGGAGAAATTTTAAAGTAATAATGCTGAAGGAAATGTAAGAGTAATAAGACACCATATTAGACATGCTCTCTTCTATACAGTTTCTTACTCCATCCTCATAACTATAGAGATGGAGAGCCTTTCAGTCGTGCACTGAAATGTGTGTAACATCTGTCACATGCAGTCCATTCTCTCCTCCTCCTCTGAGGGAGAACTGCGTTTTAGTTGTAGGGCAGCTTTGTGTTTTGGTTTGATAGGGCTTTTATGTTCACGCTGCTATGTCTGTATGTTAGAGAACGCAGATTAGAGAAACATGCTTTACACTTGGAGCAGAAAATGTGAGGCTTGTGATGATCCTTAGTTCCTGTAGGGATTTGTTCTACAGTTTCAAACCTGCCCCCAAGAAAGCTCTCTCCTGCACAGATACATTCCCACACCCCCCTCCTTGTGATAGAAAGTTCTGTTGTGACTGAGGGGAGGAGTTGTTGACCACTGTCCTCATACCAGAGCTTCAGGAAACCTTTTAGCTCTCCTGGGTCCAAGCCATTTTGATCCTTGAAGATAAAGAACTAAGACCTGGAACTTGCTATTCTATGGGAATAGTGGCGGACGGATGTATTAATAATAGTTTGTTACTGAGGAGATGTACTGCAATGTTCTGTACTAGGTGGACTAAACTAAGAACTGATGGTTTCGTGCCCCAGCATATTGCATTGCTGTAGTCCAACTGAGGAAATGAAGGTATGCTTAACTAAAGTCAGGCCATTATCTGCCAGGATGAGATAATAGTTTCCTAATCCACCATAAATGGTAGAAAAGCATTATTCACAGATGAGTTTACAGTATGATAAGGCAACAAAATGGCCAGTGCAATTTTGGATATCCAAGCAGAAAGGCAAAAATTATACACACTGACACTGGTGCTACCACAGCTGGAATATTGCATTCATTGCTGTAGTACTGCATCACCAGAAAGATATTCTTAAACTGGAAGGGAGTTCAGAGAAAAGGGGAGAGACTAGATTGTACCAGATCTTGTAAAATTCAAAAAAGGAGAAAGAGTAGATGCAATGTTACTGTCATGAAATATTTTATATTCTGGTTTTAATTCCATGCTTTTGTATTCTTGTAAAAGAATCATTGTGAAATGCAGAAAATTTTCAAATATGCATGAGATATATTGCTTATCCACAAATTGGTGGTGATTATTTACAGATTTATTTGTTATGTGCAACGGTTACAGAAAACTTTAGCCTCTGGTTTGTCCATGGGCTGGTCGTGGAATATTTGCTTTTCATGGCAGATGAGTGATCACTGGGTACATGGTATTTATGAACAAGAGTTCCACCCACTCACTTTTTTTTTTTTTTTGGCTGCAAATTACACAAAAGAATTAGCAATAGTTGAATGGACTTATGTAAATAATTAAAGTTTTTCAAAATCGCTGTGATATTCACAAAACATTGTGAATATTTATTCATGCAAGCAAGTGATGGATTTGCTTTTCATGAACATTCTTGCAAACAGATCTCATTTGACCAAATGTCTGCAAACGAAAGGGATCACACATACCAGTGAAGTAAGTCAGTTAGCAAAAATTCCAGAAACTAATACTGTTTTGGTGCACTTGTCCAAAAAATATTAGACTGTGCTGTCTCCTATAGATAATCCTTTACTCCTACCCCATTTGCAGGTCAACACAAGGGATTCCTGGCAACCAACACTCAAGACCTTCTAGTGCGAATTCAGACCTGTACCAAAAAAACAAACTACCAACTCATGGATATGTCAATTCTCCACCAAATTATGATCCCGAGAAAGAGACCTTTTCAGAGAAATGTAATAACCTATGCTCAAGGAGAGGTATGTGAATTTTTATTTGGGCTTACCATCCATGTGTCGCTTCACAGATTTGTGTCTTTGTTTCAATCACACATCCTGATTCATAAACACAAAAAAATCAGGCTAAGAGACAAAAGAGGGAGGGGACTGACTAACAATGTCCAGGAAGACTAATTCATGAATGGCATAGCTACGATTCAGTTATTGTTCTTATTAAATGTCTATGGGCCAGATTTACAAAGGTATGCCTGAAGATGCAAATAGGTGCTTTTGTGAATCTGACTAGGAGCCTGAGTTAGGCACCAAACTCCCACTGACTTTCAATGGGACTTAGGCCTCTAGGCTGCTTAGATGCTTTTGTAAATTCCTCAAGGCACCTATTTGCATTTTTAGGCCCCTAAGCCTTTATATGCCACCTTAAAACATGGAATTTTGCATTAAGGAATCACGGTGAATCATTGGGCCCAAGATAGAAAGCCAGAGCAAGTATGGGTGACTGTACAGCCTGGTGATTATTGCACTCACCTGGGAGACCCTGGGTCCAGGCCCCCTGCTCCAGTGACTTAAGTATTTATCCGCAGTGGAACAGCTTCAACAGGAGAGCTTGAGGGAGCCCCACTCTGGAGAATCTTATAGCACAGTGGTCAGGGCACTCACCTTCTCCCCTCAGGTGGGGTGGGGGGATTTGAACTGGGGGTTTCCCACATTCCACTTGAGTACTCTCACACTAGGCCAAAAGTTGTGAGGGAGGGCCACTTTGTTTTCTTCTCCCCCTCGAGCTTCTCGAAAAAATGGTATTAGGTGCCTAACACCAAGACAGGTTTTGCAGCTGAGAATCCCAAGCAGAGCTAGGCACCTCCCTGCAACCAGGACTTCGGTGCCTGTCTTCAAAAGGGGTTGGCCTTAGTGCGCGCACACACACACACACACACACACACCCCTACCTTACCTTGGCTCTCGTAGGCAAGGAGCCTCCCAGCATGCTGGCTTTTGTGAATCCCATTCAGAGGCACTTGAGTCTCCCCATTTGTTGTATAGGGAGCCTAGGAGCTGAACTCCGGTTTTGTGAATCCAGTGATTTTCCAGGTACCTAAGTTTCCTGATGAATCTAGCCATATACAGATTTAAGGATGAAAAATACACACAGCTTGGACGGTCTGGAATAAGCCTCATCTCTCCTGTTCTTGTCAGACAAGCAAAACGTATCTTTGTTTTACAATAGTCAGTTTCTCTCTGGGGATGTTGTTGCTCCCTTTGGACATTTTCTGTGGAATATCTAGAAACTGAGGTATCCTTACCACATGAATTACACCTCTACCCCAATATAACGCTGTCCTCAGGAGCCAAAAATCTTACCGCGTTATGGGTGAAACCGCGTTATATTGAACTTGCTTTGATCCACCGGAGTGCGCAGCCCCCCCCCCCCCCCCCGGAGCGCTGCTTTACCGCATTATATCCGAATTCGTGTTATATCGGGGTAGAGGTGTATCTCCACCATCACATGTTGAGACCCAGGAAATTAGCACCACACTATTGAACCCTCTTTTCTCGGATTCTGAAATAAGCACTGCTCAGACCAGAACAGGGAGCCAAATAACATCTTCTCCGTGGCTGTTTCCTGAGCAACACCTGATGTGTGAATTGAGAGCTCCTGCTATCCTATTGTTTTACTTTCTACTCTCACCTTATTCCTCTTTGTCTTCTATTTTGTTTAGCCAGCCATGATAAGGCGAACCCTTGCACACTTGGCTTGCCAAACTGCTCATAGCAAAAAGATTCCCAAATGACCAGATCTCTCAATATCTTTGCCATGCTCAGACCAGACAGATGTTTTTCCCCTCAGACCTAGGGTTGCCAACCCTCTAGGATTGCCCTGGAGTCTCCAGGAATTAAAGATTAATCTTTAATTAACGATAATTTCATGTGACAAAACCTCCAGGAAATCATCCAACCAAAGTTGGCAACCCCACTCAGAGGCAGGGGATTAAAACGGGGGTCTAGAAGAGGCCAATTGGTTTGTGCTATAGCCTTCCAAAAACTGAACTGCAAGCACCAGAGAAAGGAACTGCATTTTTCCATCTCTTGCTGTCTCTCTCCTTCTTGTGTGTTCATTGTTTAAAAAACAACCACCCAGTACTGGACTCAATAAAAGAAAGCTACCACCTAAAACTGACACTTTTCCCTAACATTTGATGCCACTTAAGTTTTCAGTTTTCTCTGTTTGAAGCACTCTACGGAGGGAGACAGAAGAAATAAGAAAAGTAGTTAAAACATCCTTAAATTCAATTTCTAACATGTGTAGGTGGGAGCAAGGCACACAAGAGGATCCTCTTAAATTTAATTTCTCTCTCACCTGGTGGTTTTCTTATTGTCTTTTTTTTTTTTTTTTTTTGCAGGATGGGGCTCTTCCTTTCCTTACACTTTTGTTTTTTTGGAAAAACAAGCCTTTTCCGATTACATTTTTATCTTTCACCCCGTAGTTCTCACACATTTTCAAGACTTATGGTTTGCAGTTACAGTAATTTTCCTGAACGATATCATCCCTTTGACCTTTTCAAACCACCTTTATCTATTAGCCTCTTTCCAGCTGTCAAATGAAAAATATTGTGCAAAACAAATCTAATTCCAAAACAGTCTCTTAAAATTCAGAAATTATAAAAATTATTGCAGAGAAATACTGGTCCTTGTGATGCTAAAATGGTCCATACAGATATTGCATTATTTATCAAGACAAAACCATGCCTCTTCTACTTTATTAAAATATAAAACCTATCAGAGCAATGCATCTGTACCAAGATCTGTTTCATTTTGCTTTTATTATTCTGTCAAGTACAATAGTCAAAATGTGAATTAATACAATTATATGAACAAACTATGGTAGCTAACTATATGCAGTTAATCATATTAATATTGAGTAAGGCAAGATCTATTACCGGTGTACCCCGTTCTTCCAATCAAGTTTACCTGCCTCAGTTTTAGATATCATTGGTATTCAAATTAGCACTGCCAGTGTGAGGATGGTACTGCTCTAGGAACTAATGACTAATTACTCCCAGTGTAATTTTTGGGGAAAAGCATTGGAGGCTTGACAAACCAATGGATTTGGTGCAGCAAAACAACTATACAATAGAACTAGCCACTGACAAATTATTTTAGAATATAGGAATTTGGTGACAATATACATTAGCTGAGCATTTATTAATTGATTGTTTAAAGTGAAAAATAATCAACCTAAAAATGTAAAAAACTGTTTCAAAAAGACAAAACCTTAATATATTAATTTATTTAGACTTGAGATACTATCCACTTTATTTAAAAGAAATCTTATCTGATTTTTTTATCTGCTGTAGTTACAAGTAACACGTAATACCACTATAACTGGAAGAGTCTGTACTCTTCACTACTTTTGTTATAAATCTTGTGCACTTAATAGCAGTGTGTGTATATAACTTTACTGTTCTCCCCTGTATAGTCAATTTGCAAGGTCTTTCAGAGAAGGAGAGAAAACCATTGAAAAAAAATAGGGAAGTGAAATTATCCCACAACGATTGGTAGGGGATCTTGGGGGGCTCGTGTTAACACCAAAAATTATTCACCTTGATGTATTTTCACTGACTAGATTTCAAGGGTAATGGTGCCTCTAAAAATCCCATATTTGAGATGGGGATATGAAAGAAAAATTTACAATGATGGTGACACTTAAAAGACTTACTATAAATTAAGGAACTACTTTTTGCAATAGTTATTTACAACTCACCTAACACACAGCATTTGTAATATGCTAACAAAACGTAGGTTAAAAATATTTTTAATGTTTGGCAATAGACTCATAAAACATTACATTTAATTTGCTTTACAATTAATGCTATTAATTTTTTGCATGTCCTTTTCCTGTGACAATGAAAATAAACTTGTAATTTATGCGTTTGCTCATATGCAGTTTTACTCTTATTGAATGACAGGACAGAGGATGTGGGGAGGTAGGAGAATGAAGGTCATAGGTGTGGAAAGTGCTGGATTGAGCCTCACACTACTTTCTTCACCTAGGTTTGGGCAAAAACTGAGTCAAGTCCGAGAGTAAGGCTCTAATCTTAAATAGGGTAGAGATGTTTGGGGGTGTCCTTACCCCCAAACCCCCAAAACAAAATGAAAAATTGACGCCCCACACGCTTTTTGGTTTTGTTTCAATAGATTTTTATTGGTGTGAAAGAGAAAGCAATAGTGACATGGCAACATTTATTTACGGTACTTTTGTTTATACAGTAAAAGTCCATGAAGTCCTTTCATCTTTTGTCTATACATTATTCTGGCCCATTCCAACAATTCAAGAAGTTATTCAATAAAAAATCTTTCATTAGTAATCTATTTTAATTCTGGTTCTACCTAGTCTCTAACTTTCTAAACTCCAAATGAATAGAAAGATTAAAGAAAGAAATTTGAGAGACAGTTTGCAGGGAACAAGTGTAACAGAAATCCTATTTCTCAGCAGCAGGAACAGCTCAAAGCAAATGCAGTGAACAGTGTTGTATTTCTCAAATGTATTGTATAATAGGCTGCTAGTGAACATACATGTAACCTAAACGCTCTGATTGTTCAGACCCCTGTCTTCTAAGAGAGTGGTATCATCTCTCAGCAACAAGGAAACTTTCCAATTTCAGTTTTACCCTTTTTACTAAAGGCAAATAAAATTAAATTTCATTTCAGCAGGAAATAAAATTAAAGTGCACTAACATGATTTTCTCCAGGATATGTTCACACATTAATAAACCAGCACTAATTACAGCATAAGCATCCATAAGCCTTTGTTCTCAGAAATGTGACTGGAAGTTCTAACCACTGCTACCAATTCTGGAAAGTAGTTCTGAATAGTGGAATTAATAGTTTGGGAACAATTTTAAGATAGAAATCAACCCCAATGATTAGAGATCAGTCCAGTAGACATAGGATCAACATCTTTCATGTCCATTGTGAAATTTACGTCATATGTTTTGCCACTCTGTCATGAACCACTTTTCACGGAGGCTCCCAGCTCAAATTATTGATCTTCCAAGGGTGTGCTGAGTATTGCCTCCATTTTCAGAGATGGCAAAACTGAGGCTAAGAGCTAAAGTGATTTACCCAAGGTCAGAGCAGGAGACAGTAGCAAAGCAGGTATGATCTACTAGGTAGATATTTGATACTAATCCATGATGTCACTAATGTATACAACCTCTAAAAGAAGAGAAGAATGACACTGCCCATTATGCTTGATGGACTAAACTAGAATGGATCAGTTAAGTTCACAACTTTTATTATTCCCATTTAGGAGTATCTTGTTTTTTATGACCATGTCGGGCTGAGAGTCCCCACACTTGAGCCAAACTCCTCTAACAATTAGAATAAAAATAATTATTTCCTTTAACAAGTGTAATCATGCTCAAAGGTAATCACCCCAACAGACTAGTACTGTTCCCAGTCAGCTTACATATGTATTTATTAAATTTAGCTATAACATTTTTCCTGAGACGAGGATAAACCAATTATAAAAAAAGCATATTGTGGAACAGGTTCCACTGACCCTGCTGCGGTATTGGTTCTACAGCCTAGGTTTGCCTGATTTAACAAAATGTCCCAGCATACAAGTTCCCCTAGCCTGTCCCAGCTTCTGCAAGTGATGCCAATTCAAAAGCAGTAATTATCAGACCTTCTAGTTACGAAGGACAGTTTAATAAAGGAGGAGTAATAGTAAAAAGAGCTGGGGAAAGGTGGCTTCCTCATACCAACTCAGTACATGTGTTCCAGCACCAGGGAGGCATTTACCTGCCACCTTCTAGAAAGCTCTGGGTGCATCGGGTGAAAATCTCAGTATTTGAAACGCACAACAGGAAGTACTATTGCAAGTGCCCAGTGCCAGTTAAAATAAATGTAGGCCCCTCTGTGATGTTATTAGATTGGGACCCATTGTTACAGGGCCCAAGATTTGGTGGGTCAGCTTCTTCTCATCTGCTTCAACCTCAATGCTTCAGGGATGAATTTTGCAGTCACAGAAGCAGCAAATAGCAGTTCCTGCTTTTGTAGGAAGAATCAAGGAAAATAGTGGATCGGGTAGCGATCGATCGATATATCGCGTCTCGTCTAGACGTGATATATCGATCCCCGAACATGCTCCCGTCGACTCCGGAACTCCACCAGGGTGAGCGGCAGTAGCGGAGTTGACGGGGGAGCTGCGGCCGTCGATCCCGCACTATGAGGACGGGAGGTAAGTCGAAATAAGATACGTCGACTTCAGCTACGCTATTCCTGTAGCTGAAATTGCGTATCTTACATCGATCCCCCCAGTGTAGACCAGGTCTAAGTAGAAGGCAGGACCTGGAATAAGCTCAGGCAAGAACCATGCAAAAGGTTAAGATGTCCTGATCCCCCAAGTGGCCTGAAGTTATTTGCCATATTGCTCTCAGCCCATATGACGCAGCTACTGCTTAACGCTATGTGGTACTGGAGCATGAAGTTAATATCGTGCTAGCTGCCCTCCATCACTTAGGGATCAGGTTTGTCAATATTGGCTGGACAGTCCTGCAAGTCCCAAATATGCCACAGATGCAGTACAGGCAGGAGTTTCAAACAGTAGGACTTGGAGTAAGTTCTTGGCAGTATGGGAAAACTGCTCCTATGGGTGAAAATGGTCTCCGGGGTGGGGTGGATGTGGGGAATGGAACAACCCTTGCATATGAACTTGACAATTACCAAGATATCAGGAGGAATCAACTTGAGGCTTCTAAGCAGGATTGTTATCTTCACTAACAAGGGACATTTTACAAATATTTAAAAGGATAGTGCTATTGCTTCTCTTCTGACTAGAGCTGCTAAATCAAATTTTGTAATATTTTCCAAATTGACTAATTTTTCTCCGTCATTTGACCAGCTTAGGGCCATAAAATATTTTGACAAATTGAATAATTTTAATTCAACAAGATTTTCTCTCATTAAAATATTTTCAAAAGAGCCCACAAGACTTAGGCACCTGGATTCCATTTGAATTCAATGGGATTTAGGTACCTAATTCCCTTAGGCTCCCTTGAATTCCCAGGCTCAGTGATTAATTTTTGTCATTACATTGCCTGTCTTAACTCCTGGAACCTGAGTGCTTTTTAAGTATTACCCCATTAGGGATGTTTTAGCAATATCCAGAGAAAGAAGAGCACCACTGGAAAGGGAACATACAAACCGCAGGGTGGGTGTTTTTTTACATAGTATGTTTTCTGTTGGTCTGATCCTGCACCATTAGAGACAGAGGGACTTTTGCTGTTGACTTCAGTCGCAGCAGGATCACACCTCATGGATATGTACACGTGAGGTGTACAACACAAAAACTCATGTGAACATGCAACTTTATTGCAATATGGAGGCATCCAGCTTTATTAGATTGTTTTTAGAATGTTACCTTTCTATGTCTACTGCTTTCGTTTTCCTTCGTTACCTTCTCCCCCTCTGTTTTTATAATGACCTTCTTTCCTCTGTCTGCCCTTTTGTTCTGTTCCTCTTCAGCCTCCTCACCTGTTTTTCCTTTCACTGACGTGTCTCTTCTTCTTTCCCTTGGTGTTTTAAAAAATCTTTCCTTTCTTCTGTCAGATTTTCTTAACTTTCCATCTCCCCCTTTCCTCTCTCAATCCAGCTGCAGCAGCACAGATGTGACTGTAAAGCCTCAAGTTCAGCTGTAACTTTACTCTGTGGAATGCAAACTGTTTATTGGCAAGAGTAGTTCTACATACGGAATCCTTTGCAGAACTGTTTGACTCCTGCTTCTGCAAGTCACTATATATTGTCAGAATACTGGTCTTTAAAACCAAACGCCAACCTACTTTTTAAAAATCTCTGTTTTAAATGAGGGAGACTCACTGGCTCAGGGAATTTAAAATGGGCTGTGCAGCCTTTAACCCTTGAGCTGACCAATTCATATCTGACCTGCTTCTATAACAGCCCCTAATGGAGCCTGCCACAGGAACAGCTCATGTGCACAGGGCTGCAGATTTATGCAGTAGCTCACTGGCACAAGTTTTCACATTCAGGTCAGCCACCACATGTATAGCTTGGCACTTATGGGGCCACCAGTGAATTCTGCCCAACCCAAATACAGTGGTACACACTGTTCAGGTGAGGGTCACAGTAAGCAGACAAATAAGGAAAGAGGAGCAAAACACAAAGTTTTTTAAATAATTCACAGAAGTGAAAAACAAGAGAAGGAAAAAAGAACCAAGAAGAGGCTGGGGGGGGGCGGGGGGAGAAGAGAGGGAGAGAGACGGGGACGCGAGTGACAACTGTTCCGGGACATGATGTAAGGGATGAACTTAGGTGGAATAGTAACTAGAGTTCAGTTTCAGGTACAGGGGAGCTGTAGACTTACCTGGTCTGGGTGTGATCAAGACTTCATGAGGATTTACGGAAAAGTCCTACCAACTTTCATAAGGAAAAACTATCAGGGTTCAACAGAAATTTAATATGCATCTGCAGAAACTACTCTAAAAACTGTATAATAGAGATACATCTTCTACAGGAATTTTGCATCATGTATAAATAGTACCATTAAAATAATATAAAACAGTTACATTATTAAATTCTACAGGACTTTTCAATAAGGGTACTATTCAAAGATACACAGTCTGATCCTTGCAACACAAGGGAGAGTCTGTTGACTTCAGTGGGCTTTGGCTTAGATCCTGTATATTTTTTAGCTTTCATGATGAATGTTATTACCTGGTTTTTTTGTTTGTTTGTTTGTTTTTTACAAAATTCAATACCATTAGTTGAGACAGTCCAAGATTATTCTGAAGTTTAAAAGAAAAAAAGGGTCATTTTCCTTTAAGGCTCTCAGAACGATCTTCATATTCTACACCGCAGACTGCAACAATACATCTTTGTTTAACCTACCACCATCAGAAACTTCTCACTGTTGACAGAATCGCCATGGGAATGAACTACTGAAACTATTTTTATGATGTCAAGTATCAGAGGGGTAGCCGTGTTAGTGAATCTGTAAAAAGCAACAGAGGGTCCTGTGGCACCTTTAAGACTAACAGAAGTATTGGGAGCATAAGCTTTCGTGGGTAAGAACCTCACTTCTTCAGTTGCAAGTAATGGAAATCTCCAGAGGCAGGTATAAATCAGTATGGAGATAACGAGGTTTTTTGTGATACAATTAGTCCTTATATGAACTTAACTTAACTCGAGCTAAAGCCATAGATAACTGATCCCCCATATTCAAGTTTGGGGGCAACCAACCAGTCCAGGGTGTGTTTTATTTTAAAATGATTAAACCCAACGTGTTCTGGTCATGTACGTTTCCTTCAGAGCAGTCTCCATTTTATGCAGGTGTACAAAATTTCACCCTCAAGTTATGGGAAATACTATTGCCTTCCTTCATTCAAATTATTGAGACAAAGGAGCGGTTTTGTGCATGAGTGATGGTGGTGTTACACTAAATTATGTTTGGTTTCTGGTGTTAAATTGCAGAGTTATAAGCAGACCCCCCACCCCCCCCCACACACACCCCCAACCAAACTTGCTCTACTTCCTCACTTAATGGCCAATATACCTCTACCCCGATATAACGCGACCCGATATAACACAAATTCGGCTATAACGCAGTAAAGCCGCGCTCCGGGGGGGCGGGGCTGCACACTCCGCTGGATCAAAGGAAGTTTGATATAATGCGGTTTCACCTATAACGCGGTAAGATTTTTTGGCTCCCGAGGACAGCGTTATATCGGGGTAGAGGTGTATTACTCAACTTCTTTAGGTCAGACAAGCTTCAGTTCCTCCAATCTGCTGGGCACACTGTAAAGTCCACTTTTTTATTTCTGCGTGGATGGGAGAGATGAGATCCGAGTTTTTGCATGGCTCACTATTTGGTGGTGGAGGTGGGGTTCTGGGGAAGGACTCGGGCGTGATGTTGATATTGGTAATCATTGTGTGCTGTCCTTAAAAGTGATGCTAAAAACCCTGGAGAAAAAAATATCCATTAATTATGAAATCACCTAGTAAGAACAAGCACTTTACTCTTCAGGGCAGCAGCTCCAGCTTAGCCCCCCCAGGCTTTGTCTAAACTAGGACTGAAAAGTTAGAACACTGTAGTAGGAGGTGCTAGCTAACACACACTGGAAGTAGACTAGGCAGCATAGACTTTAACACACACTAAGGTGGAATGTCAAAGCCTCATAGGCTTTAACTCTACCATCTTAGCACGAGTTAAACTCTGCTTTGTGTACACTAGACTATTAGAAGGAGTTAGCTAGCATATCCTACCCAACAGGCACGCCTGTAAATCCTACTCTAGGCAAAACCTGAGGCCTTGCTGCTGGAGGTGGAAATACTCAAGCTGCACCACACGCTTAGACTTTAAGGCCAAAAGGGATGCTCATGATCCTCTAGTCTGACCTCCTGCATATCACAGGATACAGAGCCTCACCCACCCACTCCTGTAATAGACCCATAACCTCTGGCTGAGATACTGAAGTCCTCAAATCTTGATTTAAAGACTTCAAGTTACAGAGAATCCACCACTTGCTCTAATTCAGACCAGCAAATGACCTGTGCCCCATGCTGCAGAGGAAGGCGAATCCCCCCTCCCCCACCACACAGAGTTTCTGCCAATCTGACTTGGGGGACAGTTCCTTCCTGACCCCGTATATGGTGATCAGTTAGAGCCTGAACACAGGGGCAAGACCCACTAAATTGGCATGTTTAGTGCTCGTTCCTCAGCAACAGTATCAGGGCTTGCGTCTACACCATTGCTTGTACTGGTACAGAAAATTGGGCACTAGGTTTAAACTAACGTACGCCAAGCCTTGTTTACATAGGGGATTTTTTGTAAAATTTTCTTGTCATTGTTCAGAATAGTGTAGCTCTACAAGTATGAGAGATATTGCAAGCCCTAGTTCAGACAAGGTGCATCAGCAGCTGGTATTCTTACCACAGGTTCACTGACCCCTGCTCAGTGTAATGGATATGATGTGTTAAAACCGACAGTAGGCCGAGCACACTAGAGCTCCCAACATACAGGCACCAGTGTGGCTGCTGTGGGAAAATTTTACAAAATGTACACCTCTACCCCGATATAACGCGACCCGATATAACACGAATTCGGATATAACGCGGTAAAGCAGCGCTCCGGGGGGGCGGGGCTGCGCACTCTGGTGGATCAAAGCAAGTTCGATATAACGCGGTTTCACCTATAACGCGGTAAGATTTTTTGGCTCCCGAGGACAGCGTTATATCGAGGTAGAGGTGTACTTCATGTAAGTAAACCTCTACCTGGGTGGAACTGGAGGATAGTGGCAGGAGCAGTAGCTTGGGAGTTTTTCTAGGAGGCAGCAATAAATGAGATTGGAGAAGGAACAAGAGCTGCTGAGACAACTGTGCAGGGCTTGGATACAGTACTCTGATCAATGTATTGTGTATATTTTAAAGGAAGTCAAACTTTGAGAAGGGCTATTAATCCAGAGTTCTAATCTCTTTAGCTGTTTATTACTTTGACAAAACCTAGCCCCACTGCCCTGTAATTCACAGCTGCCTGTTTTGCTCTGGAGCTGACTTTTCTTTTTTTTTGATTTAGGAGAGCCGTGGATGTTTGCCCATTTTACAATCAGTCTGAATATGTTGCAAGTAACTGGGAAGTAGAGGGTCACTGGAAGACTGTGTGTTGTTTATGCAAGTACAGTGAACTTGGTTCAATGAAGCCGAACCCAAATTCCTCAATAAGTCAGCATTGTGGCAGTTTAGTGTTAAAATCGTACTGATGCACAAACCCGTCTAGCCTGAATTTCTTGCCTTTGTGGAAATATAATTCACAACATGCCATAAAGCAACTCCTGTTACTGTCAGAGATGGTTACACATGTACTGACCTCAATCTATTGCCTCTCCTGCTTGCTAAGGGCCAGATTCTGCTACTCTTACTCATGCTGTAGTACCTTACTCCAGAAGGAGTCCCACTGAAATCAGCATGTCAGAATCAGGCCCACTGCAATTACATAGTAAGCTATGGGCACTGCATAATTGTAGATTGGGTTCAGTAATTTTCATGCTATTATACAGTTCCAGGGTTTTTCAGACCTCTCCATTGAAGAGCACAGTTGGTTTCACACCAGGAAATCCCACTTTCCAAAGTGCAACAAAGGTTTCTAGAACAACACAGCCTAGCAAGAGGAAGGATGTTCCATAGTCTAATCTTTGTTGTGCTGCTTCATTCCTTTCTTTGCAAGCTCAGACAGATCTGACAGCAACAGAGAGCAGCTGGCTAGATAACAGCAGGGAAATGCAACACAGATGAATTTGGCAGCATAAAGTGAAAGACTGTAGGCTTCTTAGTATCAGAGGGGTAGCCGTGTTAGTCTGAATCTGTAAAAAGCAACAGAGGGTCCTGTGGCACCTTTAAGACTAACAGAAGTATTGGGAGCATAAGCTTTCGTGGGTAAGAACCTCACTGAAGAAGTGAGGTTCTTACCCACGAAAGCTTATGCTCCCAATACTTCTGTTAGTCTTAAAGGTGCCACAGGACCCTCTGTTGCTTTTTGTAGGCTTCTTGCGATTTGTGTCCCACTTTGTAGTGGCCAGTAAATGCACGACCATTTTGGCAAGCTTCTTACATTTAGCCTGTATTCACTTATTGCTGCAAAGAATGGGGAGCGGGGGTAAGAAGAGCCTTAGGGACTCGGTAATTACTTTCAGAAGTAAGGAGGTGCAGCATGTTTGCTACCCTACAGGTTTGGCCTCCTGAAGCTTCAAATGTAACTGCAATAAAACCTTCATTAACCACTAGAGGGCAGACAAAGTTTAGTAAAGTGATCATTATTACTACTTACATATTGAAGGACTAGCTCTGCATAGCACAGAAGCAGAGACACTATGCTGAAGTATTTAATATTTTTCAAATTCTACATTAGAATTATTTACTTAGACCCATGAAAAATTCTTCACTTCACATTTACCACCCTGGAGGTTTTAAAATATGCAGTAAGATCTAAAATACCATCTACATCAAACAGTAAATAAAACAGTGGTGTTACATGCATCACTGGCTAGAACCAGCACTTTACAAGACCCTCAGTAACTTTGTTGAATTCCTTGTTTAAGGTGATGTCATCACATAAGATTAACACTTAGATTTTCTAGTCCAACATAATCTGAAGATAAATTCTGTACTGTCGCTTCCTCTAAGACTATTTACATTTTAGGAGGCTCAGTGCTTGAAGTGAGCAGGATCCAAACTACAGCACTTTTCCAGAAAAAATAAACATTTAGTCCTTTTTAATGGAGTAAGACAGTATAAAGACTGAATTAGTAAGTAGTAAAAATGTAGATTTAATAAAAACAGGCCATTTTATTTGGTCAGGCCTGTTGTATACGTGTTTGGAGAGGTGGGATAGTACAGTACCTGAATTTCCTGGAGGCACTGGTTCAATGCCTGACATACAAGGTAGATAAAACGAGTTCTATGCAGTCTTGTGTATAGGGGTGTTAATGTGTGATATGAAAACTGTCTTCCCTGGATGGACATTAAAAATCCTATGACACTTTCTTATACAGCAAGGTTTTGCCTTGGTGTTCTTGGGCAAAATTTTCCCTCCTCCCAATTTGTTCCCATTTTCCAAACCCAAGGATGGAGGTATTTGTTTGCTGTGTGGATATATTTTGTAAGCTGCTTTAAGATGAAGAGCTACATATTATATTTATGATTTATCTTACATTGGGGAGCAACCAGCTGGTTAAAATGCCCTTTTGAAATGCCAGCATTCAGTTGGATTGCAGACACTTAACATGCAGTTATGCTCCAGGAAGTGATATCCGATGGACAGCCATCAACCCCTACAACCTTGCTATAGAAAAGTTACACGTAATTCTGATTTTTAAAACATTGACCTGGCTGATTGTTAGAATACAGATATATGGCCTACTACTAGTAACAGAGGTCGGTGAATCCTTTCTATAAAAAGGTCCTTTGCCTGTCAGCTTGGTGATGGATTGGAAGATAAATGTTAAATGGTATCTCTTCATAAAATTGCCATTGCAATAGTGGATGGTTTGAAATTGAAGAACTTCAACTTTACTTTTGTTACTTTGTCATAGATAAACAAGAGTCAATTATCCAAATGCTGTTTCTTTGCTTAAAGTCCATGCCATACAATTTTTTTACAAGAGGAGGAAGATGGTCAGCCTAGAAGAACTTTTTCATACAGTTTTAGCTTTAGAAAGTGGGGGTTAGGTAAGACAAGCTGGGAATCATAGCATTTACTTCCCTTTAAAAGGAGGTCAGTCGAGGCACACAGGTTGAACAAGTGTCTCCTTAAATATGATTTTAAAAACCTTGTTCGATTTAGATTAGATCCAGCAAATAAGAGGCTTTTTTTTTTTTTTTTTTTTTTTTTTTTAAACAGGAGCCTAAAGTAAGGTTGCTAAATGCATATTTAGGGATCTAATAAATGGCCTGTTATTTTTCCAAAAAAAAAAAAAAGTCACTAGGAGCTTGGAGATTTTTAAAAAAAATCTTGTCCACAGTTTTGTTCAGATGGACAGCTCCCATTCCGTGTGGTTGTGTGTTAAGCAGCTGGAATACCAAATACAATCTGTTGGTGCTGTTGCCTTTTCTTCATCACAGCACAAGCAACACTAAAAACCTTTATGGATTTTTCTTGCATGATCCACTTATCAAGTGCACTGTCATATTACTGAAAAAGCCATCTTGCTCAGGCTCTGAAGTACACGAATTAAAGCAGATGATTCGTATACAAAGGAGGGCTTTTTCTGTAGCCTCCCCTGAGGAGAAAAGCTCAATATGGTCTCTCTGTAGTTTAAAATGTGTTAGTTCTCTCTCTCCCCCCCCGCCATTTGCACAAATACATTTTAAGCCAATATTTAATTCATTCACCCTTTTCTTCCTGCAGGTATTTTGAAGTTTGTTGAAATTACCGTCAACATTCTAGTGCTGATCTGTGTTGGAGCCTCCCATGCAGCTATTGCTGGCTACAGTTCTATGGGAGGTTTGGGAACGGGCTCTTTCAACATTGGTTCGTTTTACAGCCCATTTGAAGGAACCGAGTTCCAGGAGGTGCGAGACCTGGACATGCAGTACAGCCAGATGAGAGCTCCTTGTGTGTATGGGGGAGTAGCCTTCAGCCTGACATTAGCAGCACTTACACTCCTGTTCCTCATCGTTGGGGCAAAACCCATTGATCGACTCTCTGTGAAGATGCTCGTGGCAGAATGTGCCTTTGATGCGCTGGCTTGTATGGGGTATATTGCAGCTGTTGGCCTTTACTTACACTTTATCATCCAGGTGAACTCCACCGACACATGCAAGAAGAGGGAAAGACTGTATGCGCGCCGTGGGTACACCTGGATGAACTGCGAGGTTCAGGGGGGTGATGCAGCTGTCAGCCTGTTTGGCATCGTTGCTGCTTGTTTGTACTTCCCAAGTTCTGTGATCTGTGCACTCACCATTCGAAACGTACGGGCCTTTCGGAGCCAGATGACCAGGACTCAATACAGCCTTGAGAATAGCTACAGAGAGAGAGAATACCAAAAGGACTACAGAAGCCCCGAAAGCACTCACAATGCACAGGCTGTAGCAACACTGGTGTAGAATCTGTCATGGAACTCAGAGCAGTGGCAGGGAGCATGAACTCCGGTGATGGGCAGGCACTGAATCTGATATTTTTAGGGGTTTTTTTAAATACAGAGCATCTGTATCATACGGACCATAGTGTACACATGTACAGCATTAATTGTCAATTTTATGATGGACTAAAAAGTCCTGAATGTAATAAAATTTACCTTGTCACAGTAAATTTTAATTTTAGATCGTTACACCAATTACTTAAGTCTATTTTCAAATGTAAAAATATATTTGGTTTCAACAGTTCAGCCCTGCTCAAAGCAGGTCCAACTGACTCTAGTAAACACCAGCACGTTAACATTGGGGGAGCTGAACTAGTTAACAGTGGTGGGAATTATTTTTTTTTTTTTTAAGTTTCCTTTGTATAGATATAACCCCAACTAGGAGTGTGGGAATTTCATTTCTTCTTCCCCTCCAGTTGGCCAGCCAATATAAGAGGTTAATAATCTATCAACACTTCCAGCTAATGGATTTAGGCCCCTATTCAGAAAGGTACTTAAGCACGTGCCTAACTTTTATTTTGTGAGTAAGTCCCGTTGACTTCAGTGGATCTACTAACAAAGATAAGAATGTTTCTAAGGATCACACTGAATCAGGGCCTACACTACAATTTAGCTCCCTTGCCTGGATTACTACCATGCTACTAATCTAGGGATAGGCTTTAAACTCCCACTATTGATCCCAAGTCACCCATATTTACACACCCTGATCACACTGCTCCCTGAGGAATTTTGCAGACAGGCGTTAACTACAGTTCCAAACACAATGGTTTTTTATGTCCGTGTAATTCTGAACCTAGTGGAGTTAATCTGAATTTACGAACCGTGAAACATCAGAACTGGGCCCGATAGGTCTGAGTCAGTATTCCCCTGAATGAAGGAGCAGTTTGCAAACTTCAAAACACAGGAATGAGGAGATGAATGCTAGACAAATAAATACACTTGAACATACTGACTCTTCTTGGGTATTAAAAACAGTTTTTCCCCCCCAGAAAAAAGCTGTAACCGAGTAACAAACACACATGCCCCTCTAACATCTTTGCATGAAAAGCTCTGATGCACAGCAATAATCAGACACTCCCTGGGTCAAGAAAATCATCGTTTAAGAAAACATCTTCAAGAATCCTCTGTTTGAAGCAAAGCAAACAGATCACTGTACAGCACAGATGAAAGGCTAAGCAAAAGCGTTGTTGAATCACATCATGATTTATGTCAACACGTGGAAAAGGCTATTATGATCCTGGCTGTGCTCTTTGCTTTCAGTTTTGCCTGGATGAGAGTCATTATTCAGATGAAGCCCTCTTTTCATACTGGAAATAGTTTTTTTGATATGCACCCCCATAAATTACAATAAATATAGTGATATTTGATGTATAATCCATACAAACAAGATGTTAATATTAAGTTCTGGACTGTGCAAATGTGTTTGAATGGACTTTGCAATAATATTTAGTGTTTATATAAAATTGTATGTGTTTAAAGTACTGAACAGATGTTAAATTAAACCTCAGAACACTCCTATGAGGTGGATAAATGTAATCCCCATTTTACAGACTGGGAAACATAGGTGAAGTGACTTAACCAAGCCCCTCAATAAATCTGCCAGTGGCAGAAAGAGGATTAGAACTCAGAACCTCTTAACCTCCAACCCTGTGCTTATTGCTCCAGACCAGAATGCCTTCCACTGGTGTTCTGTGTGGGCATAACAGACTACCATTGGCGAATCTATTACTAGGAATAATACCCATAGCAACTCAATTTTGCACTTGAATCAGGATATTCCCAATTTAAGGCTGCGCAAGCTCTCTTAGTCTGCTGCCCCATTGTGCATATAAACTGTGGTACAGACTGTAGTTACATGATCATATTCTATACCTTTTAAAATTACACACAAAAAATATGTTAAGAAAACATAAAGGTTGCACTTATCAAACACTGGCAAGTTAGGAAATGCCACAATTAAGGTCACCTATGCAACTTTAATTTGATCTTGCTCTGCATATGTACTATGACAGAGTCTTTAATCACATACTTTTTTGTCCACAGAATCTCTGCCTTATTCAGTACATAGAATGGACAGTGCTCACTGAAGAAGCAGCTATTCAATAGCTTGTTTTCTCTTCATGCAAATCTATGGCTTCATGGGTTATTTACTTAATTAAATATTTATTATTATTTAAATAATTTCTTCATCAGCTTTTGTATGGTGCTTATCACTGCAGTATTCAAGTGCTTCACAAACAATTTATTTTCACAATGCCCCTGACACGAGGTGGTATTATCCCCATTTTACAGATAGTAAACTGAGGTACAAAGAGCTTAAGGTCAAAAAGTATCCACTAATTTAGAGATGCCTAGGACCCGTTTTTTCCAGAGTACTTTATATAGCACTTTATATGTTCCAAGCACAGTTCACATTGACTTCACTTGAAGCTGTGAGCATTTAGCACTTCTGCAAAAATCAGATCCCGGGGTCTCAAGCCTGGCACCCAGAAAATGAGGAACACACAAATAGAGACCACCTGTGAAAAGTTTAGTTTAAGCAACTTACCCAGCATCACATAGGAACTGTGTGGCAGAGGCAGGGATAGAACCCAATTTTCCAGGGCAGCATTTAACTGGCTTAACCATGAGACCATCCCTTCTCTTCCCGCAACCCTTTACGCTACACATCTTCCAACTTCTGAAATAAATGAAACAGGGGTCCTACAAACAACAGTCTCCATTACACAACCCTGATTCATCCCCAGAGCAAGTCCACCTGTGCACTGAATGAATGGATCCTGTGGGGGGAAAATAGGACTATCATAATGCATAATCACAAGGGGGTCAAGTTAAGATTGCACAGGCAACCTTAAATCTGGTATTTCCTAGCTTTTGACAGTTTGACTTTGCAACATTATTATTTTAACAGATTTTTGTATGTAATCTCCTAGGTTTAAAAACAAACAAACAAAAAACAGAGCAGCAAATTCCATCATGTGGCATCATATTGACACTTACATGGGCCACCGGCAGTGTTGGAACCCTTAGGTCTGCCACACAGACCTCTATCACTTGCATTAATGGAGTAAATTATGGCAGTAGTAGGCTGTCATCCTCTGCATGGACCAACACTAACAGGGAATGGGACACTTTGCCAGTGGTTTTCACAGCTGTTTGCTGAGAGCAGAGGAATGGTGAGACTCAGGAATGAGGGTTTCATTCCAGGCTCTGAAGTAGTGTGCGCTCTTAGTGGGTCTATTCCCCTCCCTCCCCACAGCATGAACTTTCTTCTTTGTCCCCTCTTGTGTATTCAAATGCTTCCTCTTCCCCACCCCAGGCTCATTGTCCCAGACCCATTCTCCTCACCTAGCCAATGCCAGTCCCCTCATTCCAGTCTCCCTGCCCAGCCACTTCTAATCTCCTTTCTTCTGGCTCCTCACCTGATCCATCTCTCCCAAGCCCTATCCTCCAGTCATCTCACCCACTTCCATGTTTCCTATCCCCACTGACTCAGTCCCAATCTCCCTCCCTGTGTATTTATGCCTGCCTACTGTATTTTTCACTCCATACATCTGAAGAAGTGGGTCATAGCCCACGAAAACTTATGCGCTAATAAATTTGTTAGTCTTTAAGGTGCCACAAGACTCCTAGTTGTTTTTGCTGAAACAGACTAACATGGCTACCACTCTGAATCATGCAATCTCAGCATCCCCCCTTGCCTGGCTACTTGTCCCACTCTCTTTGCCCAGCCAGTCCCAGTCTCCCATGCATGTCAACTCCTTACCAGATCTAGCTCCTCTCACCTCCTGCCCTCAGCCAAACTAGTTCGCAGCCCCAGTCTCCTTGCCCAGCTAGTTCCAACTTCAGATCTGTTTGGCTAGTATTTCCCCCCCCCCCTTTTTCATATTGATTTCACTGTCCTACTTGTCCTGTTTAGCAACAGACTTTTTTCATTCAATACATTCATTGTGCTAAGGTCCACAGATACATTACAATGGGTACAGCAGCCTGCTGGCAGCTTGGGGGCAGAACAAGACCTGTCAGGCATTCCCCAGTGCCCGGCAGCTCAGGCAGGCCTCTCTGCTGCAGAGCTTTTCTCAGAGAGAAACTCCAAACTTTTTCAGAAGTTTAGACTAACAGTTTGGCTCAGTGGTTCTGTCTAATTCCCAGCTGTGTCCAAAGGCTGCATTTGATTTTTCTGGGGGTGATTGTCTCCTCCACTCCGCTCCCCCTTCTGAGGTATTTGTGCAATGGCTGGTGTCCATGCACGCTTCACAGAGCGAGCCAAACAAAGAAAAGAGGGCTGACTATGAATACTATCAGGTACCAGCTCTCATCTCAGAAGAATATTAACAGAAGATTATGTCCACAAAGGAAAATGAGTGGTGTCTCAGAAAAAATCCAGTTCTTATTGGAGTCTATTGAGAATGTTGATCTCATGACAGATGTGCTTCAAAGAAACAGAGCTCCTATGAGACCTGTTCAGTAATTCTTGCTATTCCCTTGCATCTCATCTCTGCCAACGGATGTGATGGGATCAAGGCCCCATCATATATTTTCCACTCCCTCAACCAAATGTAGACAAAACTTTTTTTTTTTTGTTGTTGAAGTGATCCACCCATTAGTGCATCAGGAAGAGTGAGCCTAATATCAAAATGCCAGCTGGGGTAATGCAGGGGGCTCATTCAGGTCTCAATTTCTTCTGGTACCTTTCCCCTGGATTGAAAGAGTGCAGAGCATCCACCAGTTGAAACAATGATTTACTAAAGTTTCAGAGCGCTGTTCTTTCCAAGGATAAAAGACTTATTCTACTTGAGGATCAATGTGTCTGAGGGAGTTTTACATAAACTAGGGGGAACATGATCATTCCAATTCAGGAAGAAAAAAAATCAACTTCTCCTGTCCTGGCCAGAGCAAAGTTTCCTATCTTTATGTGCACTCCACATCAAGAGCAAAGATAAATACCAAGATTTATTATGGCAGAAGTTGGATTAAGCAGAGTGGAATGTGTACCCAGAAATAGCCTCACTCAGTCAACTTGGTGAGCTAGTGATTGACATCTGCATCTAGAAACAACAGAAAGCCATATTGGCCTCTCCATGTGTCAGGACCTAGATTCTGAGGTGGTGAATGACCTCTCACAAAACTGGGCAATGTGTATGCTATATGTCTTTCCACTGTTGCCCAGGACCATACAAAAGATAGGAAGGAGAGCATGGCAGTGACACTGTTTTTGCCTTTGTGGATGAAGAGGTTATGGATCTCAGGCAATTAACTAGCATTGGATCTTCTGATGCCTCTATGTCACACAGGCCGTTTGCCATTGAAAAAAGCAGTTCTTCATCTGGGTTCAGACAGGTTAAAAATGGAGGAACTCATTATCACGGTCATGGACTCAAAGTAACTCAACAAAAACAAATTCTGCTGGCTGGTGAAAAGCCCATAGTTTAACTACCATGTAAAAGAAGTAAAACATAGTCTTGAATTCCTCCAGGAGGGCTAATGTGGGTGTATAAGTGTCCAAGCAGAAAGGTAAATCTCTATAATGTTTTCATGTTCAAGGAAAGTAAGTTTGGTACAAATCCCAGCATTAAATGCTTCCTTAGGACATCAATGCTTATTCCAGCCCAATAAAGGTCAGAAAACATAACCTTAGAATCTCATTCTGCTCCTTCAGCATCTACCTAGATCAAACTCCTGCACACAATGCATCTACTTCCTATCCATTAAAGCAGACCTCCCAATAGCTACTGTCTTCAAGCAGATGAATATTTAAATTGGGAGCTTTCTCAGATGACACCCAGTGTTGTACTTTATATATCCTCCCCTGGGGACTAATATCTCAGCTGGTACATATTTAAAGAACGACCAGCTTCCCATCTGTGAAAATCTCATGGCAATGAATCTGTGTGCCTTAGAACAACAAATAAGAACATTCATCTGCTTACCTGAAAATATACCTTCTTTGCGTAATAAGGCCCATAGGTCTGCCCCAGCGTGGAGACATATGGAACATCCAGAATAGAGATGGCAATTGGATTTGGTTTGTTGCTGTGGTCTGCAGTAAGAAATTGTGCTTTTTCCTCACTCTAGAAAAATAGATATGAATTATCCTGACTGTGGAGGTTAGTTCAAGAGAACTTCAGGAAGCAGGGTACTCCCCTCCCACCAGGGACTTGCAGGTCTAGCTCTTCCCCCCTGCAAGTAGGCGGACGTACCCTTGTAACGATCTACCCGAAAATTGCCTCTCTGAGTAATAAGATCCATAAATACAGAAAAGTTTTCCTATTCTCTTTCCTGACAACTTAAAATGCATATCTTGGTGATTGGAGTACTATACATTCGTTTCAATGTGTTTTGGAATAGTCTGCGTTTAATGTGGAAGAAGTACTGAATGCAAGCAAATAATTGTACAACACTGGAAATCACACTCAAAGCCTAACATAAGACTCTGGATTACAATTTGAATCATTGATGCATCTTTAAATGAAAATGTTTGTATAGATTAATGCATCAAAGAACAGTTTGATTGTACATGTGGACAAATGTTAATGAATAAAGAATGTATTTTGCTCACACTTGTAATCTTTCCCTTGTATTTAAGTTAGTCTCTCGGTTCTTGCTTTTCTTCTCTATTCTTTGTATAATTTAGTTTTACATAAACACATATTGATGATTTGGTCTTTTTGGTATTGCTTGATTGTATTTACTGAACTTTCATGAACATTTTCTTTAAAATCTCAGATAAGTTATTAAAAAAGAAATAGAAACCATGTTACTCATGACAGACATGACAAACATTCATTGTTACTCATCTCTTCCACAGCATCACTCTAAGAAAGGGTGGCATTCAATGCATTAAGAAGCTTTATGCCAGCACAGCATGAAAACTGTCGCAGATGCTCCCCATCACCCATCATAAATAAAACAGGCTCCTTGCAAGGTCTGTAGATTGTCAACACATTTGATGTGATTGGTTTTGGCATGTGACAATGCAAGACAAGCAAGTCAGAGGATGCCCTTCAATAATACAAATGGTCTAGATTCATTTATACTGATCCCATTTATACTGAGAAATGCAGCTGCTACTGGACTTTCAGAAGCTCTCATGGCATGTTGAGCAGCTTAAATGAGGAAAATGTGTACACAATGTCTGTAGATAATTTTTCAAAAAGATTCTGAGAGGCTCATGAGAGATACATAGGTAAGGGACATAGATGTTTTAAATGTGCTTTGGGTAACTCAATTAAGATTCAGATACGTTACGTTATTCGTATACAATACCTTCCTTTTAGTGATGAGTAAAATATTGTTTAGACAACAGTAGATACCCGAAAACTTGTGCTTCCTGTATTCCATACAGGCTTTCAAGTTGAGGTTGGATGAATATGAGCAAAAACAGTAAGAGTTCAAACTTGCCCATCTGCTCTTAATGCAAGTTGGAACCTCAACTCTTAAGCAAATTCGATATATGAAGTATCCTTAATTAAACATGAATTCCCATATGTATTGTATATACACCAGTGGTTCTCAACCTATTTATCATTGTGGGCTGCATACGGTTGAGAACCACAGTGCCCCCCCCAAACCTCTATGCTCAGCACTCTCCACCCAGAAACCCTTCCACCGAGTGGGGCCAGGCGTGGAGAGCTGGGCATGGGGCAGGGACCCTGATCCCGGATCCTGGTGCGCGGGGACTCCCAACCCCCACCATGCAGGGCCAGGGAGGCTGCCAGGACCCAGACCCTGCAGGGACCCGACCCTACCATGCAGGGTTAGGCAGCAACTGGCTGCCTGGAACCATGTGGGGAGCCGGGGGGCAGCCAGGACCCCGCCCCCAGACCCTGCCCACCCCACAGCATGACAGCCGGGAGCCCAGAGCCCCCCCCCAGCAGCAGCCCAGGAGCCCACCCGCCTTTAGCACACTACTGTGTGCTAATTGGGCCATATGCGGCCCATGGGCCGCGGGTTGAGAACCGCTGATATAGACACTGTATTTATATTCTCATATATATCATATATACACACTATATTTAGATTCAAATGATAAGTTTTAACAAATATAGTACCATATCAGCAGCACCGCAGAAGCCACTTGACACTACCTAAGGATCTGGCCCATGAAACCTCAAATTAATGCACAGAAAAATCTCTTTTGAAAATAAAACTGGATGTTAGCGATGCTTCTTGGCCACCATGGAGGGGAAAAACAGACCCATTCAATTGATGCAGAGAATTGCTCTCCTTCCTTCAGAGAATGTGGAAACACACCTTGAATCTGAGATGGCCTGTAGTTATGTCATGTCCTTGAACAAGCTAATGGGGATTAGGTTCAAGTTACAATGTCTGGAGAGACCGCTATGATTTTTTAATTTTTAAAAAATACGCTAACTTAGTGATCATAAAAAAACATTACTCACTTTGTGCAGTAACTGTGGTTCTTCGAGATGTGTCCCCCTATGGGTGCTCCACTTGGTGACTTCTGACAGTATCACCAGATGGAGGAGAGAGTTTCAGAACAGAGTCCACCATGAACTGGACAGAGACCAGTAACTCAAAACCATTAACATGTGCTTAGGGAATTTCACAGGTGCAATAGAACAGTTAGTCTGTAAAACAAACTAATTTCACATAAGTCACTGAAAAGCCAAGACATGGCAACTATTTCCACAAGCGGCATTTCTCTCTCTTTTCAACGCACGTGCCCCATTGCAATGTAAACTAGTTTCACATAAGGAGCTTCCTAGGGAGCTCAGCTTCTGAACAGGACAATGAGCCCGGAATACATTTGTTTTACAATCAAGTCTCCCTCATCCTGAAGAAGGTTCTCAATAGTTCAAGAGACTGAGCTGGGCCTAGAAATGATTTATGAGATTGCTGTAGAAAGACTTCATTGCCCGAGGTACAATGATGTGCTGGGGCGTGGGGGACACAGAAGCGCCTTAAAATTCTGTCAAACTTCGTGCAGGGACAATCTCCCTGCCTGTGATGAAATCTCCCCCCTTTATGCAGCCTGCAGAATCATCCCTGCTACAGCTAATTTGTCCCAAAGGTTCATAAAAAGAGTCATATAAAGAGCTTTTACTTTCATTTGGAATGCAAGTGTCAGGTTTTTTTTTTTTTTTTTTTAATATGCACCTCTACCCCGATATAACACTGTCCTCGGGAGCCAAAAAATCTTACCGCATTATAGGTGAAACCGCATTATATCGAATTTGCTTTGACCCACTGGAGTGCGCAGCCCCGCCCCCCCGGAGCACTGCTTTACCGTGTTATATCCGAATTCGTGTCATATTGGGTCACATTATATTGGGGTAGAGGTGTATTTATTTTCCTAGAGGAAAAGACACCCCAGTTTCCAGGTCTGCTCCGTCACCACCCAATTTTTAATAAAAATGAACACTGTCCATATATTCTGTATATTGTACAATGTATATATTCAATATATTTTTCAGGATTAAAGTATAAATGCTTACAGCAAGTGCACTTAATGTAAGTTTGTTTGCCAGAGCTGGTGTCTTCTTCCTTGGTTGTCGTTCTAATGAAAAAGCATTTTATTCACGAGTTACTGTCTCATACTTCTACAGTGCAAGAGAATCATAGAACTGGAAGGGACCTTGAGAGGTCATCTAGTCCAGTCCCCTTTTTGGGGTTTTTGTTTTGTTTTGTTTATTTACAAGGAATGCACCAAGTACTGTGTCTCCGAACACAGAATGAACCAAGAACAAAAGGAGCTGTTTCTTACAGCACCCAAGCCGCTTTAGCCAACACCAGACTCAAAAGCTCTGTCAAGCTTTTTCCAAGGTCACATTGTGCTTAGGTTCCTGCCTCTCTCTCCCTCTCTCTCTCTCCTTGTCTGTTCTCAATTTGAGATCTCTCTCTCCACACCTTCCCCCCCCCCCAAACAGATACTCATCCAAAACCTCCTGGGCGGGTTCACGTACACCAATTATTTTTTGTCCAGATCCAAATTTCTTGCTCAAGATATAGTCAAGATCCAGACTCCAGAGAAAATTGTAATAAAACAACAATAAAGGTAAGTAAAAAGATTTTGGGGTCAATTCAAAAGCATCTGGTGGTCCGGATGTGGCTTGGGATCTGCCTATTGACTACCCCTGACATATATCTATTGTCTTGGTAGGGGCTTATGGTTATAGTTATGTTAACTGAGGATGAATTCACACCTGTCAACCTCAGTGGGGTCTCAACTCAACCTGTAACAAGGTTTCACCCAGCTCATAACAATATTTATCTCCTTACAGTCCTGTTAGCCCTGCAGGAGCCAACACAAGTAGGGGAGAGAGAGATTGGCTATTTCATCTTACCGCCACAATTGTCTCTTAAGTTCCAGTTACACTGGTGCAACCCTCCTGAAAACAAGGCTTGCAGAACCATAATTACTGGCAATTAGGGCTGTCGATTAATCACAGTTAACTCATGCGATTAAGTCAAAAAAATTAATTGCGATAAAAATATGTATCCCAATTAATCGCCGTTTTAATCGCACTGTTAAACAATAGAACACCAATTGAAATTTATTAAGTATTTTGATGTTTTTTCTACCTTTTCATATATATTGTATACTGTGTTGTAATTGAAATCAAAGTGTATATTATTTTGATTACAAATATTTGCACTGCAAAATCATAAACAAAAGAAATAGTATTTTTCAATTCACTTTATACAAGTACTGTAGTGCAATCTCTGTTGTGAAAGTGCAACTTTAAAATGTAGGGTTTTTTTGTGTTAGATAACTGCACTCAAAAACAAAACAATGTAAAACTTCAGAGCCTACAAGTCCATTCAGTCCTACTTTTTGTTCAGCCAATCACTAAGAGAAACAATTTTGTTTACATTTACAGGAGATAATGCTGCCTGCTTCTTGTTTATGTCATCTGAAAGTGAGAACAAGTGTTCTCATGGCATTGTTGTAGCTGGTGTTGCAAGATATTTACATGCCAGAGATGCTAAACATTCTTATGCCCCTTCATGCTTCAGCCACCATTCCAGAGGACATGCTTTCATGCTGATGACACTCGTTAAAAAAAATAATACGTTAATTAAATTTGTGACTGAACTTCTTGGGGGAGAACTGTATGTCTGCTGCTCTATCTGCATTCTGCCATATATTTCATGTTATAGCAGTCTCGGATGATGACCCAGCACATTGTTCATTTTAATAACACTTTCACTGCAGATTTGACAAAATGCAAAGAAGGTACCAATGTGAGATTTCTAAAGATAGCTACAGCACGACCTAAGGTTGAAGAAAAGACAGTTACCTTTTCCGTAACTGGTGTTCGAGATGTGTTGCTCATGTCCATTCCACAATAGGTGTGTGTGCTCGCCATGTGCACCGGTGCCGGAAGATTTTCCCCTAGCAGTACCCGTAAGGGAGCGCCCCTAGCGACCCCTGGAGTGGCGCCTCCATGGCATGCTATAACGGGTGCTGTGCACTCCCCCCCCAGTTCCTTCTTGCCAGACAACTCCGACAGAGGGGAAGGCGGGATGTGGAATCGACATGAGCAACACATCTCGAAGAACACCAATTAAGGAAAAGGTAACTGTCTTTTATTCTTCGAGTGATTGCTCATGTGTATTCCACACTAGGTGATTACAAGCTATATCTGTTGGAGGTGGGTAGGAGTTCAGACTCTCGGGACGGAGCACTGCCCTGCCGAACCCGGCATCCTCCCTGATTTGGGAGACGATCGCATAATGCAAGGTGAACGTGTGAACGGAAGACCATGTGGCAGCCCTACAAATGTTCTGAATGGGAACATGTGCTAAAAAGGCAGCCGACGAGGCTTGCGCCCTAGTTGAATGTGCCCTTACAATCGGTGGCGGGGGATCCCCACCAGGCCGTAACAGGCACGAATACATGGGGTGATCCAGTTGGAGAGCCGCTGAGTGGAGATCGGCCGACCTCTCAAGCACTCGGCCGAGGCGATGAACAGTTGCGAGGATTTCCTGAATGGCTTTGTCCGTTCCAGGTAAAAGGCCAGAGCCCGTCGCACATCCAGCATGTGGGTTCGGACAGAGGACCGGCAGAAAAATATCCTAATCCATGTGGTAGGTGGAGACCACCTTGGGGAGGAATGAAGGATATGGTCAGAGCTGGACCTTACCCTTATGGAACACCGTGTACAGGGGTTTGGAGATCAGGGCCCTGAGCTCCGAGACCCGTCTAGCTGACATGATCGCCACCAGGAAGACTACCTTCCTCGATAGGTGCGACCAGGAGCACGTAGCTAGCGGCTCAAACAGGGGACCCGTCAACCGGGCCAGCACCATGTTCAGGTCCCACTGCAGGACTGGAGGCCCGAACTGTGCCTCGCTGGACAGCCCAGACAGCAGAAGCCACGACACCCTCCAAATGGGCCCGGCGGAGGCCATAGACCTTGCAGTCATATCCACGGCATCCGACGCTGCCTGCAGGGTTGCCCTGGCAACCGCTGTACCCTCCTCCACCAGAGCCTTGAACTCCTTTATGTCACGCTCCTGGAGGGAGTCCTTGAATTTGGGCAGAGAGCCCCACAAACTGAACTCATACCGCCCCAGGAGGGCTTGATGGTTTGCCACCCTTAACTGGAAACTTGAGGACGAATAAACCTGTCTCCCGAATAAGTCCAGCCTCCTTGAGTCTTTATTTTTTGGAGTAGGGGCTGGCTGGCCCTGCCTCTCCCTGTTGTTGACCGATACAACCACCAGGGAGTTGGGGGCGGGGTGGGTGTACAGGTATTCATGCCCCTTGGCAGGCACCAAGTACTTCCGTTCCGCCCTCTTAGAGATGGGGGCAAGGAAGCCGGGGTTTGCCACAAGGCATTTGAAATTTTTCACCACCCGTTCGTGGAGTGGGAGGGCCACCCTGCCCAGCGCCAAGGCCGAGAGGACATTGAAGAAGGAGTTCGAGGGCTCCTCCACCTCCTCGGCTTGAAGGTTGAGGCTCGATGCCATCCTTTTCAACAGTTCCTGGTGGGCCTGAAGAGTCCTCCTATGGAACAGATGGAGGAGGGGCCGTAATCACCTCATTAGGGGAGGATGAGGATGGGGGTGTGTTATTCTGCGTACCCACCGGTGCCAGAAGTCCCACCACTTGGTCACCCTCCGGGCATGGAACCGGAAATGAATACCCCACTGACTCCCTTCTGGGAGGCTGAGATACGGAGGCTGACTGTCTCTCCGAGGCTCCAGCCACCGAGCAAGCCACCACCGGGGGCTGCGTCAGGGGCCACGGGACCCATTGGTACCAGTAGTGCCAGCCAAGGAGCCTGGTGCCACTGCACCTGCTGTGGCACCGGCGGAACAGGCTGTTCAGCCTGACTAGCCTTTCCCATCGACTGACGACTACGAAGGGAGGCCGGGCTGGCATATGACCTGCCGCTGTCCTGGGACTGGGATGAGTGGTGGCATTGGGAACGGTGCTAACCACAAGACCATGATCCCGGCGTGGAGGAGTAAGAATACTGTTGGTAGCAGCTGCTCACGATCTGCTCCGATGGGCAGATCCGCGATGGTGAGGTGCCGGCGATCGACGCCTAGGACTGCGGGAGCAGTGCTGCAGCGGGGTCCTGGAGCGAGACGAAGAACGGGAATGGCGTTGATGCCTGTATCGCGACGGGCTATGATGGCCTCTCGGAGACTAGGACCTCTGCTGCAGTCTGTCCCGGTCTTGATGGGGCACGCTCTCCTTGCGAGGTCCACGTTCCCTTGAGGTAGAGCGGTGCCTGGAACCCCTGCCAGTTGGAACCAGGCCAGACAACCTGGTGGGGGTCGACGGGGACCAGCGCGGACTGCGCACGGGGGCAGTCTCTGATCGGCAAATGGCATCAGGAACATTCCCTAGACCGCGAAAGGTACCGATCAGGCGGGGACTGCGGAGATCCAAGCAGCGCCTTGCCTCTGGATCGGGGAGCCAATGATGGCGGGGCCCCTGGTACCGGCAGAGACATAACGTCCCGGGCTGCTTGCAGGGCCTCCGGCATGGAGGGCACCCGGACATCCAGGGAGGTCGGCGCTGAGTGGGCCGGGCTGCTCTGCTCAACCTGAGTCAGAGGCCTGGAGGCTGACGGGGATCGAGAACTGCCCAATGTGGGTCTAGTCTCTCCCCCAGTCTTGCTCCGGTGTCTAGGCGAAGACCCTTTCTTGGCGTGTCCCATGGACGGGGAGCAGTGCCGACTGTTGGAAGATACCGAAGGGTCGCCGCACACCAACACTGCGGTACTTGGTGCCGACTCGGAGCAGCGCACCAGAGTTGGGGTCAACGCCGACTCCATCAGAATGGCTCGGAGCCGAATGTCCCTTTCCTTTTTGGTCTGAGGCTTGAATGAGCTGCAAATCTTGCAGTGATCCCCACTGAGATGGGTTCCCCCCAGACAGTGTAAAACAGTCCATGTGCGGCTCACTCACTGGCGCACTAACTAAACTAACACTAATCTAAACTACTTTAAGTACAGGTACTACTAACTATGAACGAACAAGAGTTCAAGAGGAAAGCTGCAGCCAAGCTGGAGCAGAGCAGTTCCAATGCACCTTTACTGGCAGCAAGAAGGAACTGAGGGTGGGGGGGAGGGGGGGGGAGCATGCAGCGTCCCTTATACTGCACCATGGAGGCACCACTCCAGGGGTCGCTAGGGGCGCTCCCCTATAGGTACTGCTAGGGTAAAAAACTTCCGGCACCGGTGTGCATGGCGAGCACGCACACCTACTGTGGAATGTACATGAGCAATCATTTGAAGAATCTGAAGTGACTTCCAAAAATCTGAGAGGGACAAGGTGTGGAGCACGCTTTCAGAAGTCTTAAAAGAGCAACACTTTGATCCGGAAACTACACAACCTGAACCACCAAAAAAGAAAATCAATCTTCTGCTGATGGCATCTGACTCAGATAATGAAAATGAACATGCTTCGGTCCGCACTGCTTTGGATTGCTATTGAAAAGAACCCATCATCAGCATGGACACACGTCCTCTGGAATGGTGGTTGAAGCATGAAGGATAATATGAATCTTTAGCGCATCTGGCACGTAAATGTCTTTCAACACCAGCTACAACAGTGCCAAGAGAATACTTGTATTCACTTTCAAGTTACATAAACAAGAAGCTGGCAGCATTATCTCCTGCAAATTTAAACAAACTTGTTTGTCTAAGTGATTGGCTGAACAAGAAGTAGGACTGAGTGGACTTGCAAGCTCTAAAATTTTAGATTGTTTTATTTTTGAACACAGTTTTTTTTGTACACAATTCTACATTTGTAAGTTCAACTTTAATGGTAAAGAGATTGCACTACAGTACTTGTATTAGGTGAATTAAAAATACTATTTGTTTTTTACAGTGCAAATACTTGTAATAAATATAAAGTGAGCACTGTACACTGTTGCAATTGAAATTATTATATTTGAAAATGTAGAAAACATCCAAAAATAAATGGTATTATATTATTTTAACAGTGCAATTAACTGCGATTAATTTTTTTAAACCGATGGACAGCCCGACTGGCGATGTGAAAGGAGAAAAGTGGCCAGCTGGATTTCCACATCCCAAGCAGAATTTCAGGGCTGGCAATTGGTGAAATAATTTTTGTACTTGTACTGCAAAGTGGGGCACATTAGATTTGTAAATCAATGACACAAGAAATATGGAACCCCACAGTGCATTTTTTTTTTAAACCAGAGCCACTTTTCTGAGAAGAACTGTTTTTTAAATGTTTTCAGTTTTTACTAGAGCTTTGATAAGCAACACAGAGAGAGAAGTCCGGAAGAGAACTTTCAGCCTAAGTCAGGAATAGTAGGATCTGCAGACACAAGTAGTCTGAAAGCAACACTCTAATGGGAGTGGGGTGGGGTGTGTGTGTGTGGGGGGAGAACAGCCAGTAACAGCTCGATGTTATAGCACACGCTAGACATAGCTTAGTACAACCACTCAGTCATCAGTTAATCTAGTTAATGATGGCTGATGCTTTAAATTTCTCCTACAGCAGAAACATCACAAGTGCATTTACTCAGAAGATATTTACTTGCTGAGAAATGCACCAATGCTTGCTTGTCAGATAACAGGCTTCAGTTGCATTTCAGCTATTATATGCAAGTCTTCCAACATGGCATACTCTACTGTTAAGTTTCCAACTACTTCTTGTTGAATAAGAGTGTCTGCTTCTTTTACACATGAAGATAATACATACCCATTGGAGAAAGATGAAATATAGCGTCTCTTTCATTTAGCTCTTGACTCAATCATGACCAAGATAAAAGGCTGTTACTTGCTGAACTTGCTTTACAGACTACAAGCAGAGTTGGTAGAAGAGGTATGTGAACTAACCGCATGGGAATTTCAACTTTTCACCTAAGAGGGAGATCTGATGGCTGAACTCAAACAAACAAACGAAAGTATAAATAAGATAGGAGAAAGAAGACCTGGATTAGTCATCTGAGCAGGACACTTGCAGCAAGGAACTTCTGAGTTGTTTGTACAGCACCTAAATGGGCCCCAATTCTTCACTGAGCCTCCTGAGCACTACTGTCATAAATTAAGAAAATTTAGAAAAACAAGGAGTCTGGTGGCACCTTACAGACTAACAGATTTATTTGGGCATAAGCTTTCGTGGGTAAAAAGCCCACTTCTTCAGATGCACGAAAGCTTTTTTTACCCACGAAAGCTTATGCCCAAATAAATCGGTTTATCTTTAAGGTGCCACCGGACTCCTTGTTGTTTTTGTGGATACAGACTAACACGGCTACCCCTCTGATATAAGAAAATTTAGGTTTTCCTCTACATTTTGATTTTGAGATGTGTGAAGAATTTATTTTTTCTATGCAATAGCAGTAGACTTTTTTCTAACATTTATTAAATATAGCATTATACTACTAGCATTGTAAATGGATTTGTGTCACAACATGACCTTCTCCAAAACTCAATCAAGCACGCATGCACACACCCACCCACATAGCACATCCCAAGAGCCTCACTACAAGGGAAGTGAGTTGAGTAATCAATAGACAGAAATAATTAGTCAAGGTATAGTGCAGTAATCCTGCTCCAAAACAAGCTATTTCAGTTCTCAAGGGGAATGGTACAGAGGATAGGAGAAGGAAAGAATGAGTGGCAGAGTAGGCCCATCCAACGGCCTTTCACTTTGGAAAACTGGATTCCATTCTGACTTTGGGGGATACAAAAGAATTTCTTTGGACTGAATTTTGGTTACCTTAACCTGGCCCATTACTGTGTATCTATGCACATCAGGGACAATAATGATACAAAGCATTTGTGAAGTACTGTGTACATTTTCAAACACTTCACTAGCTAGTGCTCATTACACCTCTCTGCTAAGTACAAAAGAAAGTATCTTTGTCTCCATATCAAAATATAAGATGACACACAAAGGGTCAACACCACAGAAGACTTTTTACTTTTACTTAAATAAAACATTTACTTAAATAAAGTTCTTTAAAATAAAAGCTTAGGTGAATTGAGCAAGGCCGTACAGGAAATCCATTGCAGGGTTGGGATTAAAATTCAAGCATCTCTACATTCAGCCCTGCAGTATCAACCCATTAAAGCAAAGGTCCACAACTGAAACAACACAGTGACTAAGTGAGGGAAGAGGAATGTTGGCAGAAGGGTCTGTGAGGACTTGTTAAAAATCTAACTGCATTTGAATTTTTTTTTTTTGGTGCGAAATTCAAAAAGTTGGTCAGAAACCCACTTCCCAATATATCCCATAATCCACGGTGGCCACAAAAATCCGTAGATTTGGGTGGCGGGAGTCCCTTCCAGAGGCAGTGGGGCCAATATATCTCCTCTCCTCTTGGGCCTGGGCAGGAAAGGAAGAGCAGAAGAGCTGTCTCAGGACTGGAGACATGGCAGAGCAGGGACAGCATATGATGAAGGAGGGGGAGGCTTCCCCTTCCTTGTCCTGGTATCCCCATAATCCTAGTTATTGCAGGGTTTTTGTACTTTCCCCTGACCCTCAGGTGGTGAGGGGAAACCCCTTGGTATCTACTTTCTGGTTGCAACCCATTTGTTGAGACGTCCAGTTTTATACCATTAAGCCCTCACTTGCATCAGCCCATCCAAAAGTATTGCTGAAGTATACCAATACAACAGACCTCTTACTTACAGATTTCCTTTGTAAACCTGTACCTATTTGTAGTACCATCATGGAAATTATATATGGGAGGGAGAGAGCTAGTAAGTCATCTTCTGGGAGAGGAAACTCTGGCCTATGTTCAAAAAACCCCACTCATCAACTGTCTTGTTACCAAATGCTACAAAAACAGATCCAACTTGGTCTTTTATTTAAGACATTACAGCCTACAGTGGCAGGGGGATGGATTGATCTGGTGGTGTTCCTCACCGTGCCTTTAAAAACTTTTATTTAGGATGTACGTGTGTATGACAAAAACAGCACTCTTTGAATGCATTAAAAGATTTGAGAAGTCAGCCACACACAAGAATCTTATTTTCCATGACTGGTAAAAAATAAGCACTAAATTACTTTTAGTAAGAAAAATTATCGGAGATTAAATGAATCCCAAGCTAAAATAGTTTCAGACTTCAAATCTTTCTGGATGTGGCTGAATCAAAGGGCTTGTCCAGATGAAAAATTAGTATGTGAAAATCTGGGCTCTAAATCACTAGCCTGCTGCGCACTAAAAGTTCCTTAATATACAGTGACCTACTATGGTTTGAAACAAAAGTAGGTCACTGCACACTAGGGAACATGCAGTGCACAGCAGCAGGGTCCACACGGACAGCTAGTGTGCAGCACTCTGGAGTGGTGTAGAATTTACATCTAACTTGCACATAGTGTTTGTGTAGACGTGCCTTGCTTGGCCATCTCTCTCTCTCTACTGGATATGTTATTAATTTAGATGATATTCTAAGGACAAGTAGTCACTACTGGGAACATTTTCATAAAGTGACCTTCAATTTTATGTGCACAGAACTGCATAAACAATTACTATACCCTCACATACAAGTTGAGTAGTTAGACATCTATTCAGTTTGTGTGGAGATGCAGTTATTGTGCTTGCAACCAAATGTGTATCATCTGTAAGCAAATGAGTAAGAGATCAGATTAAGATCACTGAAACGGTTGTGGCACAGAAATAGCAATGCTGAAAGGACTTCAACAAGGTAATTAGTTCTAGGAGCAAGAGACTGCATCGATACAGATACAGTTGGGCTCATTCTGAAAGCAATAAATCATCTAAAGAGATAAGAAAAATCACTTCATTACTTACAAATGAAAAAGATGATGTGATTTAAAGAGTCATGCTTGAAACACACTAGCAGAATTCCTATGATCCATCATCCACAATAAAATGCATTATTTAAGAGCTATTTGACAGCAGGCAAGATGAAATACTTCTCTTTAACAATGCCAAAAAAAAAAAAAAAAAAAAAGGTTTGCATATATATATATACTGTAAACAAATGAAGTTATTTTTTCATACACACACTAGTTTGTTTTATACTAAAGGTACTTTTCTGCAAAACAATGGAGACATCATCCACCTTTCCACCACCAGCCTTTCCCCTCTTTCCAGTCATGCATCTCTGCCTGTCTCAGGCTTCTCCTCCCGCATGTTTCAAAGGCCACATTAAGTTTAACATTGTCTGCGTCTCCAAGCACCTCCTTTTCTCAATTTCTGAGCTTCTGATCCCATTAGAGGTGGGCTCATTATTCACTGAAAATGTCCCTTCTTGCTGTTTTTTATTAATTGGCTATTGTTCAAAGCACACCACCTATATTTATGGCTTTTCTGGGGTGATGATCACTATGGTATCATGATGCCTAGCCAGCTTGGAGAATTTAGGCCCAGAAGTTAAGTGACTTCCCCAAAGTCACCCAGGAAGTCTGTGGCAGAGCTAGGAACTGAAACCAGGTCTCCCAAGTCCTAGTCCAGTGCCTTCACCAGAAGAATGCCCATCTTGTTTATTTAAAAGTGTTTTTGAAAGATGCTGGTTTAACATCATCCACCACCTTGCTGATGTTTTTCAGCATGCTCTGGAGGGCCCACTGGAAGGATAAGAGAAGACTTCAGTCTCTATGGTCCATTCAATCCTTGGCATCTCAGGCTTGCCAGGACAGCAGCTGGAAGTGCACAAGCAAAACTCTGTCTCACAAGAACAAGAAATCCAAAATATACAGTTTCTCAGCCAAAACCTGGCATTATAAGACTACAGAAGCCCTTCCAGTGAACTGACCATCACGCATCTTAAAGTAGGTGGTAGGTAGAGGAGAGCAAGATTTGGTGGTCTGTCAGTTTTGCCTGTCTTTATGCTACCATGTATGGGCATAAAAAGAAAAGGCTAAAAGGCATTTCCTGCAAGAAATAGCTAACATTTGGACTGAACTTCTCCTTTATTCTCATCCTCTCTGAAGGTGAGGAAGGAGAACATTCCGTGTGACACCCAAAGAAGATGGGACACAGAGGAGTATGTGGATTTTTGAGGTTAGGGTCAGACAGACTCATAAGAAAGAATCCCCCATTTTGTCCCTCTTATCTGCACCCAGCGCCTAAGTATCAATTGACATTAATAAAAGAGGAAATCTCACTCACCATTATGCTATCTATGTAATGTTATTTCACAGAAGCATTTTAGACTGAACAGAAATAGAAGAACAATTCAAGCTAGTCCTGCTCACTGAGAGCAGCAAGTGCATTATTGCGCTGTTAACAACAGACTCTGCACTGGAGAAAATTCCCATTCCTACGGTGCAGAGAAGTTTTACAATTACTCAGGAAGCCCTAACTTGTACCCACTTGCCCAGGCCCTTGTATAACCTTTGGTCATTAGCACCTTTAGGCTCAGGCAACAACTGAAAAATCTCAGTTTGTGCCGAGGACATTGAGTCTGAGGGTATGTCTACACTACGACATTAGATCGAATTAATAGAAGCCGGTTTTATAGAAATCGGTTGTATACAGCCGATTGTGTGTGTCCCCACATAAAATGCTCTAAGTGCATTACGTCAGCGGACCGCGTCCACAGTACCGAGGCTAGCGTCGACTTCCGGAGCATTGCACTATGGGTAGCTATCCAATGGGCGCAGTCTCCGGCGCCCATTGGAATTATGGGTTGAGATCCCAATGCCCGAATGATGCAAAACAGTGCCGCGGGGGGTTCTGGGTACATGTCGTCAGGCCCCTCCCCCTCCGTCACAGCAACGGCAGACAATAGATTCGCGCCTTTTTACCTGGGTTACCTGTGCAGACAACATACCACGGCAAGCATGGAGCCCGCTCAGCTCAGCTCACCGTCACCATATGTCATCCGGGTGCCGGCAGACGTGGGACTGCATTGCTACACAGCAGCAGCAGCTAACTGCCTTTTGGCGGTAGACGGTGCAGCATGACTGGTAGCCTTCATCGGCGATCTGGGTGCTGGTAGCTGTGGGGCTGGCAGCCGTAGGGCTGCATTGCACCAGCCCCTTACCTTTTGCCTTTTGGCAGTAGATGGTTTATTACGACTGGTAACCGTCCTCGTCGTACAGCAGTGGCTGTCAATCATGGGCACCTGGGCAGACATGCTCTGTCCTATCCAACTGTCTTGACAATGATGGCTATCAGTCGTAGTATGCTATTTTCTGCCAAGCGCCCAGTATTTTCTGCTAAGCACCCAGAAGAGGCCGAGGGCGATCTGGGTGCTGGCAGACATGGGGCTACATTGCTACACAGCAGCAACCCCTTGCCTTTTGGCAGTAGATAGTATATTATGACTGGTATCCGTCATCATCATACTGCAGTGGGTATCAGATCGTGCAATAGGCCTGAAGGCTAACTGCCAAGCGCCCAGTATTTGCTGCCAAGCACCCAGAAAATACCGAGGGCTATCAGTCATGCTGCACCATCGTCTTAAGATGTAAAAAATAGATTTGTTCTGTATTCATTTCCTTCCCCCCTCCCTCCGTCAAATCAACGGCCTGCTAAACCCAGGATTAGGAGTTCAATCTCGGGGGGCGGGGGGGGGGGCATTCTGTGTGACAGTTGTTTGTGTTTCTCCCTGATGCACAGCCACCTTTCTTGATTTTAATTCCCTGTACCTGTACGCCATGTCGTCACTCGCCCCTCCCTCCCTCCCTCCCCTGGTCCTTCAGATACTAGTTTTGCGCCTTTTTTCAGACCAGACGCCATAGCTAGCACTGAGATCATGGAGCCCGCTCAGATCACCGCAGCAATTATGAGCACTATGAACACCACGCGCATTGTCCTGGAGTATATGCAGAGCCAGGACATGCCAAAGCAAAACCAGGACCAGCCGAGGAAGCGGCGATTGCAGCACGGCGACGAGAGTGATGAGGAAATGGACATGGACCTAGACCAAGGCACAGGCCCCAGCAATGTGGAAATCATGGTGTTCCTGGGGCAGGTTGATGCCGTGGAATGCCGATTCTGGGCCCGGGAAACAAGCAGACTGGTGGGACCGCATCGTGCTGCAGGTGTGGGACGATTCCCAGTGGCTGCGAAACTTTCGCATGCGTAAGGGCACTTTCATGGAACTTTGTGACTTGCTTTTCCCTGAAAGCGCCAGAATACCAGGATGAGAGCAGCCCTCACAGTTGAGAAGCGAGTGGCGATAGCCCTGTGGAAGCTTGCAACGCCAGACAGCTACCGGTCAGTCGGGAATCAATTTGGAGTGGGCAAATCTACTGTGGGGGCTGCTGTGATCCAAGTTGCCAGGGCAATGAGAGACCTGGTGATATCAAGGGTAGTGACTCTGGGAAACGTGCAGGCCATAGTGGATGGCTTTGCTGCAATGGGATTCCCAAACTGTGGTGGGGCGATAGATGGAACCCATATCCCTATCTTGGCACCGGAGCACCAAGCCACCGAGTACATAAACCGCAAGGGGTACTTTTCAATGCTGCTGCAAGCCCTGGTGGATCACAAGGGACGTTTCACCGACATCAACGTGGGCTGGCCGGGAAGGGTACATGAACAGGCACTCTGTTCTGTTTTGAAAGCTGGAGGAAGGGACTTTCTTCCCGGACCAGAAAATAACCGTTGGGGATGTTGAAATGCCTATCGTGATCCTTGGGGACCCAGTCTACCCCTTAATGCCATGGCTCATGAAGCCGTACACAGGCAGCCTCGACAGGAGTCAGGACCTGTTCAACTACAGGCTGAGCAAGTGCCGAATGGTGGTGGAATGTGCATTTGGGCGTTTAAAAGCGCGCTGGCGCAGCTTACTGACTTGCCCAGACCTTAGCGAAAAGAATATCCCCATTGTTATTGCTGCTTGCTGTGCGCTCCACAATATCTGTGAGAGTAAGGGGGAGACATTTATGGCTGGGTGGGCGGTAGAGGCAAATCGCCTGGCCGCTGATTACGCGCAGCCAGACACCAGGGTGGTTAGAGGAGCACAGCAGGGCGCGGTGCGCATCAGAGAAGCTTTGAAAACTAGTTTTGTGACTGGGCAGGCTACGGTGTGAAACTTCTGTTTGTTTCTCCTTGATGAAATCTCCGCCCCCCCACCCACCCGGTTAACTCTACTTCCCTGTAAACCAACCACCCCACTCTCCCCTCTCCTCCCCCCTTCGAGCACCACTTGCAGAGGCAATAAAGTCATTGTTACTTCACATTCATGCATTCTTTATTAATTCATCACACAACTAGGGGGATAATTGCAAAGGTAGCCCGGGATGGGTGGGGGAGGAGGGAAGGAAAAGGACACACTGCAGTTTAAAACTTTAACACTTATTGCTCGGGAAATCATCTAGGGTGGAGTGACTGGGTGGCCGGAGGCCCCCCCACCGTGTTCTTGGGCGTCTGGGTGAGGAGGCAATGGGACTTGGGGAGGAGGGCTGTTGGTTACACAGGGGCTGTAGCGGCGGTCTGTGCTCCTGCTGCCTTTCCTGCAGCTCAACCATACGCTGGAGCATATCAGTTTGATGCTCCAGCAGCCGGAGCATCGACTCTTGCCTTCTGTGTGCAAGCTGACGCCACCTCTCCTCTTCAGCCTGCGATTCAGCACGCCACCTCTCCTCTTCAGCCTGCGATTCAGCACGCCACCTCTCCTCTCGCTCATATTGGGCTTTTCTATAATCAGTCATTGACTGCCTCCACACATTCTGCTGTGCTCTGTCAGCGTGGGAGGCAGTCTGTAGTTCTGTAAACATTTCATCACGCGTCCTTCGCTTCCACTTTCGAATATTCACTAGCCTCTGTGAAGGAGAAACATTTGCAGCTGGTGGAGGAGAAGGGAGAGGTGGTTAAAAAAGATACATTTTAGAGAACAATGGGTACACTCTTTCACGTTAAATTTTGCTGTTCACATCACACAGCACATGTGCTTTCGTTACAAGGTCGCATTTTTCCTCTTATATTGAGGGCCTGCCGGTTTGGTATGAGAGATCACTCACGCAGTGCCAGGCCACAGATTTCAGCTTGCAGGCAGCCATGGTAAGACACAGTCTTTTGGCTTTTTTAACCTTGTTAACATGTGGGGATGGTTTAAAACAGTACTGCTCTCATTAACCATACCAAGCACCCGTTGGGTTGGCCATTTAAAATGGGTTTGCAATGTAAAAGGAGGGGCTGCGGTTTCAGTGTTAACGTGCAGCACAAACCCAACTAATTCCCCTCCCCCACACACCCAATTCTCTGGGATGATCACTTCACCCCTCCCCCCCACCGCGTGGCTAACAGCGGGGAATATTTCTGTTCAGCAGAGCAGGAAGGGGCACCTCTGAATGTCCCCTTAATAAAATTGCCCCATTTCAACCAGGTGACCGTGAATGATATCACTCTCCTGAGGATAACAAAGAGCGATAAGGAATAGATGTTGTCTGCATGCCAGCAAACACCGGGACCATACGCTGCCATGCTTTGTTATGCAATGATTCCAGACTACGTGCTACTGGCCTGGCGTGGTAAAGTGTCCTACCATGGCGGACGGGATAAGGCAGCCCTCCCCAGAAACCTTTTGCAAAGGCTTTGGGAGTACATGAAGGAGAGCTTTCTGGAGATGTCCCTGGAGGATTTCCGCTCCATCCCCATACACGTTAACAGACTTTTCCAGTAGCTGTACTGGCCGCGATTGCCAGGGCAAATTAATCATTAATCATTAAACACGCTTGCTTTTAAACCATGTGTAATATTTACAAAGGTACACTCACCAGAGGTCCCCTGTGTGCCCACAGGGTCTTGGGTGAGTTCGGGGGTTACTGGTTCCAGGTCCGGGGTGATAAACATATCCTGGCTGTTGGGGAAACCGGTTTCTCCGCTTCCTTGCTGCTGTGATCTATTTACATTATCTTCATCCTCATCTTCCTCGTACCCCGAACCCGCTTCCCTGTGTGTTTCTCCAGTGAGGGACTCATAGCACACGGTTGGGGTAGTGGTGGCTGCACCCCCTAGAATGGCATGCAGCTCCGCGTAGAAGCGGCATGTTTGCGGCTCAGCCCCGGACCTTCCGTTTGCTTCTCTGGCTTTGTGGTAGGCTTGCCTTAGCTCCTTAATTTTCACACGGCACTGCTGTGCGTCCCTGTTATGGCCTCTGTCCTTCATGGCCTTGGAGACCTTTTCTAATATTTTGCCATTTCGTTTACTGCTTCGGAGTTCAGCCAGCACTGATTCATCTCCCCATATGGCGAGCAGATCCCGTACCTCCCGTTCTGTCCATGCTGGAGCTCTTTTGCGATCCTGGGACTCCATCACAGTTACCTGTGCTGATGAGCTCTGCGTGGTCACCTGTGCTCTCCACGCTGAGCAAACAGGAAATGAAATTCAAACGTTCGCGGGGCTTTTCCTGTCTACCTCGCCAGTGCATCTGAGTTGAGAGTGCTGTCCAGAGCGGTCACAATGAAGCACTGTGGGATAGCTCCCAGAGGCCAATAACATCGAATTCCGTCCACACTAACCCAATTCCGACCCCCTAAGGCCGATTTTATCGCTAATCCCCTCATCGGAGGTGGAGTAAAGAAACCGGTTTAAAGGGCCCTTTAAGTCGAAAGAAAGGGCTTCGTCGTGTGAACGTGTCCAGGCTAAATTCGATTTAACGCGGCTAAAGTCGACCTAAACTCGTAGTGTAGACCAGGCCTGATTATTCAGAACAAAATGAATCACTACCAGTCCATTTTCGGATTTCAGAACCATTTATCAAAGACTATCCAGAGTTTTACCTGCCTAAAAGTTGTTAATCTAGTCTCTATTTTAATACTGTATTTTATGGCTCTTCCAGAACAATAGTCATTTGTTCTCCCATTGTGGAGCTGATTCTGCAGTAAATTAACATAATCCCGCAGCTGTACATGTCCCTACTGATCTCATTAATGATACCAATGGGACTACAAACACGTTCTGCATTAGAACCACACAAGGCAAGCGGTGTGAATTACTATCTGCCAAACTGAAAATCAGTACTTTTGTATTTTCCCCCCAAATTCCCCACCTCTTAATTGCCTGTAGTATTCTTAGAGGGAAAGCTAGTCAAAAGCTGTATTAAAGGAAATCTCTCCTTTTCGCCATCAGGCCCTGGAGCAGACTGGGAAGCCTATCCCATATTATGCTCCTGTTACAAGATGTTGACTCAACACAGCCTCAGGGAGGTACGTCATCTGCTATTAAACACTGATACATCTATCAAAGACAAAGTAAGGCTGATCTGCAGCATTCAAATGAAAGTGGGATTGAGAAGAGAGTGCCACCACTTCTCAACTAAAGCAGGAAATTTTTTTTTTTCTTGTTTGAAAGGCAGAACTACCATTAAACTCAAATTCAAATGGTTCAGACTTCTCGCCCCTTTCTTTTCTCTGCCCCCAAATACCCCTCTTTACCATTTCTAACCTGCCATTTTTCTTAACTCCTCCATCCTTCTGAAGGAGGGTGGTGGGGTCTGAAGTCAGACCATAGGTGGTCCTGAGTCTTCCAATATCATCAATAGTGTTTTGGAGAAAGAGCTGACAACAGATGATTGCTACTGAAAGAAAAAAGCCAATAGAAATGCAATGCAATATTTCTCTGCTACAGAATTTGAGCCCCCTTTATAAGAAATATGATTTCACTGTGAAAGTACCTGGTGATTTATTTTTATAGCAGATTTCTATATTTTCAAGGTTTACCTTTGTAAAATTCTCCAGTTTCACAGAACAATTTAAAAAGAGCTATTTAAACAACAGTGTGCACTATCCAGATAAACCCAAAGAACTCCAAGAACTTTTCAGGAAATACAAACATCCAGCTGCTCAGACATAAAAGCAGACTCATTATCTGTAAATTTTGTATTTATTATAACAAAAGTTATGACATGTTCATTTGTGCATTCTGCTTTAATATAACTCTTGGTATGTAAATGATCTACAGTAAAGGAGCTCTATACAATCATGCTGGTTGTGGCAGCAATAAGGAACACAAATAAAATGTGCCTGTAAAAGTAAAAGGAAGAAAAAGAGACTAGAGGAAAAAGAGGCTGTTTTCTATGGTTTAAGAACCACCTAAATCTGTAGGTAATTTGTACAGCCACTCAGTATGACAACCATGGCCCAAAGAGTCAAGAAAACAAAAGTCAGTTCAGGTTGTGTCCTTATGCCAAAACTACAAAACATTTTAAGCATCACTATACAACACAGATCTATTTACAGTAATTTCCCAATCAACTGTTCTCTCAGAGAAAATTAGTGAATCTCAGTGACTTAAGTCATCTGAAAGAGTAAAGCAACTCCTAGGAGTTAGTCTCCATATTCTACAAATGTCTATCATTTTCAAGACCAAAAAAGCCTTTTTCTTTCTCAAAGAAATACAGTATTACAATATTACTTAATCATTTAGCACTGGCATACTGCCCTGCTTTCCAAACAAACAAAAAAATGAGCCATTTAAAAAAAATTACATCATCATGTCTCTCTGCAATATATTAAACCTTTTATTTTTTACACTTGATATGTTAAGGGGAAAGTTAACTAGTTTAAATCTTATTGGTAAATCATCTCTAGAACAATGTCAGTTGATATTAAAACTAACAAACAGAAAGAGAAGCTGCAGTTTTCTGTAGTGGCAGGGTAAGGAAAACAAAAATGTAGTAAAACCCCTGCAGTAATGTGAGCCCTATTTGGGTCCTGCACTCATGGCTAGGTCTACACTACCCGCCTGAATCGGCGGGTAGAAATCGACCTCTCGGGGATCGATTTATCGCGTCCCATCGGTCGGGATCGCGAATCAACGCTCTTACTCCACCAGCGAAGGTGGGAGTAAGCGCCGTCGACGGGAAGCCGCAGAGGTCGATTTTGCCGCCGTCCCTACAGCAGGGTAAGTCGGCTGCGATACGTTGAATTCAGCTACGCTATTTGCGTAGCTGAATTTGCTTATCTTAAATCGACCCCCCCCTTGAGTGAAGACGTACCCCATGTCTTCTTGTTCGTTAGCTTATTTCTGAACAGTATGCAGACTGGGTCATAGTGGTGTATCGTAATAGTCTGGCAGCTGATCCATCTGATACTGCCGCTGCTGCTGCTGCTGTTGTTCCTGGTGTTGTTTCATGATCTCCTTGACCTCTTCTTCAAGCTCTGGTGGGATGATGAATTGGTCATCTGGATCTGGCTGGGCTGGGGCTGCAAAGTAGCCCCCAGTTTTTCTGAGAGGTGCATCAGTTGCTACTTCAATCAAGTTATGGCTCCTTTCCTGAGGAGCCACAGAACCATTGCCCCGTCGGCGCCCAATTGTACCAGTGCTGGAATAATCTGCTTTCCTGGAAAGGCCCGTTTCATCCTCATTCGCGCTAATGACGATGCCTTCATCGCTGGCTTCCACAGGCACTTGGAGCAACTGCTTCTCCTTTGCTCGGCTGCAGTGGATGTCCACCTCCACTTCCACCTGGCTGCCATTGGTAAAGACACCCTCAATTGGCTCCTCGTCATCACTGTCAAGGCCATTGTCAGAGAAGGCGCTGGAGAAGGTGGCGCTGGACAACTGCCTTTGGAAAGAATTGGACAGGCAGACTGGGTGAAGCATGCAGCGCTGTTCATTGGGGTATGCTGGGCTGTTCTCATTCATGGCTACCTGAGGGGGCTCATCAGAGGCTGTGGACCCCACCTCGCTGCTCATTTCAGAGGTGGAGATCTCGCTGCTAATTTCAGAGGCCATGCCGCTGCTGGAAGATGGCATTCCCAAAGCATCCGTAGGTCTGTCTTTAATGACTACGTTGACTGACTGGGGAAAGATGCCTGGACTGGGAGGCGGGACTCCATTAAGCTCACAGCAGCAAAAGCTGTCCTCCGTCACATTGAGCTGAACCACCACCGCACTGATGCTGTCGTTGTAGCCGTAGCTCTGGGCCAAAGTGCAAAGCTTCTTTGCAGCCGCCAGTGGTTCAGGCACATTTCTGACCGCTTCCACCACCTCCTCGATGGAGAGGCTGTCCCACAATCCCTTGCTACCCAGAATGAAGAACTCGTCCTGCGGAGTCAAGGTAATGGACTGGACATGAGGGCGGGGCACAACGCTTGGGTGAAGGAAGGTGTATCCCAAGATTCTTGTGGAATCTGTCACGCCATTTACTTTACCATCCTGAAATTAAAAAAAAAAAAAAAGAGGACACGAAGTTGAGACTATAGAAAGACAAAAATGCCTAGCACTTACATCTTACAAGCATTTTAGAAATGTCTATCTCCACAACATCCTGTGTGGCAGCTACACATCCCATCCATTTTATAGATAAGGAGCCAGAGTGATGAAGTTTTTTTGGGAAAAACAGATGTAGTCTCATCATATGGTGATAACACTCTTCATTTTACCAGTATCTCTGGAGGATGCTGAACAGAAGCTAATGAAGCAAGTCCAGATAACTTGCATCCGAGAATTTTGAGAGCTGGCTGAGACGCTCATGGGACTGTTAATGTTGATTTTCCAGAAACCTTAGAGCACTGGGAAAGTTCCAGATGACTGGAAGAAAGCTAATAATGTGCCAATTTTTAAAAGGGTAAACAGGATGACCCTAATAATTATAGGCCTGCCAGCCTGACGCGAATCCTGGGCAAGATAATGGAGTGGCTGATATGGGACTCTATTAATAAAGAATTAAAGGAGGGTAATGTAAATAATGCAAATCAAGATGGGTTCATGGAAAACAGATCCTATCAAATTAACCTATCTTTTTTTAATGAAATGATAAGTTTGGGTGATATGGTAATAGTATCAGAGGGGTAGCCGTGTTAGTCTGGATCTGTAAAAAGCAACAGAGTCTCCTGTGGCACCTTTAAGACTAACAGACGTATTGGAGCATAAGCTTTCGTGGGTGAATACCCACTTTGTCAGACGCATGCATCTGACGAAGTGGGTATTCACCCACGAAAGCTTATGGTAATAGTGTTGACATAATATCCTAGACTCTGTAAAATCTTCAACATGGCATTGCACCACATTAAATAGATTAAAAACTGGCTAGATGATTGGTCTCAAAATGTAACTGAAAATGGGGAATCAGCATCATGTGGATGTGTTTCCAGTGGGGTCCCGTAGGGACTGGTTCTTGGCACTATGCTATTTAACATTTTTATCAGTGACCTGGGAGAAAACAGATAATTTGCAGATGACAAAAATTGGGGGGGGAGGGAGGGGGTGGTAAATAATGAAGACAAGTCATTGATTCAGAGAGATCGGGATCGGTTGATGAACTGGGCATAAGCAAACAATATACATTTTAATACAGCTAAATGTAAATGTATACATCTAGGAACAAAAAGAGTGTAGGCCATACTTACATGATGGGGGATTCTATCCTGGAAAGCAATGACTCTGAAAAATATTTGGGGGTCATGGTAGATAATCAGTTGACCATGAACTCCCAATGTGAAGCTGTGGCCAAAACAGCTAATGCAATCCCGGGATCAAGAACCAGGGGAATCTCGAGTGGGAGCAGAGGGGTAATTTTTCCTCTAATATTTGGCACTTGTGCGACCATTGCTGGAATATAGTGTCCAGTTTGGGTGCCCACAATTCAAGAAGGATACTGATAAACTGGAGAGGGTTCAAAGAAGAGCCATGAGAATGATTAAAGGACTAGAAAACATGCCTTATAGTGATTGAGGTCCAATGGCTGGAAGTTGAGCTATAGAAATTCAGACTGGAAATGAGGTGTAAAATTTTGACTGTGAAGGTAATTAACCATTGGAACAATTTGCCAACAGTCATGGTGGATTCTCCATCACTGACAAGTTTTAATCAAGATTGGATGTTTTTTCTAAATATGCTCTAGGAATTATTTTGGGGAAGTTCTATGGCCTGAATTATACAGGAGAAGAGATTAGATTACAGTGATGCCTTCTGGCCTTAGACTCTATGAAGTGTCTTGCAAACAGCTACTCTGAGTCAGTGCAAGCACTGGGATTAGGACTCACGAGCTCATGGCTCCCAGTCTCATGCTTAGCTCACTACACCATCCTGTCTCAATGGACTTAATACAAGTTACAGTTATGGTGTGTCATATACACAGGTCTGTCTCTAGTGCCCAAGATGCTACTTGACAACATAATGGAGCATATAATTGGGCAAATAAAAAACTTAATGCTTTGGCTTGAGGCCCCCTGTAGAAACATTTCCCTGGTATGCACAACCACAATCCGCAGTAGCAGCCTGGCTCCCCGCTCCAAGCATTGTGACCCGGCTTGTGAGGTAGCAACACCACTCAGGTTTGGCTTCATGGTCCCTCCATGGTGAGAGGGGCTGTGGGACCAACCCTGAGTGGCACATATGGGGTTGCAGAACCTCCTTCTTTGGGGGTCCTCTCAACCTGGGGGCTCAGGGAAAACCAGCCCTTTTACCACCCGCCATCCCCCAAACCCCTGCGAATGGTACACACTGTGCATAAGGGTGTGGGGGTCACTGCTCTGGCTAATGGCTCATGCAGCTATCATCTTATTAGCCAGTCAGATCTGTCCCCCCACTTAAGGTATTTTATCTTGTGTATGACCCTCCCTGCCCCCACAAGTCCATATTGAACAATGGCTAAAGGATCACGGTTATGGCTTCTCTCCTGCAGCTATACATTATTTATCTCAGCTCAGCTTTTTGAAAGGTACAATTTAAAAATATTCTTTAAATTAAGCATGCAAGTCAAATATAGCAGAGTGCAAGTCTGTGTTTTTCAATCAGCTGAGCTGTAGTGAAATGTTTTACATGCTCCAATTACTTACTACACTTCCTCTTAGATACGACATTTCCCAAGGGGAGGAGGAGTAATATCTGAGCCGGAAAACACCATTAAAAATGTGTATTTAAGAAATAAATCCCATGTACATTCAAATCCCAAGATTCTGGCTTGGTTAGAATCTGAGCTGGCACGGTAAGGAGAGCAAGCATCTCAAGTGTTGTGGTGTTTGGTTTCCTGCCAGTCTTGTCAGGGATAACTGCAACCCTGCTAATTTAGAGAACCACGAAGGCAATGATTTATAAGCATTTGGTCCAACTGATGCCAGCAATAGCCACTACAGAACAAATAACCAAAGGAAAGTGAATGAAAATGAGGAAAAGGTAGGCCTTTAAAATGCCTCAGAACATAAAAACCTCTTTGGCCTGTAGGGTTCCATTGATAAGCCATCCAAGGGTGTGAAATTGGTGAATCATTTTAAGATTTAAAACAGGAATTCACTTTTCCTTTACAAAGGGACTTTCTGACAGCTCTCTGGTTATCTACAGTACGTGATGGAGTGGCTCGCTTCAAGCATGTCACATTTTAGATTCTAATCCCGCACCACTTTTGCTTGGCAAGTTTAACATCTATGCATGTACAGCAGTAGGCTGAGCATCAAATTCTTAAGTAGGGATGTAGCAGACTAAAAAGAAAAGGACGGGCTTCTCTCTCTTTCTGCTTTCGATCAGTTCCCCACATGTATGTTCTGTGTCAGCTATCTGCCCTCTGGGTCTGTATCTTCCAAGGGAGGAGACTGATTCTCTACTCTTTCAGCAGCTCACAACCTCCAATCTGTGGGTGAGCACAGACTGGATTCCCTGTGCAGAAGCTGCAGTCTCTCATACTACAGAGCTGCCTGCCAGAGCACAAGCCCATAGCTGGCACAACACATTCTGTTGTGAGACAGAAAAATGAGCCAGCTGTCTGTCAGCATCCTGGCTGGTCAGATAGCAGGAAGGAGCAGAGAAAGTCTCTTATGGAAGAAAAGACATCACACTCCAAGTTCTCTCTCGGCGCTTTCCCACCCTACACAAAGTGGATGGGCTCTTCATTCCTAGTCCAGCAATTCTCTTCCAGGTAGAAGTTGGTTTCCTCATCTTCCCCTGTTTAAGACCACCATGCTCAGACCCTCGTGGCTGAGTATCTCTGCAGAGCAACAGCAACTGGACCATGTGACATAAAACATACCGGAAGGGGAGGATGAAATTCCAGCACACAGATGCACCCGTCTTTAAGATACAGTTTATTATTTGTATGATAAGGAAATATGTTTGGTGTGTTGCTCAGAACGGTCTCTAGAGGAAGTCGCAGATTGTAACATTCCCTCCACCAGCACTACAGTTCTCTTACCTCTGTGATAATGGCCTTGTGCTGTTTAATCCTCTTTAGCTCTTCTTCACAACTCATCACATAAGACCTGGACAAATGCAAAGGTTTTCCATTCCTACAGAGAACAGTTTGGCACTTCCCCACATTTGCTGAGGTTAATGTGAAGCATCCACCTGGGTCCATGGGATCGTGTTTTATATGGCAAAGGACAGCAGAGCCTCCAAGTTTTTGTCCAGCAGTTCCAAGTTTCCTGGAATGTAAACAAAGCAATACTTGCTGATTAACTGGAAAAGTTGCATTATGAGGTCAGAGTAGAGAGGGGAGCAGGGGACCACAGTTAAGCAATCCCAATTATAGCACACAGACTCTCAAGGTTCACTGGGCAAGAACAAGAGCTCCAGTTCAGATTGTGAAGCTTTATACCAAAGTAGTGAGGAACTTATGTACAACTCATGGGGAACGTGTTATAAGAAAGGAGATATACATCCTCAATTGGATCCATTCTCAATTTAAAAAAAAAACCCTCACAATCCCAGTGCCACTGCTCTCTTGTCATCACCAAGACAGTTAGAGTATTTCACCTTATTCATCCCCACAGCAAACTTTTTGGAAATTTAAATATTAAGAAGCTATTGAAAAACTAGAGGTAGAATCTAAAAATATAATAATTTATGAACATGAAACTTTAGTTTCCAAAACTGCAATGTATTTTTTAAAGAGCCGGAATCAATGTTTTACTGCTTATTGCCACTCAGTTTTAAGTATTTAACCGTTGTTTTTCTGCACTTTCAAACTCCTAAAGCTCCACTGTAAAGTATCTATCACCATTAAAGTGACAGAAGCAGTTATCACCGTTAAAATACCAAAAACACTCTCCAATTGTAATTGGACTCAAGATCACTAATTCACAAACCGATTAGCACACCAGAAGTAATACCTTATCAGGCACATTTGAAGAATATTTTTAACTTGTCATTTTAGAAGGCCTTGGCTAAAGTTCACTAACAAAACCTGTTGCAAGCATACAAAGTATTGTCTTGCTCATATTAAAACTAAACTACTTTTTATGACATTTCGCAATTTAATTTCTGGTTGTGTTTAACAATTTTTCCATCTCTCCCTCTGCATGGGCTTCTAACCCTATTTAACTTTCTTTGCAGTAACTGAACTACTACATTACAGAACGTTCCAAGCTTTCTTAGCTCTTTTGTTTTAACGAAGATCGGAACTTGGCTATAGAACCCTGAGGTGATAATACTCAAATTCAGTTTTCCAAGATCTGATGTAGGTTAGCATTTTACCACCTCAGGAATGTTTGAGAAACAGAAATATTGTACTAATCCTCAATAAATGGATATATGTAACTAGAACCATTACTATGTCTGGGTTCTATGAAATGTTGATTAGCCTATTCTTTGAGACACATGTAAAGAAATATCTTTTTGCAGAAAAACTAAAGTTCCTTGAAATTATACTACAGGGATGAGCAAGGACACCTATTAGGTACTTTCCCTGCCTCATACCTAGGATTCTAATCATACTGCAGGATTCACTTCCAACACCTGTCAGAGTGAGGCAATGTCCCAAGCAATGATAAAAATGGGGAGGCGCAGTATTACAGAAGCAAAGGGCACAGTCCCCCTTTTTTCCTTGTGTACAGTTAATTCAGTTTGATCTTATTGCTCTTACTTCCTGACTTAGGAATTGGATCTTTTCAGGAAGCGAGTGTCTGACAAATATTGACAAGCCCTCAGACATAGGAATCCATGGCCCTGCATTGTGGACGATGGGGGGCGTAGCGTGCACTGAAGAGTTGCACTGGAACTGCCCCATGTAGACCTTGCTAGCACAAACTAGAAGGGGCCTAGTTCACGTTAACACAGTTCTTTACCGCACACAGCAGTTCACACCTCCGTAGTCCACACTGTGAGGCCGTGTAGTCAAGCCTATTTGCATGTCTTCTCCTTTGCTTTCCCCACCTCTTCCTTCTCTTTTGTCTGATCCTCTTCATTCAGCTCTATTCCCCAAGGCACAGTCTCTTATATTGTCAACAGCAGCATACACTGGTTTTCAAATAACCAAAAATACCTACTACATCATACTTCTAGCATCATTTCTTTATTCTTGGCTCAAAGAATTCAATTTTACGGTTGAAAATATGCAGTTAAACAGTTAGAATGCATATCCTCAACAAGAGTTTTGATGTTTATGATCATCTGAACTGGTGCAGAGGGACAGGTTGAAACATGCCGGGCTTTGCAAGTTGTAGGAGGAGGGGGATGTTTAAAGATGATCAGTCTCAGGAAACAAAAGTCACATCACTATTTTAAATATTAGCAATTCTCAACAATGAGACTTTTAAAGAAATTAAGCACATCTCAGAAAAGAGAAACTATCCATTCCTTGGTCATGAACATTTTAGGACATGTGTGCAACAACAGGTCACAATTAAAAAAACCAGCAATAAAGAAACAAGCTAGCAAACGAAATCATTTAGAAAACTGGAAAAAAACCAGCTCTGGGATAGAAGCAAGTACGCTGACTGATCCACATATGGAGGAATATGACAAAAATTAAAGATCTGGGATTAACCTCTGCATAACGATGAAAGTGTTGATCATGTATTCCTCTTCACTCTTTGTTTTTTGCAGCTCTTCTGCCAAGATATCACTCATTGTACACTGCAGAAGGTAGGGCACTTCCACGTTGCGATCACCATCAAAGACTCCGTACAGCGCCTCCCTGTTGTCACAGAAATTATTGGCTGAAAGAGCCGCCACACACAGTCTAAGGAAAAAGAGAAAACCAAAAATGGGTTTTTAATAAATAAGCATTTGTACCAGAAGATTATTTTAACACTCCTCAATTCTTTTCTCACTGTTCTGACCAGGATGTGCAGCTTGAAGGAAGATCAGATTATAGTAAGCGTCACAAACTTTCATGAGTTATGAAGTTTCATTTCAGATCCTGGTAGTGAACATCATAAGTAGCATTTACGGTACTGTTAAATTCCATGGTAAAGAGAGAGCAACAAAGAGGTTTAAACAGAGACCCCTAATGATTTTTCAACTTTTCTGGCATGTAAAGTGCAGCCTTTATTTTTGTGATTTAAAAAAAAAATTAGTAGTAAAAACCGAGAAAGCTACTGCACTGTTTACTCTTAAGGCCTGGTCTACACTAGGAGTTTATATCGAATTTAGCGCCGTTACATCGAATTAACCCCGCACCCGTCCACACCACGAAGCTATTTAGTTCGACATAGAGCTCTCTTAAATTCGACTTCTGTACTCCTCGAAAACGAGAGGAGTAGCGCTAAATTCGAAATGGCAATATCGAATTAGGCTAGGTGTGGATGGAAATCGACGGTAATAGCTCCGGGAGCTATCCCACAGTGCACCACTCTGTTGACGCTCTGGACAGCACTTCGAGCTCGGATGCTCTGACCAGCCACACAGGAAAAGCCCCGGGAAAATTTGAATTCCTTTTCCTGTCTGGCCAGTTTGAATCTCATTTTCTGTTTGGACAGCGTGGAGAGCTCAGCAGCACTGGCAACGATGCAGAGCTCTCCAGCAGAGATGGCCGTGCAATCTAATAGAAAGAGGGCCCCAGCATGGACTGATCGGGAAGTCTTGGATCTCATCGCTGTGTGGGGCGATGAGTCTGTGCTTTCAGAGCTGCGCTCCAAAAGAAGGAATGCAAAGATCTACGAGAAGATCTCTAAAGCCATGGCAGAGAGAGGATACAGCCGGGATGCAACGCAGTGCCGCGTGAAAATCAAGGAGCTGAGACAAGGCTACCAAAAAACCAAAGAGGCAAACCGACGCTCCGGATCCCAGCCCCACACATCACGTTTCTACGAGGCACTGCATTCCATCCTAGGTGCGGCCGCCACCACTACCCCACCACTGACCGTGGACTCCGAGGATGGGATATTGTCCACGGCCGGTTCCTCGTCGGAAATGTTAGGTGACGGGGAAGATGAGGAAGGAGATGAGGAGGACGAGGCAGTCGACAGCGCTTGCACCGCTGATTTCCCCGACAGCCAGGAGCTCTTCATCACCCTTACCGAGATCCCCTACCAACCGTCCACAGCCGTTACCCCGGACACCGAATCAGGGGAAGGATCAAGCAGTGAGTGCTTTAAACATCTCAACATTTCATTTTAACATAACTGGAATATTTATATTGTTAAGAATGGGCTTTTCAGTCACTCATTTAAACATAGAAACTTTTATTTATAACAAAACAGGAATATTAACTATATTAGTAATTTGTTGTTCATGATTTAGTTGGCAGTCAACTATTTAGTCCTAACTATGTATAGAAAATCAAATAATGTCCGGATATTCATGATTAGGCCACCACAGGACGCTCCACTCTGTAGTCCCTTATGCTGCACTTAAATGAAAAGACGGTCAATGTGCCCGGGAATGGACAGAGAGTCCTCCTGGGATAGCTCGGCATAGCTCTCCTGGAGGTACCGCTCAAGCATGCGCATGAGGTTCCGCGGCAGGGCGATCTTGTTCGGTCCCCCGTGGTAACACACGTTCCCACGCCATGAGTCCATCAGGTAGTCCGGGATCATTGCACGGCACAGCATGGCGGCATACGGCCCTGGCCTCTGCATGGTCTCACGAAGCATCCTTCCCCTCTCGGTCTCCGAGATCCTCATCAGTGTAATATCACACATGACGCCCTGCTTTAAATTAGGGAGGGGAATGTTAGTATTGGGACTGCTTTACAGCCACGCGGTGGAGGCGGCAGAGGGGCAGCATACAGGGAGCTTTCCCAGGGACAGCCGCGAGGTGGTGGGACAGGGGCAGAGCTCATGCTTCCCTGATTGCTGCCAGCAGAGAGTGGCCTTGCATTCAGTGCGAAAGGAGCCCAGTGCTACTATTACATTTTTAAGCTGCAACAAGTCTACGGCTTACCATGTTTTCCTGCAACAGAAGTAGAGGTGTCCTGCAACGCTTCTCTGATCGCAACTGCAGGACCCCAGGCAGTCAAGGCGAGGGCCGAAAATTCGACCTTGTCCTGAGTGCGCATGTGAAAGGTCCAGTGCATGGTGTTGTTCACAGAGAAAGACTATGTTCTTTGTTAGCAACTTCATTTATCTGTCTCAGGAATTTACTCCCTTTTTCCCATTCCCACAGACACATCTGCGACTGTCTCCCAACCCAGCCTGGCATCACACTCCCAGAGGCTAGCGCAGATTAGGAGAAGGAAGAGAAAGACGCGTGAAGACATGTTTTATGAACTTATGGAGTGCTCACGAGAGCAGGCAGCCCAGACGACACAGTGGAGGGAGAACTTGTCACAAATGCACAGAGCAGTCATGGAATGGGAGGAGAGGTGGCGCCAGGAGGACCAGCAGGCTACTCAAACCCTGCTTGGACTAATGAGGGAGCAAACGGAGACGCTCCGGCGCCTAGTGGATGTTCTGCAAGACCGGAGGCAGGAGGACAGAGCCCTGCTGCTGTCTATCTCTAACCGCCCTCCCCCGCCACCAAGTCCCACACCCCCCTCACCAAAAGTCCAAAGAAGGAGGGGCGGCAAGGGCCGTTAAAACTTTCAGTCGGCCCCTGCACACTGCTGCAGCAATGGAAGGCTCTCGTTCCAAAGTTTGAAAAGTCCTTTCCTACCCATCTCACAATAGCCCACGTCCAAGTTTCCTCCCCCCCCTTTTCATGTGCGGTTCATAATAAAACATCTGTTTCTGTTAAGTACTGTTTCCGAGAGTGTCTTTTAGAGGGGATTCTGTCTGAAGGGGGGGAAGGGGTTTGTTACTTGGACAGGACAGTCACCTGTAGCAGGCTACAGAGGCGGGGGCAGGTCCAGCATCAGGACACATACACAGTACAGTCACCAGTTACCCTGGTCAGTCTGGGAGGCGGTTTTCATGTTCTGGGGTGCGAGGGGGTTGATCTGTGACTTTGTGGCGGGGGAGGGCAGTTACAGATCTTCTGCCGCGGTCCTTATCCTGGATCACAGAGCCACGCAGCAGGGGATCTGTTACCCTCCGCCCCCTGCCAGAAAGTCACTTGGCCGACACATACATGCAGTCCTGCCCAGGACTGCTGGCACCAATCCAGCACTGCGGAGCCTGTCATTCCCGGAGTTTAGAAGCATCATTTGCATCAAAACACTAAACCCGCCCCCCGCCACAGTCTGCGTCCCCGGTTTAAAACATTCCCGCGAAAACAGTAAGAAAGAGAACCTTGTTCAGTAACAAAACGGAACAGATTTTATTTGTTGGGAAGGTGGGGAAGGGGGTATGTAACTTGGAAGGATAGTCAACAGTAACTGGGTAAAGAAACGGGGGCAGGTTCAGCATCTGTGTCCACAAAGTAAACAGTCACTGGAGACCCTGCTCAGTCAGGAACCTGGCTTTCAAAGCCTCCCTGATGCACAGCGCGTCCCGCTGGGATCTTCTAATCGCCCGGCTGTCTGGCTGGACGTAATCAGAAGCCAGGCTATTTGCCTCAAGCTCCCACCCCGCCATAAAGGTCTCCCCCTTGCTCTCACACAAATTGTGGAGCACACAGCAAGCAGCTATCACAATGGGGATATTGGTCTCGCTGAGATCACAGCGAGTGAGTAGGCTTCTCCATCTCCCCTTGAGACGGCCAAAAGCACACTCCACCACCATTCTGCACTTGCTGAGCCGGTAGTTGAATAGTTCTTTCCCTGAGTCCAGTGCGCCAGTGTAGGGCTTCATGAGCCAGGGCATTAGCGGGTATGCAGGGTCCCCGAGGATGACTGTAGGCATCTCCACATCCCCAACAGTTACTTTGTGGTCCGGGAAGTAAAGACCTTCCTGCAGCCGTCTAAACAGACCAGAGTTCCTGAACACCCTAGCGTCATGAACCTTGCCAGGCCATCCAACGTAGATATTGGTAAAACGTCCCCGATGGTCCACCAGTGCTTGCAGCACCATGGAAAAGTACCCCTTTCGGTTGATGTACTGGCTGGCCTGGTGGTCCGGTGCCAGGATAGGGATGTGAGTCCCATCTATAGCCCCACCGCAGTTTGGGAATCCCATCTCGGCAAAGCCATCTCTGATGAGCTCCACGTTTCCCAGGGTCACTACCTTAGATAGCAGTAGCTTGACGATTGCCCTGGCTACTTGCATAACAGCAACCCCCACGGTAGACTTGCCCACACCAAAGTGGTTAGCGACGGACCGGTAGCTGTCTGGCGTTGCGAGCTTCCAGAGGGCTATGGCCACTCGCTTCTGGACAGTCAGGGCTGCCCGCATCCGGGTGTCCTTTCGCTTCAGGGCAGGGGACAGCAACTCACACAGTTCGAGGAAAGTCCCCTTCCGCATGCGAAAGTTGCGCAGCCACTGGGATTCATCCCAGACCTGCAGCACTATGCGGTCCCACCAGTCCATGCTTGTTTCACGGGCCCAGAATCGCCGTTCAACAGTATCAACAAGACCCAGTGACAGCGAGATGTCCTGGGCGCTGGGTCTCATGTTCTCAGAGAGGTCGAAGCTAGTGTCCGACTTCATGCCGTCACGGTGGTGCCGTAGCCTCCTCTCATGATTGATCTGCAGCTGCCTCTAGTACAGGTGGAGGAGAAGCTGCGAGGCGTTGAGAACTGCCACAACTGCAGCGATGGTCGCAGCGGGATCCATGCTCGCACTGCTGTGGCGTCCGCGCTGTCAGTAATCAGAAAAGCGCGCAAACTGATTTCCCGCCGGCGCTTTCAGGGAGGGAGGGAGGGAGGTTGTGAGGGACGGACGGATGACGACAGGCGCCCAAAAGCACCCTCGACACATTTTTTTACCCAGAAGGCATTTGGGGCTCGACCCAGAATTCCAATGGGCAGCGGGGACTGCGGGAACTGTGGGATAGCTGCCCACAGTGCACCGCTTCCAATGTCGACGCTTGCCCCGTTAGTGTGGACTCACAAAGTCTCACAAAGTCGAATTACTGTCCTTAGTGTGGACACACACGTTCGACTTAGTAATATCGATTCCACATAGTCGAATTAACTAAAATCGAAGTACTCTCGTAGTGTAGACCAGGCCATGAAAAGTGAGCACAGGAAGCTGAAAAGCAAGATTCTCCATACTGCCCCCTTGAACATGCTTCATCGAAGTATGGAAATAAGTATCTTTAGGAGTGAGAGGGTAGTTCAGACCATAAGATCTTGGCCCCTCTGTCGAGGCTGCCAACATGGAATAAACCGTGACATGGGTTTTATGATGTGGATGCATGCCGACTGACAGCTGGAGTAAGTAAGACCAACTGAACAGCCAGACAGTAATATTCAATCTACAAATTCACAAAGAAAAGTAGGTTCACACCTCCATTTCCACTAAGCTATCGGAGCTAAGGAGGAAGCCTTCCGACCCTTCAGGACCTGCAATGAACAATCCCATGGATTGTTTTGTGCTCTCCGACTCTAGCTTCTAAATGGTGTAGTGTGAAAAACAAGCACATATGTAGAGGTCAGCAATTCACTGTTTGAGCAACTCCTGCTCACAGCACCACTACCACAGCAAAGCCTTGGTGAGCTGGTCAACACAAACTAACTTGGTACACCTAGCCAGTCTTTATTCTTTTCAATACTTATTTCATATGCTGCATTGTGTAAATGGGTGAAGGGGGATGGAAACAGAACACCATAGTTCATAATTCAGCCCTCTAGCCCCTTAAAGTTGTCATTGTTACTCTATGTGATAATCATTTTAATTTGTTGATACATTTAACAGAATGCCGAGTCAAGCTTGCTGGCACTTGACTCAAGTGTTTGAAAACCTCAACTGGAAGTGCAAAAAGATTTGTAGAAGTTATTCATGGACCATTAAGGTGAGATGCATCATATAACCAGCGGCATACAAGCAGTTAACATGTTAGGCCCCTGAGATGTTATTTGTCAAGGGCTGCTTTAGTCTTTAAAAAAGGACCAGTCAGTAGTGTAGGAATATGCAGTTTAAGCCACTTCTCTTCCAGCAGCATCCCTGATTTGCTTGGGACACAAGCTTCAGCGAAAGATAAAGAGGCTTTTCAAAGAGTGGAGATGCATTTAAGCACTTGGGTCTTTTGCAAATAGTGGAGTCTTATATAGACAAAATGCATCAGTAAAACTTGTATCTTAGCAACTCCTTTAACAAAGAAGAAATATGAGAGCCAGGCAGGGGCCTAGTTTACAGATATAAGTCATGCCATGGCCTCTGCTTTTGAGAGACGAATGTCTCCAACTAACTTTCTCCTAAGAAAAGAGTTTCTTTGTAGGGCCTTTTTTTAAAAAAAAAAATACCGAAGTGTTCCAGCAGCAGAGCACCTCTGTGCTGATACCAAACCAGTACTGACTTGTTCTTAACTCCCGAAGCTTCAGTATAACCATGACTCCACACTGCTGGGGCTCCTGAAGCATCACCAGCTGACGGTTGGTCAATCTTGAAACAACGAATGTTACTGCAATGAGAAGGGAAAAGAAAAAAGCACAATGAATTGTTTAAGATATTACAGACCTTTAGCTTAAAGTCATTGCTATCTTAAAATTGTAAGGAAGCTTTTATTGTCCCAATTGTCCTAGTCACCTGCCACTTGTGGCATGCTGTGCATACGCTAAGAAGACTACATTTAAGAAAACAAGGTGTCCCTGTAAGGGGAAACGCTTAATAGAGTGTGTAGAATGTTATCCGTCAGAATACACACAGGAATAGAACAAGCAATAAGCAGTCCGATGCAGGTCTATTTCATTCCTGTTTGCGTTAACTTTGTCTTTTCTTTTCTCAGCTATTTGAAACTTAACCTTGGCTCTGCAGAAAACACAAGCAGAATGTAGCAGTGGCCTGAAGATATGGAGAGGCGGCACAGGGGAAAATCCTATCTAACTTATGCATTTCTTTTATCCATTTCCAAAGTGAGACCTTTCTGCATTTGATTTTTACTGTATTAAAATGAAAGCTCCCATATCACCACCACATCCAGCTTTTCCCCCCCCACCCAAGCCAAAAGCTGAAAATAGAGCAATGTTCTAAAACTTCTTATGAAAATGCCTAAAAGCTAATATGAGGATGCTTTTCCCTCTGGGTGCCTTCAGGTTGTGCTCTAGCTATAAGAATGGTCATTCTCTTCCCCCTCACTCTGGAGTGGTAGCTTTTACTTAGGGTATTGGATCCCTCCTCCCTCCGATTAACTATCAGTGTAAACTCTGGTCTGAATTTCAAACATCTGAAATGGTATGCAGCACAATACAGCTTTTAAAAGGGGCCAACCCCATATGTTCGTACCCATCTTTTCATACTGCTACTGCATGTGGAGGAAAAAAACCTGACCCCCTGTTGTTCTGCTCTGTTGGCAGTTAAGCAAGTTCTCCACATATTGCAACATCTTCAAAGGCACCAGAGCCTTTCAGTGATACAAATGCATTATAAAAAGGACAAACATAAAAGGTCTGTCTATTCACTCTATTTAAACGTGCATTTCCTCCTACCCAAACCCTCACTGCCTGTTAAAACTGTGAAATGCTAAGCAATTGTGTGCGCACAATCTGCATGGCCTTGGAACTTTTCCTCAAACAACTTAAATTAGGGCTGCTGTATCTGGATCAGAGTCTTTTCCTACACAAATAAATAAGTAGGACATGCACTTGCCAGAGCACATTAAAAACAAACAAAAACTCCCCAAGTAATGCTCAAACTACTGATGTTTACATATTAGTCTCTGGGTTCCATACCCTTCTAAGTGTCAAACAGAAGGAAAACTTAATATACTTCTAATATACCTGATAAGAACGGTCACTAATCAAGAAACAAAAAACAGACCCGTTTTAAAGTAATGCTACTTGCAGTTCTGTATAAACTATATACAAATGCAATTTACAGCAGATATTGAAGTGGCTCATGTACACTGCACTTGTTTTCCAGGAAGCAGGAACTTGGATACAAATGGATTTCTGAGAACTGAATTTGCCACCCTCTCACCCCTTTGGCACTGACAGACCAAGGACACTCATGGCATTTAGCAGTAGCATTCAGTACTGGAGAAATTCCAACTCCCAGTCTCAAAGTTTCATAGAAGAAGAGGATCACTTCTTTAGAACTATTTGCATATTTCCTGTACATTATTAAAATCAAACTATTTTTGCAATATAGTAAGCCTCTATTAAAAAGCAATTAGGATGATCTTCTAGTGCATAACTACACCCAGAAAACAAAGCTAAGTAGGACAGTCATGACTAGGCTTGAATTCAGTAGCTATTAGTTTTATGCAAAACTTAATTTGGATGGTTACGTAAGATAGGGGAAAAGTCTGCATTTTCATGCCCTATTTATTATCTATTTTACCTCTGACCACCTTCTCACACTTGGAAAAGATTATACCAGATCTAGGCCTGTAGCAGTTTTGTTTTTCTAATTCTGTCCCTTTGGAGGCTCTTGTACACTCCTAGATGGCATTACTTCCCACCTTGGGTCCTAAACTGGCCTTTTTTGGATCCTCCCCCCCCAACCCTTTTATCCTTCCCCCTCCAGAGAGTTACTCCCTAGTGTGTTTAGTGGCACTTTTACTGGTTGTGATCTGCTCAGAACAGAATTCTAGTCCAGTCAGTGCCATCAGCACCTAGATTTACAATAGACTTTCTTTAAGCAATGTGATCTTTTGTCATGAACCAAATCCATAAAATGAGGAATTTCACACAACTCCACTGCATCTCTGACAGGCAACTGGGAAAAACCAGCAGTGACTCCTTTGTATCTTCAGTAATTGGACATAATGCAAAGAATGGTCCTTCCTGCCAGCAAACCATCTATTAGACTAGTGCTACTCAGACTGACGCTCACAAGCGGCAAGTGGCTCTTTAATGCGCCTCTTGTGGCTCTTTGCAACACATGATATTAAAACAGTGTGATTTAATTATTAAGTAATCTAAGATAGTAAAAGCATCCTGATTGGTTAATATGTTATTAACCAATTAATTTATCAACTTGCACTAAGTTATTTACTTATTTGCTATGAGATGTGTCTGTGTGTCTGTGTGTGAGATCAACAGAGGATAATTTAAAAACTCTCATGGAGAGATCTGAGTCTTGTGACGCATTGTTAGAAAGACAGCATCAGGTCAAATGCAACCCTACATTTGGCTCCTTTAATAATCTTAAGACCAGAAGACAAGTTTCCATGAAGTTTAAAAAACTAATACACCAGTGCAGAGAGTTTGTAAATTAAGACATTTCTTTTGCATTGCTCCCAACTTAAAAATTGCAGCATTGTGGTAACCTGAAAGTGACAAGAAATTGATAAGGACTGTAGTAAAATTGTCTAGTCTGTTTTCATTGTCCGAACTGAGAAGCAGAAACTGAACAAACTACTTAAACAGCAAAAAGCAATTTAGATTAAGAATTCCTTCAGTTTTAATATACTGAAGTCTTAATGAAGATAAAATACATTTAAAATGAAGGGTCACTGGTGAAATGTTATTGGCTGATAAATCTTCCCCTGGTGAACAACGTACCTTGCATTTAAGAGTGAGACTATCTGGTGATTACAGCAGAGGACTGAATCAGGATACTTGGTTTCAATTCTTGGTTTTGCTAAAGACTACTGACCTTGGGTAAGCCATAAACTCTATGCCTCAGATTACCCATCTGTAAAATGAGGGTAACAGCTACCTCACATTGTTGGCAGAGTGCTTTCAGTAAAAGTGATAAAATTACATTTCTACATGATTAGGTGTAGCACTTTTAGGACTAAAAATCAACATGCAATCTATATGGTAGTTCTCTATTGCACATACTGCACTGGTCATCCACATGTGGATTAGAGCGATTTGCCATTGTAATAGAATTAAGCATAATTCAATTACCATCCTCAGAAGTCATCTGCAGAACAGAGACATATTTCTGTACTGCTGTTGTGTTAAGGTAACTCCTAAAATAGAGAAGGATAATATGCCTTGTTCGCTGTATAATACTGACATTTATTTTCAACTATCAAACCCTTGCCTTAAATTCCCATTTAACCTAGGTTACTGGTCTTAAATAATTTCTCTCTGTTTAGTTTAATGCAATAAGATACCAAGATTTAATTGTTAAAAGAGAAATTTAATGTGAACAAGCATCACTTGTGACAGGTGAAATTTAATACTGCACTGTTTGTTGGAAAATTGTTTAAAGTAGAGTTACATAAACAGTTGCTTAACCTTTAAAAAAAATCTAAACTGTTCCCTGAATCTATTTGGTCTGTAAGTAGCTAACAGGCTAGAAGGATCAGGCAGGCAAAGAGCCTCAGAGTTGGTGTAGATAGCTCTGGCCATAAAGAATATGAGAGGCTTGAAGGCAGAACCACTATAACACCTACACTTCTGGGAAAAAACCCAGAACACTCTGTGGAAGGAATCAATATAGGCTCAAAATAAATTGCTTATCTATGCACCAACCCAATTATTTATGGTGGCACCTATAATGTGCTAGGTGCTTTCCAGACATTCAATAAGGGATGATCCCCGTTCCAAAGAGCTCACAATAAAAGGACAGAAAGAACCCAAACAAGACAACCAAGCTTCACTGCAGGCAGTATGGCAGAAGTGGGTCTTTAAAAGCCACAAGTCTGCAGAGGGTAAGTACCACAGGAAAGTCATACAAAGCAGAGTCAAGTGGAAAGAAGCACAGGATTGTGACAAGAGACAGTGAGAGGACAAGAGAGGAAACCAATAGTTTCAAGCTATGTACATCTCAGTAGTGGAATAAACTAATGTATTTTGTTGGGATCCAATGTATGGAGTGAAAAATTAGGTCAAATCAGCCCAACAGTAGTTACAGCTGGTTTTGATTAGGAATGGTATTTGACAGCAATTGTATTTGTGTGCGGGTAAAATAATTCTGTTTAGAAAAGCCTTAATTTTCTGAATTACCTACACATTTGTTGCCTTTTTGCCCCTCTGGCAATAAAAAGCTGTACTCCTTGAAAAGACATGTATGTCTCACGCTTGTGTACTGGGTTCTTGTCCCACATGCCTTTAGAGTCATTCTGCCTCCTGCATTATTAAAAAGACATTTTACTTACTTCAGCAACTCTAGGGTTTTGTGATCCAGGACGAGTCTGGGGTTTCCGGTCAGGTCTAGTTCCTGTAGTTTTGGAGGCAGGTTTTCAGGTAATGTGATTTCACTCAGTTCATTGCAGCTCAGGTCCACACACTGCAGAAAGAAGTGGGAAAAGAGAGGGAGAGAATTTGGAGAGGGACCTGTAACTTTCTGGCTAAATTAAAAGTATACATGCCTTACACATGACAATGACTGAATCCAAAATCTGCATCATCCATTTACATAAATCTCTTTCTTACTAAACGCAGTATGAAAATTCATCTGTAATCTTCAAAGACATCACAGGACACCTGAAAATATGTTTGCGCCCCTCCCATTACTTACTAGTCTTAATGTCTGTATCAACACAGGTGGATTGATTTAAATTAGCAACCAGGAAAAAATAATTTAAATACATTTTAAGTTTGTTTTGCATTTGTACTTTTTATTTATTTTCATAAAGAAAAGTTGATTCTCACTGGTTTGTAACCATTAAAATTTGTTGATTTTCAACGAAGTATACCCTTTCCACTAAATTTGGTACTTTTTGCTGAACAGGAAGATACACTATATCCATACACATTTACTTAAGCAATTACATAGGCTAACATACAAGTTTCTTGTGTGTGTGTGTGTGTGTGTGTGTGTGTGTGTGTGTGTGTGTGTGTGTGTGCGAAAATGATGAATGATGCATTTCCTCTTTACTAAATTACTGTTTTATTTACTCGTGACTTGTGTTGAGCTTTACTTGAATGGAAACTGGAATTAAATTAAAAATGCACAAAAACAGCATTTAAAAATTTGTATTAGTCAAATAAAACCACCTTAAGTGTGCTGAATACATACGAAAGAAATTAAAAACTTGTTTTCCATTTGAAACTAAGCAACATATAACAAAGGAAGTATTAACTGTATTAATGAACTGATCCGATAGTTTCTGATCACTATACCCTTCAAGATTTTAGAGCTAGCAGATCTTGCTCTCTCACACCTACTTTTTATTCAGATTGGAAGAGGAAAACAAGTTTTCCTACCTCCCAGTTGGTTTCTCAACTTTAAATGAACTAGATACTGAACTGAACTAGTTGAAAACTGAAATGAAAAAGATACTCTCTCCGTACCTGCAGAAGAGGCAACTGCTGTCAAAAGCTGGTTTAGCCCTTCAACAAACTCTGGTTCTAGGGGCTGAGCCAGTGACTTCTACTAGTTCAGTGATTTGACTCTCTTTAAAACTTCGGCAGCAAACATACTCTTTGTAATAATTTTTTAAAATTTAATATAAGCGATCAAGATTATAGTTTTTTGTTTCATGTAGGTTGCCAAAATTTCAAATAGGTTTATTTTTAAAGGAAAGATGGATTTAATTTAAATACAAAAATCCAATATTTTTTTAAATTCACCCTGTGTTAAGGGTCTGGTCTGTTGTTCATACACAAATGCTAGTATCCTAGCCATGCTTACTGTATACATCATATATTATGCAATTTTTAAAAAGATAGGGTTTGTTTAAAATTAAATGTATGTTAAATAGAAAAAAACTAATGACTCATGAAAAGAGGATGACTTCAAAACAATTGTTTGCCACGTAGCGGATAAAAGTAGGGTTAAAATTTTCTATTTGCAGAAAAATCGAACACCCTTGCCCTGCCCCTTCCCTGAGCCCCCCCGTCACTTGCTCTCCCCCACCCTCACTCACTCACTTTCACTGGGCTGGGGTGAGACAGGGGGTAAGGGCTCTGGCTGGGGGTGCAGGCTCTGAAGTGAGGCTGGAGATGTGGGATTTGGGGTGAAGGAGGGGGCTCTGGGCTGGGGCAAGGGGTTGGGGCGTGGGAAGGGTATGGGTTCTGGGCTGGGGGTGCAGGAGGGGGCTCTGGGCTAGGGCAGGGGCTTGGGGTGTGGGAGAGGGTACAGGCTCTGGGCTAGGGCCAGAAATGATGGGTTCAGGGTGTGGGACGGGGCTCTGGTTGCGGGTTCTGGGGTGGGGGCCAGAAATATGGGGTTCAGAGTGCGGGAGGGGGCTCCAGGCTGGGGCAAGGTGTTGGGGTGTGGGCTCTGGCTGGGACCAGGGGTGAAGGGTTTGGGGTGCAGGAGGGGGCTCAGGGCTGGGGTTTGGAAGGGAGTGTGGGCTCTGGGAGGGAGCTCAGGGCAGGGGTGCAGGCTCTGGGTGGCGCTTATCTCAGGCAGCTCCCGGAAGCAGGAACATCTCCCTCTGGCTCCTAGGCGGAAGCACGGCCAGGCAGCTCCATGCACTGTCCTCACCCTGAGCGCCAGCTCCAAAGCTCCCACTGGCCAGGAACCGCAGCCAATGGGAGCTGCGAAGGCGGTGCCTGCAGGCAGGAGCAGCTTGCAGAGCCGCCTGGCCATGCCTCCACCTAGGAGCCAGAGGGAGATGCTGGCAGTTTCCTAGGAGCTGCGCAGAGCTGGGCAGGCACCCTGCTGTGGGCAGCCAACCAGACTATTAATGGCCCAGTCAGCAGTGCTGACTGGAGCCACCAGGGTCCCTTTTCCACCAGGCGTTCCAGTCGAAAACTGGACACCTGGAAACTCTAGATAAAGGAAACAATAGATGCAACAGATCTGAACTTCAGTGGGGCATAAAAAAAAATCTTACTTGGGAGTCAATTCAAACTGGCTTGGATATGAGCACTGACAAGGATTGAAAACTGGCTGAAAGATATTAAAATAAAGTGTTATAAATGGCGAAGTATTGTGTTGGGAAGAGGGGAATCAATATTAATCCTAGTTTTAATTAACATTGTTAAATATCTTGAAGACAAATATTAAATTTGTAGCTGGTTCTATATTGGGAAGGGGGGGCACCTATAAACACCGGGGGGAAAAACCCAAGAGAACAAAAATCAAGCAGGCAAAAATAAAGCAAATTTGCTCAGGAAAAATAAGAGTCAATACATTTCGGGAAAATAATGCACAATGGAAGGGAAATGTTTGGAATCTAGGAAGTAGACAGCAAATTATATAGGCTAGTACAATATTTGGCAACCCCCCCGAATGCAGTTTGAGCAGAATACCCAGAAGCTTATCAACATGGATCCAGGAGGAACGGCATGGTCTTTGTGAGAAAGCACTGTAATATTTGTACCCTGTTCTAGGAACCTCCATTTAGGTGTGTGTCAAAACAGAGCAACAAGAATGGTTAGTGGGGTCTGAAGGGGCTGACTTAAGAAATGATTAAAAAACTAAATGAACATCTTTTAGCTAAAAGATGACTAAGAGGCAACATATAACTTCCATTTTCAGTGAGTAAAAGCAAGAAGAGCGAGATGGATGAAAAGGAAAATTTAGGTTGAGTACCAGGGTAACTTTACTGAGAGTACACCTTATCTGTCTGTCAAATAATTGCCAAGGATAGCGTGATAGCCCATGTCTGATTTAAAATACGCACATTAGACAAGACGCTGGAGACTATACTGTAATGCCAATCTTGTACTGAAAAGGGATCAGATGGCCTAAAAAGCCCCCCCCCCTTTCCTTTCTTTAATTCTAGGATTTCAATAATATAGTTTAAAGTATGTACAGCTTAAATTGAATTTCTATTACAAGTAATACTTCTAAAACCCTGAAACCAGAGACTACCTGATATGGAGGTCTTAAAATCCAATGCCCGAATTCCAACTCTGCTGGCATTATTTAAGCATAGGAGGATCGAACCAGAATTTGGATCCTTCAGATGAACAAAAATGGTGGAAATCTCAACACAACAGCTAATGTATTGAGATTTTTGCTTTTCCCCTCCCCTACTACAGCTGGGGTCCTTCTGATTCACTGTAGTTTACTTTTCAGGAATTGATCCCTAGTAGGGCTGTCAATTAATTGCAGTTAACTCACACGATTAACTTAAAAAAATTAATCGCGATTAATTCCAGTTTTAATTGCACTGTTCAACAACCGAATCCCAATTTAAATTTATTAAATATTTTTAGATGTTTTTCTACATTTTCAAATATATTGACTTCAATTACAACACAGAATACAAAGTGTACAGTGCTCACTTTATATTATTTTTGATTACAAATATTTGCACTGTAAAAATGATAGACAAAAGCTATAGTATTTTTCAATTCACCTCACAAGTTCTGTAGTACAATCTCTATTGTGAAAGTGCAACTTACAACAGTAGATTTTTTTGTTACATAATGGCACTCAAAAACAAAATAGTGTAAAACTTAAACTTACTAGTTTAAAATTAATTTAGCCTACAAGTCCACTCAGTCCTACTTCTTGTTCAGCCAATCACAAAGACAAACAAGTTGGTTTACATTTATGGGAGATAATGCTGACCGCTTCTTAATTACAATGTCACCTGAAAGCAAGAACAGGCGTTCGCATGGCACTGTCGTAGCCGGTGTCGCAAGATATTTACGTGCCAGATGCGCTAAAGATTCATGTGTTCCTTCATGTTTCAGTGACCATTCCAAAGGACATGCTTCCATGCTGATGACGCTCGTTAAAAAAATAATGCATTAATTAAATTTGTGACTGAACTCCTTGGGAGAGAATTGTATGTCTCCTGTTCTGTTTTACCCTCATTCTGCCATATATTTCATGTTATAGCAGTCTCGGATGATGACCCAGCACATCTTGTTTGTTTTAAGAACACCTTCACTGCAGATCTGACAAAACGCAAAGAAGGTAACAATGTGAGATTTTTAAGGATAGATACAGCACTCAACCCAAAGTTTATGAATCTGAAGTGCCTTTTAAAATCTGAGAGGGATGAGGTGTGGAGCATGCTTTCAGATGTGTTAAAAGAGCAAAACTCCGATCCGGAAACTACAGAACCAGAACCACTAAAAAAGAAAATCAATCTTCTGTTGGTGCCATCTGACTTAGCTGATGAAAATGAACATGTATTGGTCCACACTGTTTTGAATCGTTATCAAGCAGAACCCATCATCAGCATGGATGCATGTCCTCTGGAATGGTGGTTGAAGCATGAAGGGACGTATGAATCTTTAGCGCATTTGGCACGTAAATATCTTCCGACGTCGGCTATGACAGTGCCATGCGAATGCCTGTTCTCACTTTCAGGTGACGTTGTAAACAAGAAGCGGCAGCATTATCTCCTGCAAATGTAAACAAACTTGTTTGTCTGAGCAATTGGCTGAACAAGAAGTAGGACTGAGTGGACTTGCAGGCTCTAAAATTTTACATTGTTTTATTTCTGAATGTAGTGGTTTTTGTACATAATTCCACATTTGTAAGTTCAACTTTCATGATAAAGAGATTGCACTAAAGTACTCGTAAAGGGGGAATTGAAAAATACTATTTCTTTTGTTTTTTTTTTACAGTGCAAATGTTTGTAATACAAAATAAATATAAAGTGAGCACTGTACATTTGTTTTTTCTGTTGTAACTGAAATGAATACATTTGAAAATGTAGAAAACATCCACAAATATTTAAATAAATGGTATTCTATTATTGTTTAACAGCGCGATTAATTTTTTTAATCGCTTGACAGCCCTAAACCCTACTTATTACCCCTCTGGCTTTTCAAGGCCATGTCAATGCACTGCCCTTTTATTCCATGCTCCTTTCAAGATTTAATAGAAAACAAAACCAAAACTATGAAGTCACAGGACTGTCTGAAGGCTATTGCATAACTTTGATTTAGCTGGTTGTAGTGCTCTCGGACACTCCTAGCACCTATAAACACAGCAATGCCTTGTTGCAGCAACTCTAATCCTTTGGCACCAGCAGGCATAACTTTTGTTGCCACGCTAGGATGATTTTAAAAATTCTCTGCAGCCTTATCCCAAAGGATAACAAGGTGTTTCTTCAGTTAAATCTAGCTCTCGCTCTACTCCATATACAAACAGGAAAGAACAAGTTTCTAATTCCGATCATATCACAGATTTGGACTGCCTGATGTGTCATTTTAATGCAAGAAGTATCAACTCGGCTTGTACAGCACCAAGATTACTCAAATGTATATAGATTTCCACTCGATCAGGCAGATACCTCCCTGCCCTCCAAATTCAGTTTGGGCAAAGTGGGGAGGCAAAGAAGGATGAATCTTAAATATATTTGTTCCAAAGTATGAGCGATGAGTGTTCAGAGCACAAGTCATCCACGAACCTGGTAGTTCTGACAGACTGCTCCTGTTCCAGCCACAGCCGGTTACCCAGCAGTCTTGACAGCGCTATTACTAGGAGTCACGTCTTGTCTGCAGCTCATGGGCACATTACAGTATCCCTAATTGTGGCTGAAGATGACTTTTTAGTGAGGGAGAGCTATTATAACTCAGAGAACAGCTATCAAAGTTAAGATTCTCTTCTTCAAAAATGTACTACTTGTAACAGATCTTCACTGATACTCTGGAATATCTCTATAAAGACCAAGAGAGTGAGACAAGGAGAAAACTTCACAATTGTCAAGTGTTCCAACAGCAACCGTATAATAAAGTGATTCAACCAAAACAGTTATTTCTGGAAAGACACCCTGTAATTACAGCAGAAGAGTTAGATACTCTCAACCTAGAATATACACTGTGAACCCAGCAGGGTAAACCTGGACCCAGTCAAAAGGGTGAGACAGTACTGCTGAACTTTGCTTAAGTATGCAAGAACATATATCCCAGTTGGTTTGACCCAGAAAGCAGAGCCATGTTGCAAGGAAATTACTCTTTTTATAAAAATTGTTTTTCAAGCTTACAAAATTCAAGGCAGATAGGAAAAAAATAAATTCTGCTCAGATATAAATTTTCTAAAGCGTAAAATAACACATAGAAATTCCCATTAGTTACATACAGGCAACATAGACCCTAGAGATGGGGATCACCATGACTCGTGTTGCTGGAGACATCATTCAGCACCCATTCTCTATCTCAGAGGTGGGCAAACTACGGCCTGCGGGACCCTCCTGCCCAGCCCTGAGCTCCTGCCCCGGGAGGCTAGCCCCTGGCCCCTCCCCTGCTGTTCCCCCTCAGCTCGCTCCGCCGGCAGCGCAATGCGCTGCGCGGCAGGGCTGTGAATTCCTGGGGCAGCGCAGCTGCAGAGCCCGGCCTGACCCGGTGCTCTGTGCTACGCGGTGGCGTGGCTGCTCCAGGGAGCGCGGTAAGGGGGTGGGGAGCGGGTGGAGATGGATAGAGGGCAGGGGAGTTCAGGGTGGTGGTTAGGGGGCGGGGGTGTGGATAGGGATCGGGGTGGTCAGAGGGCAGGGAACAGTGAGGTTGAATGGGGGCAGGCAGTCAGGAATGAGAGGGGGGTTGGATACAGTGGTGGGGGCAGTCAGGGGCAGGGGTTCTGGGAGCAGTCAGGAAGACGGGGTGGTTAGATGGGGTAGGGGTCCCGGGGTGGGGGAGAGAGAGTCAGGAATGAGAGGAGGAGTTGGATGGGGGGCAGTCAGGGGCGGGGGTTCCAGGGGCAGTCAGGGGACAGGGAGAAGGGGTAGTTGGATGAGGCAGAGGTCCGGTTGGGGGGGGGGGCGGCAGTCAGGAATGAGAAGAGGTGTTGGAGGGAGTGTTGGGGGGCAGTCAGGGGCTTGGGTTCTGGGGGCTGTCAGGGGACAGGGAATGGGGGGGTGGATGGGGCAGGGGTTTCGGTGGGGCCATCAGGGAGTGAGAAGCAGGAGGGGTTGGATGGGGGCGGGGCCGGGCCATGCCTGGCTGTTTGGGGCAGCACAGCTTCTGCTAACCGGCCCTCCATACAATTTTGGAAACCCGATGCGGCCCTCAGGCCAAAAAAATTTGCCTGCCCCTGCTCCATCTACATGTAGGACTACTATTGCCATAATTTAAAGGAGAAAAAATTAGCAAAAGTTGAAAACTCATTTTGTTTGGGTGGTTTTATGAAGTGCACTGTACTCAGTCTCTGCTAATCAAGGTACATACTTTCCTGTGTCCTGCTAGAGATAATGCTCTTGATCAGCTAAGTGACACCCTGCTGAGGGCTGATCTGCACACAAAACTTGCACTGTCAGAGTAAGAGTTTAAGGCTAGATCATCTAGTCTTACCGTGTGTATATCACAGGCCACCAACACCGCCCAGCTCCTGCGCACTAAACCCAACAACCAATTCAACTAAAGGTGTGATTCAAATTCATTTAATTCAATCAATGCAAACTTGTGTGTCAACTTTCCTAAAATGATTTGCTTAAAAAAAAAATTGATAAGCTAAGTTTAAATCAATTTACAATTGTCCACACAGGCCTTTAAATCAAATTGTGCATCAGTGACCTCTCTTTTGCCATCCTTGTGAAAATTCACCCAATTGTGGCCAATTTATAAGCCTCTGAAAAATAGTTCACACATACTCAGTAGAGAATTTTGATTTTAGCTTCTAAAATCTCCAGAGATTCCATCCTCACTAAGCATGCTCGATCCCCTCAAAGCTCCTGTTGCTGACCAGACAGCACATGCACCGGCCCTACAAAGCAACTGAGACTGCTCCCTCCAGCCCAAGGCTACAAGGCCAAAGCCAGACTTTCCCTATAATGGCTACTGGGGGCCAGGCCCTGGAACAGGGAGCCTGTCTCTGCTGTGCTCTCAAGGCCCCCGTTGAATATTTTTAATTCATAAGTCCAGAAGTTGAAGCATAAGTGAACATGGTTTCCATTATCTACATTACCTTTCCTCTGCAACTTGTACATCACAAAGCACAAAACCCACACGTTTCATGATATTTGAAATTCAAGATCTAACCATCCCAAAAAGATGAAGAATTAAACATGAAAACAGACTCCAATTACTTTTACCTCAGGCCATACATAGTTATGTGATATATTTAAAAGTTATTTTAATGCCACCACCATTATTTCATTCTTGTAGCTTAAACAATTACTGCTATAGCATGGGGTACACATGCACACTATTCATCACAGTATATGGATACTCACACTGTGCCTCTCATACAATGAGACTTTATATAAAGATTTAGGGATTAGATGAAACAAAACAAGCCCTCAGACAAGTTATAAACTTTAGGCCTTGTCTACACTGGTACTTTACAGTGCTGAAACTTCCTCGCTCAGGGGGGTGAAAAAACACCCCCCTGAGCAATGCAAGTTTCAGGGCTGTAAAGTGGCAGTGTAGACAGTGCACCAGAGCTGGGAGATCTCCCCTCGTGGGGGTGTTTTTACAGCGCTGGGAAAGCTCTCTCCCAGCACTAGTGCTGCGACTACACAGCCACGTTAAAGCGCTTTAACGTTGGTAGTGAAGACATACCCTTTAGTTAGGTACTTTTCAAAGGTGCTGAATTATTGACAGCCTTGAAGATTGAATTTCCTATATAACCAAGGAACAGATAAAGCAATCAGCAGCAGTTCAAGCTCCAAACAGATAGTTCCTCCCCATGAGAATTGAGGTTCATCTTTTAAGGTCCAGAAAATTTGTTATGGGCACTTTGGCCTCCAAACTTGCCAAGTCTAGAGCTTCTCTGTTCAGAGTGCTAGCTAGGTTGGTAGTTATGTGAACACCCATTTACTGGGAACTGGACTGAGACCAAGTTCTTTATACCTGGGTAAAACAGACTAAGTACTAACTGGGTATTTCTGTACATTAAGGAAAAAGCCCCAGAGCAGTATTTCCTCCTATCTTTTGTTGTATATTCTAATAAAGTGTTTCTGAAACTGAGAGGACAATTTTCATACAAGAATGGCTTTCTTGTCTATTTTAATATGAGGCCTAAGCAACTCCTGACAACATGAAAAACAAATCCTTTCCCTCTTTTCTTGCTAACCTGTTTTCTCTTAGGATGCTACAAAAGAATAGCTGCATTTTGAAGACTGACTATTCCATAGGGCTTTCTGCTTTTGCGGAGTATGAGCGGAAACACAAGAAAAGCTGTTTGCTTCCCATCAGCATGTTTACATTATTCTTTTTTTAAAAAGCACAAAAGTGTATAGTTTTTGTCAAAAATGTTTCCCACGGAAAGTCTGCCCCCCTCCACCCCAACCCTTCCTTTAATTAAAAGATCAATTTTAAATGGCGTTCAATTTCCTCTGGCTATTGTTCCAAAGAGGGAGGAGTATCCCAAATCCACAACTTTGTTTTACATATCCTGGCTAAAATCAGCCTAAGCAGCTCATCCTTAGATGTGCTCATTCTCAAGCAGCAGCTTAGTAACTATGTTTCGAGTGACCAGATTTACTGAAAAATACAGACTGTTCTCAGAACTATATATTCCACAAGCCCTCCTTCCCCCCAACCCCCCCAAAAAAACAACAACAACAAAAAAAACCACACACACAAACACTGTTGAAGTAGTATAGTAAGCATTTTGGTCCAGTAACCGTAACCTGCTCTCAACTTTGTTTACGTCTCAAGATAAATACAGTTAACCGGCTCTGTGTTATGATGGTATTTGTGTATTATATAGGGCTGTCAAACAATTAAAAAAATTAATCACTATTAATTGCTGTTTTAATTGCACTGTTAATAGAATACCATTTATTTAAACATTTTTGGATGTTTTCTATATTTCCAAATGTATTGATTTCAATTACAACACAGAATACAAAGTGTATGGTGCGCATTTTATATTATTTTTATTACAAATATTTGCACTATAAAAAAAACAAAAGAAATCGTATTTTTCAATTCACCTAAGTACTGTAGTGCAATCTCTATTGTGAAAATACAACTTATATGTAATTTTTTTTTTAAATACACACACACACACACACACACAACTGCACTCAAATATAAAACAATGTAAAACTTATTTACCTTGCAATGCTGGCTACAAAAGTGCAACATGAATGCCTGTTCTCACTTTCAGGTGACATCAAATAAGAAGAGGGCAGCATTACATCATAAATGTAAACAAACTTGTATGGCTTAGTGATTGGCTGAACAAGAAGTAGGACCGAGTGGACTTGTAGGCTCTGAAGTTTTACATTGTTTTGTTTTTGAGTGAGTTATGTAACAAAACAAACAAAAATCTACATTTGTATGTTGCACTTTCATGATAAAGAGCTTACTCTACAGTATTTGTATGAGGTGAATTGAAAAATACTCTATTTTTACAGTGCAATTATTTACAATCAAAACAATAGAGAGAGCACTGTACACTTTGTATTGTGTTATAATTGAAATCAATATATTTGAAAATGTAGAAAAATATCCAAAAATATTTATAATAAATTTCAACTGGCATTCTATTAACTAACAGTGCAATTAAAACGGATATTAATCATGATTTTTTTAAATCAAATTAATTTGTTTTGAGTTAACCACTTGAGTTAACTGTGATTGAGAGCCCTAGTATTATACCTTAAATGTTTTCTACTTGGATAATTAGCACATGACCTGTTAAGAGTTCTGTGTTATGGCCTGGAAAAAAGACAAAATTTTCGTTTATACGAGGCAAGCAAGAGTTTCCTGAACACGTTCAATTGTTGCATTCCTCCAAAGATAGAATCTCTTAAGGAAAACTCAGGTTTGTATTACTTTTTAAGCAAAACAAACATTTTAAAAAGCTGTGTGTTCTTGAGCTGTAATTTTCAAAATATTACTGAGACTGTTGATTGCAAAATAATTTGCCAGATCTTTCCTCTTCTGGAATACAATCACTACCCCTTAGGACTTGCCTGCTCTATTGCTTTTAAAGGTATTTTTAAACCAGTTAGTGATATGGCTGGCTCTAAATATTATTCTTCATTTCCATACATGGTTAGCAGTCATGCTTACAAGTACTGACTCATGACACATACAACCTGGTTACAGGAAGACAATTAATACTTATTTTGCAGAGAAGACAGGACCTGCTAAAAGTGCCTGGTTAGCAGGTCCTTCCTTCCTTGCCCTGTGGAGCAGCCCATTCCAAAGTGAATTCCTCATGTCCTCTGGCACGGTGTCCTCCAAGACAGTAACAGTTGCCCAGATTTCAACAGAATGTAAAACTCTGTAGGAGTTAGGCAGCATGATGGATTTGGGATTCACATACACGACTAGTACATGTGTGCTGTGACAAACTTCTAAGGACACAACACAGCCTGGTTACAAACACACTGTACTATGGACTGTGTAGATGAGGGTCTCATTCTTGAAGCATTTTATTCACACTATTTCTAGCATCTAGAATCCTTTCAAAACTTGTGTTTTTGTTTGTTTGTTTGGTTTTTTTTTTTTTTTTTTAAACACATCCATTCCATACCTTTATTTCAACAAGTTGCATGACTTCTGGGAAGACTTCAATGCAGTTGGAGTGAGCAATCACAGTATGCATACGTCTACAGTTCATAATGGTTGTTGGAATGGCTTTCAATTTGTTCCCACTAATATCAATTTCTTCCAACTCCTCAAGCTTGGCCATTTTACTATGAAAAGAAAGAAGGGAGATTAAGGAATTTTTTTTATATGTACTCTTATTTTTAAATTTTAAGCTTAGCAGTGTTTTTTTTTTTTTTTTTTTAATTGTAGGCCCATACTGTTGTAAGAGATCAGTGTCTGCCATCTTTCCTATCATGTCATGTCAGCAAGGTTACATCACAAGGCCTCAATTGTTCTATTTTGTGTCGTTAATTTCTTAATTTAAAAATTCTTGGTGTTTATTTCTATTTTTTGTTCATATTTTTCTCTTTTAATATTGTTTTTTCTTTTCCTACTCTATGCTCTTTCCTTACCTTTCCCCTGGCATCCTGCTTCCATTCCCTCTCGCAGAATGCTTGCTGAGTTCCCCTCATTCTGTTGCTTTCTGCAGAGCAACGTGTTCTCGCTCTCCCCCCCCACCCCCATGTGTTACTCCCTGAAAGCAGTGTGCTAGGGAGGATAGGGAGGAGTGGCATGTAGTGCCCTCGTACCGATGGGAGGAAGGAAAGAATTTGAAGGAAGGGGTGAGATGGGGCACCAGTGTCAGTAGCCTGGCTGTGCGAAATGTCGTATCAGGACAGATATGATATACCTTCTGGAATCTGGTGGCACCCCCAGTCTTACACTTGGCTTGTCCACACTTAAGAGACATTCTGGATCAAAGTAGGGTGTGAATTTAAGCGCAATAGATAATCCAGAATAGCGGACACTAATTCTACAATCAGTGTCTCTTCTTCTGTTTTAGTTTAATCCACTTCGAAAATGCATTACTCTAATCTGGAAAAAGGCACTCTTATTCCAAAATAAGCATCCACATGATGTGCTATATTGGAATAACTATTGTGGTCAATTTTGCCATGTAGATAAGGCCTCGGTATATGTGTGGAAAGCGACCAAGTTATGCTAACTATGTGGAAACAGCTTCCGGATTTCCATAACGTGGCTGCGATAGGAGAGTGCACTGATTTTCCTTAGTTGAGAATAGCACACAATCTCCAGAGATAAATTCACAAATTAACATACAAAGTGCATTCGTTCCTGCGTACAACATGAGAGCATGTAGTTACACACATTCAAGTGGCAATGGACAAACCCACCATTGTACAGGCAACGCGTTCATGCGCTTAAAAAACAAATGCAACACTCCAATTTGTGAACTTGCTATGAAAATATACTCCGCATTTTCCACTTAAGACTGCTTTCTAATAAAGAGACAAGCAGCACTAAGAAGTTACTTACCTCGCAGGAAAGCTCTGTAACCGATTGTAGGCCATATGCAGGATCTTCAGGTGTGGATGGCCCGTTAACAAGGGCACACATTTATCTGTGAGGTTGTTATTGGTCAAATAAAGTTCCTGTAAGATGCTGTTGGTCTCTTCAGAAAGGGTAGCTGGAGGAAGTGTTTCTAGTTTGTTGGCAGAGGCGTTCAAATTTCTCAAGCTGCAAAACAAGATTGTACATGTAGTTGAGTTACTGTATTGTTCATCTTTCTTAATTTATAAACACCACCACCAGAGATTTACAGAATGTTACATTCAGAAGCAGAAAATTGCAGGAAGTGGTCAGAAGACAGTTTAGTTTTATACACGTAAAGTAAATTTCCATTTAAATTGTTAAATTAAGTAGTGAGAGACTTTGCGCTCTTGGAGGTGGCATGGATAAAAAAGCATTTTCTAGTACTCACTGGACCATAGATGGCATTTCTAATGTACAGTATGAAACGCATTATGGAACATCTATTTACAGCATGGGAAAGTTGGTTACACAAACATGCAAGGTAAATAGTAAAGATGTACCAGGCAATAAGGGCTGGGTGGCTTAGGAGTTAAAACTTTTCACTTCTACATCATTGTTTAAAATCTGACAGATACTAATAGTGACAAGAAGTGGTTACTATTATACATTTGTTTGGTGGCCTATGTGTCTAGTTCTTGATGGGTACATCTTATCCCCAGACCAGGACGCCTCTCCCCTCAATGCTCATAGCCAAGTAGTTGGCATTCTTAATTATTTCTGCAGTCCTAGATGAGAGGCCAAGGACTGAATAAGCAGGAAAACTGAGTCCTTCTGCCTACCTCAAAAAAGCTTTTGCAGCCCTGGGATGAGATACAATTGACACTGGTGTGGAGAAGGTTGCACTGCCTGTGCTTTACCTATATAGATCTGTAGACAAGGAACTCATTTGTTTAAATAATTTTAGTGCTAGATTGATACATACAGTAGTCTCAAGGGATAGCTGGCAAATAGATATAATTCTTATTTGAAAAATATCTTAATGCCACATATATTTTACAAGAGAAATGGAAGAACTTTTATCCCACTATTTACTTTGCAAAGAGACTGCCTTCAGGAACACACTTTGCTGAATAATGAGGGTGTGTGTGTGTGTGTGTGTGCACGCGCGCAAATATACAGCATCCAGTCTCTTGAGATCAAACTGCACTGTTCTCATCAACTAATGAAAAATGACAGTTGCAACAGTCGAAGTTATTTTCAAGAAACAGAAGATCAACTATGTTAATTTGGTAGACAAGAAAGCAGGTCAGTACCCATAAAACAAGGGAACAGAACACAAATTAAAAATATAAAGTATGTGTGTCTGATGGAAGAAGCAATACTGCCTGATTTATTTCATGAGGAAGGTATGAAATATTGATAAATCTTTCTCTAGTCATCCAACTACATGAGGATTCACACCAAACGTTAAGGTTTATTAATGAATGAAACGGATTTCCAAGAGAATTCACAGCTGCAACCTGTTGAACCTTGTCCACAGAAAATAAGGGTTTACACACTATAGAAAAGTCACACAGAATGCTGAGGGATTAAAAATTCTTTCCATTAAAACAAAAAACTCCAGGAGCTCTGAAGAACTGAAACTAGGTTAACTAGTTTACACAGATTTCAAAGGAGTCCACTAATGCAGAAAAACGCAGCTTAAATCAACAGTCTCATTTGTTATTCACAGGAGCTGTATGACTTGATGGGAAAAGATTGCAATTGCAAGATTTTTTTTTTTTTAAACAAATCCCCCCCACCCCTCGACTTCATCCTTTAGCAAACAAAAATACATTGTCTGTTCAAAAATGGATTACAAAGCATAAGCATACTGAACCAAACAAATTACTTTACTAAATCACAAGAATGCACACCTAATGCTAAAATATATGAGAGGTTACTGTAATAACTTACGTTGGCAACAGCATTCTTTTAGTCTTCTCTTTTCTCCCCTATACAGTATTTTATCAGGTATGATCAAATAAATTCTCAAATTAAAGGTGCTGTTAGTGATTTAACAACATTTACAAAGCCTAAACATTCCTGCAACCACCATTACTGAATGGTCGGTTTTGAAAATGGTTTAGGCCCTTACCACTGAGCAACTACCTACTTCCTGTGCTGCGCTACTACAGTTGCAATCAGTAGAGCTACTGAAGCTTGATCCCCTTGGAAGAGAGGTCTGGCAGTACAGCTTTCTTGCGGAAGGGGGTCTCAGCCCTCCACCTGGTCCAAAACTGTTCTGGTGACTTTCAGAGCACAATGCCAGGCACACACATTTGCAGGGCCTGCAGCAGAGAGTGGGGTTTCATGGGGATTTGACTTGTGCTGTGGAGAGAAGTAGTGCTTTCTTGGGGACCAAGTTCTGCTGGCTTAAAGGTGTGGAAGCAAAGGGATAACCTGCTATTTTACTTCATTTCTTGTAATATGCAAGGCTCTAAGTGCCCCCGTTGCAAAGGTGTGTCTATTACTGCATGAATCCAAACACACAGTAACTATGCAGAAACCCTAAAGCAGAGGGGTTAAGCTATTTGCACGCAGCAATTCTAAGGCAGTAGAGCTGGTCGAAACTGGAATTTCTGTTCTGTGGAAAATTCTGATATTTTAAAATTTACACTGCCCTTCCCACTGTTTAGAGATTCCACAGCCTGGGCTCCTCTATGCCAAGCAGAATGCTGGCACAGTCTTTCCATACCGCTCAAGATTGGGATCCTCAAATCTACGCTCATTTGTTCTATCCTCCTTTCCTTTGTATAACAGGTTGGGTGTTTGTTTGTTTTTTAAACTTGAGTGCACATAGTTACAGTTTCCACGTTAGTGGTTAGGATATCAGATCCTATGTTTTTCATTCCCCTTCTCCCCCCCCCCCCCCCCCATCTATAACTTAGATCACCACTGCTCATTAACATTCCTCTTTAGAAGATGTCATTCCAAACTGAGGGTATGTCTACACTGGAAACTTCAAAGTGCTGCCGCGGGAACGCTGCCGCAGCAGCGCTTTGAAGAGTGAGTGTGGTCGTGCGCGAGCGCTGTGAGAGCTCTCCCAGCGCTCCTGGTAATCCACCTCCAAGAGGGGATTAGCTCTGAGAGCTGGGAGCGCGGCTGTCTACACTAGTGCTTTAAAGTGCTCAGACTTGCAGCACTCAGGGGGGTGATTTTTCACCCCCCTGAGCAGGCAAGTTAGAGCGCTATAAAATATAAGTGTAGACAAGCCCTTATACTGGTTTTTGGGACACTGAAGGATTCATAAAAATGCTCTGCCAGCAATTCTCAGCCACATACCCATATATAAAAGGACAATATTCTCAGAGGGGAGGGTTTAATGAACGAATGGTTTGAAATAATGTAAAACAACAACATTAACTCTAAACTAGTTGTACATAAAATAAGTTGATAAGCGTCCACAGATAAATTTCCATCATGCTGATTTAACTGACTGGGCCTAGTCAAGGCTATCCTGAGGCTATGGCTACACTAGAGAGCTCGCAGCTGCACCGCTGTAAGCTTTCTAGAATAGCCACCCTCAGCCAATGGGAAAGAGCTTTCCAGTCAACTTAATCAATCCACTCCCAGTGAGAGGTGGTAGCTATGTCTTCAGGAGACACTCTCCCCACCAACATCATGCTGTCCACACTGGCGCTTAGGTTGGTGTAACTTATGTCGCTCGGTGGGGGGGCTTATTCACACCCCTGAACGACATAAGCGGCAGTGCAGACATAGCCTGAATCCTTAGAATTAATCCTCAAACCTCCAGGTGGGTTTGGCACTGCCAGCTACCACGTTACATTTGTTTCATGTTCCATCAATGCCCTCTGAGGCCACAGTGCTGGGAATTAACTTAGATACAAGCATTGCCATCTTTCCAGTGCCTGTAGTCAAAAAACGTTCCATGTGCCTGCAGATATCCCACTCATATCACTATCAGATGGAACCAGAATGTCAAGCATGAAAGCCTAGTCCAAACTTAATTGTTTTTCCTTCAGACTCCACCCACCCACACACACCACACGCACATGAAAAAGTACAGCATCAACTTAAGAACTTGATTCCACTACCCTCATACATACCAGAATACAATAGCCAGGAAATATGAATTAACAGTTACAGAGATAAAAAGAAAACGTAAGTCACTGGCAGCGACACAGGAATTCTGTAGCTTTGACAAAGTGCAAGGTTTCCTCTGGGTTAATAAATATTCAGCTCCGGTTGGAACAAGTCACCTTCAGTTTTATAGGGTATTAGGCTGATACCCTTGATAAAGGGTCACTTATTTTTTTTTCAATCACACACCTAGGCAAAATATAAAATTGTCCCAGAGAACACACACAATCAGGGTAGGACTTCACTAATTCCGCGGCAGTAGATCTCTCAACGTGTGTGCAATTTACATAAAGTGTTAAACTACTTGAACTAAAAGAGTGATTTCATCTTGAAAAATCTACTTACTACAGGAGAGGCAACAATCTTCAGTTAGGAAAAATAATTAAGAGATTCCAAAATATTTCTATTGGTTTCTAGCTGTATTGTATTCAAGACATAAACTTGGGTAAAAGAACCCTCAAATTTGTATAGTATCTCTTTCTCCCCAAAGTATTCTGAAGCATTTTATAAACTTCACAATGCAGCTACCAATGGAGCGTAACATGGTAGCTGTTTAGAAATGCACAGCTATATTGTGGAATTGTTTAAAATGGCAAGGTAAAAAAAGATTGTATCCAATAAGAAAGACAGGAAATTTAAATTAAAACAATCCTGTTTAGCTTGCAAACAGTGACATATTCAGAGGTGGTATAGCTGCAAAAAAACTGCAGAAAATTAAATGGAAATCAGAAGAATCCAGGCCAATATGTACCCCAAGTATTAAGATCTCAGATGATACAAGTTAGAAAAGGAAACCATTTTAAGTATCTGTAAAAAATGCTCTCAGTATATGAACATCTAATACCATCTACAGCACAGAAGTGAAATGTAAACAAGCTCCATAAAAGGGAAAATCAGGGAAAATAAATACTAAATAGATACCAATCTTGCAGAACCGACCAATTCTGGCACGACGGTTCTAATTGAGAAAGGGGTGGGGAAAGTACATCCCAATCCCCCTCTGAATCATCCTACCAATGGACCGCCAAAAGTACACTATCCAGATCATCTAATTTCTTCCTTAGCTCTTGCCATCTTACCTACCTCCCCTTCTCCTGTCCCTCATGCTCTTATTCCCTAATCCTCCAATGAAACTGCCTTCCTGTCTCCAGAGTATCTTTTTCAGTTGATCATCTTCAGGTAATGAAATAGGAAGAGAGGGGAAGAAGATAAAACTATGTTAAATTATGTGCAGAAGGTTTGGGTATCAATCATTCAACTTGTCATTCCCCGCTCCCCCTCCCGATACAAGAATTACGAGCATACGCAGCACCAGGAAGTAATGGGGAGTGTTATGGTGTGACTCAGTGGTGCACGAAAGTGGCATATATTAAGCGCTAGCAGTATCTTTTTTACATCAAATATTTTCCAGCTACCCAGCCCTGGTGTGGGATCAGCACCCGGATGAAGCTAAAACCAGACATGAAAGATGAACACATTCTGAAGAACTAGCCCACATATATCAATCATCCTCAATAGACACCCTACCCTCAACATCTGTCACAGTATACAGCTGTACGATCCTAGACTCACCACTGACGCTACATACTCCAACAGAACAGCTGCCAAAAGCATCTTTTACCCCCAAGTCTGGCCAGGAGCCTTTGTCCCTCATCCTAACAGAGATATTCATGTATGTGTGAATTCACACAGGCTTGATTGCTGCTATTAACTCAGAAGTAGAAACACTGAAAAAACTCTACCTAGTACTAGAGTACTAAGAGCCCACATGTGAAATAACACCGTTACTGTTAGTACGACACCCACCATTCTGAATGCTAGAATAAGTCAAACATCATCAGTGAACCTGGTTACAACTCAGTTGTCTCCAGACAGTTAATCACAGTTCCAATCTGTAGCACAGAACAGAGTAGACTTAATACATGACCAAGTGAAAGTCTTGGAGCCAAGTTTGTAAGCAGGTGTATGGAACTGAATTGTAACCAAGCTCCGTGACATAGTTGTATTTAAAAATGTGGCCTTAGTTTAAAAAGGTATTGATCTACCTTGGGGACCACCTCTCTCTCAGCAACCAAGGCCTTCCTTGTTGGATGCACTCCTCAGGAACAAATGGATCTTTCTAGGACAAGAGGAAATATTTTGGGCAGCCGTCCCATGGCTCTGGAACCATACCAGCTAAGAATGATTACAAACCTTATTGCCCCCTCAAGGAATCTTTGCCATAGCTCTCCCACAACAAGAGGAGAACGAGGGGGCAATAAGGTTTGTAAGCATTCTTAGCTGGTATGTTTCCAGAGCCATGGGACGGCTGCCCAAAATAGAACATTTCAAACCAATGGGAAGTCCAAGGAGACATTGCTACATATGATCCACACTACAAATTTTAACTGGATCCAGTGACTGTTTTAGGCTCCAACTATACTACTACCATCAACTCCTACTGCCTAATTTCCCCATGCAAAAATCAGTCTCCCTGAAACCTGGTGGCTGGACTCCATCTTTCTTAGTCCCCTTCTTACCACACCTATAGGTGCCATTTTATGCTATACTGAGCTGATATTGTTTATATTTACAAAAACTGATGTGCTTAATTGCTTTTGCATCTGCCCATATTATATTAATATACTGAAATGTTTTGCATTGTGCGGATCTATAGTTTAACTTGAAGCTGACCAGTGACCAGACCGAAAATTTGTAGAAAAAAATCAGACAGACATAAAAGGACTAAAGGAATCTGGCCACTACCGACAAATGAGGAAGCATTTGGAACTTGGGGTTATGAGAACCCAGATGCACAGATGAAGGTTAGACCCATTTTCTGGCAGTTTTTCCACCAACCCTAACATCCCTAGGAATTCTCCATTTTCACAGAAGCATCTGCTAGTGAGACATGATTTGACTATCTGCCGATCTCTGTAGTGCTCAACTCAGCCAAGGAAATTCCTACCAACACGATCAAGATCTATACTACCACCAGTATATTCAGAAGCAATTTCTGTCCTGTCAGGTGAACTTAGTTTCATAGACAAATCCTCAGGAGCTTATGGTCTAATAGACATAATGGAAGTTTCTCCACAAATCTGATACTGTAATAGTTTAAAAATAGAAAACTAATTTTAATGAAAACTAGTGCATCACATTCCTAAGCTCTATTTGCCAATTGAGAATACAAATTTTGTTTTAATTTTTGTAGGAGTTTGAAGAGGATGCCATTAAAGGTTTGCTGCAAAACACAGACAGAAGTTGGTAAATATCTTATTGTTTTTCACTGATGCACTGATTTTTCAACATGCATTGATGCACTGATTTTTTTTTGTTTTTTCAACCAGGTGTTGTGGATGCTAAAAACAAACGCTGTGTTAAAATTAAGGCACCTCAGACCCACTAAAATCCAAGGATATCTGGAGTTCAAGGAAGATGGAGAGGTCTATGAGCTGAAGCACTTCTTCTATCATCTTCCCTTGGAGGATATCAAAGTGCTATACAAACAAAATCCATCTCCACAGACTCCTGGATGTAGGTCTCATTTTATAGATGGGGAAATTAAGGGCCTCTGGGGTATAATGATCTGCCCAACATCATATGCTGTAGAAAGACTGTGGCAGAGCTGGGACTTGAAACCAGTTGTTTTAGCACTCACTCCTGTGCTTTAATTACATGGTCACAGGGTGATGCTGCTCTACAGAGCAGTTTGAGTGAATTTCAGCCATACAATTCTTTCAGTTCATGTTTTTAAAATGAACTCCAACTTTGAGGCCTAATCTACACTGGCCTTTTTCTCAACAATGGTCACTGCTGCAGCAGTGGTGTGTGCACTAATAGACCAGCCAAAGTGTCATTTTTACCATTGTCTCATCTGTATCTTTTCTGAGTAGGGTTAGATGACATGGTAACAACGTAGACCCAGGATAGGTCTACATAAATGATCCAACCAACAGTGGAGCTGCGAAGGTGTTAAGAAAAACGCTGAAGTAGACAAGGCCTGTGTATCTCCTGCAACAATACTTTACATCACTAGTATCTAAAGGAGAGCTCCTTTACAATGCATTGGGATGTCTAGGTAGCAGAGGGAAAATATAGAACCGTGAGGGGATGTAAGCTCGCAAGGGAAGAGAACATTTGGAATCTGTCATATACATTTTACTTTAAATTCTGAATTTTCCGATTGTTTATTTCTGTCAAATGTTGTTATGATACTTAATGTTTTTGCAGTTGAGTTTAAGGTGTGCATATTATGGTACAATCTCCACCTGCAGCTTCTCTATCTTGCCGCAAAATGGCATTAATCTGCATTCTAGACTAACAGATGGTAAATCTAATTCAGAAAAGGATTACTTCCCTACTCCCCCCCTTTCAGAGATGTGAGTAGCTTTCGGAAACTTTTATTTCTTCTTTTTTTGCTCTCCAGGCTTGACAGAGTATTTTCTTTCTTTTAAAAAAATCTTGAGTAGAAACGTATATTCCTGTTTGGGGAGGGGGGGGTATTTATTTATTTTACGAAATGGATCTATTCTTGTGAGCACTTATGAACATGTTTGCAGGATCAGGCTCTATGTTCATGCAATGTTATGGTTGAGATTTTAGATGTACAAAAGACAGGAAGTTCAAAGTTGTCATCCTGCATCAGCAAGTATAAATCTGTCCTTTTTGCACACAAAATATAGGTAATATTTTGCTTTACTATACAGGCTGTTAAATTTACTGCAATAAGTTACAGTTGCCCTGGTAGCCATATTGTTATGTTTCTTAACTTAATTGTGTGTTTGGTGGCTGCAAAATTTCAACCATAATATTGAACAACTACATTGGAATAAACGGAGCAAACCTGGCACGTACATAGTGCTAAATATGGAGGGCATACTGCAATAATCAAACTTTTAAAATCAAAACTCCATTTCAGCTCCCAGCACAAGCACATTTGAAAGATTCCTTAAAACCATGACGAAGGAAGTTCTATTCTTGGGCAACTTGAACAGAAGAAACCTTTCCTAACGAAAATTAACCTTTTGGCATTACAAGTTTTAGTCTAAAGGACAGTTTTCCCACAGCAAATTACTGAAGTTTGGAATTTATATGCAAACTGCCTCTCTAACCAAACCTGTAGCATTATAACCCTCACACAATGAGCCCTTGAAAATGAAGATAACACTGCCTTCATAAAAGATTTACAGCATAAAATAAGGGCATCCCTCTGACTCGCTCACTACCAATCTTTTGGTGATGGGTCTTGTCTAAATAATGACAGTGAGATTAACAGTTCAGTTTCCCAGCCAAGGAGAGCCAGTAGCTGTGCATTCTGTTGTCATAGTTTAAAAAAACCCAACTAAACAGTCTTGTATGTCAAATTACATGCTGCATTGATGTCACCAGTAAGCCTATGACCATTGTTGATGCATGAAGGTACAAGAAATATAAAAAGCTAAGCAAGGTCGTCCCATCAAAGGCCTCTAAATCTGCCTCACTCAGATGCTACAAATATGTTTTAAAAATATTTCTTCGTGCCTTCAGACCATACACAAATTAAAGTACATTTTGAAGTCTGTCTCTTCAGATTCATAAACAAAATTACAAAGACTCCAAGGCATGTAAAGCTGCAGTACAGAAATAGAAGGGGGGGAAAAATGAAATCAAGTGATGTCACCAAATAAATTAGTGACAAACACTCAAAGGCATGAAAATTTCAGAAGCAGGAACAGAAGAAACCACTGTCAGTTATTTTGACAATCTTATGTGACAGGTTTTATTTTGTTTGAAAGGAATTAATACATTTTGGCTTTTGATTCACAAAGAAGCTTCCACACTCTGGGTTAAAATTTGTATTTAGAAATTGCTGCTAACGTATCTGGGAATGTATAGCAAAAAATGGCACGCATGTTACTTTGTAGGTAGATTTCAAAAGGTAGGGGTACTGTGGGAGCTTAGTGACAGGAAAAAAAAAAAAAAGGCATATGAGAGCATAAAACCAGAATAAAAAAAAATTACTTCTGTTTTAGCGGGTTAGACAGGACATCTGTTCTTAGCACAGAAGGCTCACAGCTTTCAATTTAAGGGGACCCTCAGATTACCCTTTCAACTAAGAAATAAAATGAAACGGGTTCGTCATGTAAAAAATAGATTTTTTTTTTTATTTACCTGTCAGCTTTCAGAAGAAGGTTCGATGGGAGCTCAAGGAGCTGGTTGTGTTGCACATCCAGGACTTCTAGTTGCGTTCGTTCAAACCTCTCTGGTAGTCTTCCTAATTGGTTATGTCCTGCCAGCAGCTTACGCAAACTGCTATTGCAAAACAACCTTAAAAAAAATAAATGTCAAAAATAAGTACATCTAAATTAGATAAGGACACACTGAGAACTACTACTTTATAGGGGATTCAAATCTTGTTTCAAAAAGTGGTTCATAAACAACTGATTAGCAGAAGAGTGGATTTAATAATACACGAGATCTTACAATGTCTTCCCACACCCCACCAACCTCTCAGAAAACGGATGAGTGTTGAGAGATTTGGGGGAGGAGGGGAAGGGACAAGGAAGGGTTATCAGATCACTCCACAGGCTATTCCTAGAGAGTGTGTCACTAGTGAAGTGGGTAATTACCGACAATGACTTCAGAAAGCTGCACCCGTGGGATCTCTCCAGATAATGAAGGATTAAAAAAAGTGAGAGAACACCAACCACCCTGGAAAAGTAGTAGTAGCAGCACTATACTCATGTGCTGACTCATAATCCACTGTACTTCCCCTCCCACCTCCATTTTTCTTTTTGTTAATATCAGACTAACATAAAGCCTCCTTTCCAGTTCTACAGGGAATGAAATTTATCTAATCCGCTTTTCTATCTTGAGCTTTTACAAGCTGCGGAGGGCCCAAAGTTCCCCTCCCTGCCTCTTTTTGGGCGGGGGGCGTGGATAAAAGGTTTGTTTTGGTAAACTATAAGTCAAAACCACTAATTGTTCCTACAAAAATTGTTAAAGGAATTTAGATATTGGGTCTAAAAAGCCCAATAACACAAACTTATCAAGTTCCGATTTTAAACAGGAAAAAATAAATCAAAAGAAAAAAATAAAAGATTATTCTTCATCTGCCACCTGTCTTGTGCTCCAGTGACTATATAGTTTAATCAAAAGATGACTGTGCCCCTTTTTGACCTTGCTTTCAAGCAAAGATTCACATATTACTCCGCATTAGTGGAAACCTTCCTCCCGCTCTTCACACGAGACCCATTCACTCGCAAAGAATCCTGCCTTCCCTCCCACCCCCAATGCATCAACTATTATCATGCAGTGCCATTGTAGGTCACGGGGCAAGTGTGCCGAAGTAATCAGTTAAGTATGCTGGCTTTTCCCCTGACAGATGTAGTCAGACACTACAAGTGAGCACCCGTATCAACAGTTCAGGAAGATGATGGCTTGCATTATGTAATTATGGATACAAATCAATGTCACCACTTTCTCTAGCCAAGACGACTCAGCAATAGGGGTAAGTATCTCTGAAATACATTGTTGAACCTATTTATTTTAGTAGTTTTGTTTTCCTTTGCTTTAACTCAATTTTGTTCAAAAATGCCTCTTATAAGAGAAAAAATTATGAAATTTTCCTTCTATTTTTTGTTTCTCGTAGGCATGGTCAATGTTGTCACATAAAATGTTTTAGCTAGTAACTAAAGCTGGCCAACAAAACACAATGTAGCGGATGTGGAAAAAACTGGAAATAGTTTCTGTCCCAAATCAGGATAGAATGTCAAAAATTTAAATTTTTCTGTGGAAGCTAAATTAAAAAGAAATATAATCAATTTTGGGAGAACCGAAGCAGAATTTTTTGGCTTCCTCCTTGAGCTACCTGATTACCCAAGGAGCTGGGCAGCCCAGGATGTTAGGGAGGTGGGGGAACATTGACACTACATTTCTTTGTAATACTCTGCTCCATCTTGACTGTGTAATCTCCACAGCTTGGAGGACTATATCTCAGTTATAAAAGGTAAGTGCAACTACAATCTGCTGCAGTTTATTCAAATTAGGTGCAACCCCCAGGCTCCCAGCAAATCACTAGTCTCTCTTTATTCAAATTATGAACACCTGTTTTTACAGTATTAAACTTTCTCCAAACAGTGAGCTCTTCATCCACTTAGCATGTCCTGGCACTGCTGTACAATATGGAAACAAATCAATCAGGTTTCCTTTGAGGGCGGGAAGGAGTAAGGGGGCAGAAAGGAATGTTCCAAATACGTATTTTACCTAAGTGCCAGAGGATTTTGTTGATAAACATTTGGGAATGGGCATCAAAGCTTGAATCCAGACCCAAACTTGCCTGAAGTTCAGGGATGTTCAGAGCCAATGTTTTGGGGTGGGCCCATCAATAAGTATAATATCACTAAGTCACCTAAGCATATGCTATCAGGAAGAGCTATCGAGGTTTAAGACATTTCCTGGCATTTAATGGGAAGATGATGCATGTTGATTTTGCCTTGGAGCCATTAATTTCAGCCAATCAGTCATCTCCAAAGATGCCCTGTGTATGCCTTGATAGTTTTTGCTGTTGTAAAATACAACTGAAAGGCAACTGGACTTGTTTTTCTTATGAGTGTTGCAGTTTCAGTTGATGTGAACAAGGTATTTCTAGAGAATTTACAGTATGTACGTTAGCCTGCTAGGTTGTTCAAGTCATCTTCTCATTCCTTTCAGCCTATATTTCTAAATTCTGCCTTTACTTTCTATTTCTAATGCCAAGTCCTCGGTTCACACCACAGTTCTCACCTGGACTAAAATAACCTCCTCTCTGGCTTCCCTAAAACTCTTCTTTGCCATGTAATCAACACAGCACCAAAAATCTTCCTTCCCCATGTCTCATACCCTTGAGTTGCTGCAATGGCTCTTTTTCCATATGAAGTTTGAACTTATCCTCACTTTTATGGATCTGCCCCCTCACCCGCCATCACTTCACCCACTCTTCTCACCACATGGCGGCTGCTTGTGTCTCTTCTCCCACGCTCACCATGACTTTTTCCATGCTGCTCCCTATGCCAGGAATGACAACCCTCTTCCTGTGAGCCACACATGTTCACTCTCTCTAATTCCTCCGCAAAACCCACTTTTCACTTTGATTTCCAAACTGACCTCCACTCATGTGCCAGCTAATTCCCGTTGTCTCAAGGTGCTATTTACAAAAGATATGAAAATATTAAGATCTTTCTTCTCTTCCCTATCATTTATATTTGTCTATTAAGTTAACTCTTGGGGGGCAGGGCCCATATTTTTACCTGGAAACACTGCTCACTGTCCAACAACTCACTGTACAAACCTAGAACAGTCCCAGCCCTTTGTTTCAACTATTTGTTGAGTCTTGTCACATCTTAGGTGAGTAATGTCCTTAGGGGCGAGGATTGCTCTATGTTTCTACCGCACTTTGCACCATGGAGCCTCGTTTGGGGCTTCTAGGAGAACAGAATTAAGTTGTAATTTCTGAATCTATAAAGCATCATGTAAATATTTAATAAGCTTTCCTCTCTGAATAGCTGCATAGACGGCTTTAGAACTTCTGTCTGGAATTCAAAGACATTGTTCTCTGCATGAAAGTAAAGAAGAAAGGCTGTGCTGAAGCTTATGGCATGATGACATCCCATGAGGTAAACATAAAATCAATCAAAAGATAAAACAAGCTTGTCAGTCAATGGAACACACTAAACACTGAATCAGCAATTATTTTTGAATATGATTATCCTGTCCCAAGTTGCGTAAGCTGGTCTGAAGGACTCACCGGGCAGGCAGTTCACATAGTTGATTGTGGCCAACATCCAACACTTCTAGTTTTCTGCTGTCACATACCCACTCAGGCAGGCTTTCCAGGTGGTTTCTACGGGGATGAACACAGGAATCAAATTAAGGTGTAGTCCTTAAAGACTGCTACTAACACAATCAAAAACTTATCTGTACACACGTGCACAAACACACACGAAGCCTGCTGCACATACAGGTCCCAGTGGGAACTGTAGATCCTCTCACCATTGAGAAAACACTGAGTACAGTAAGATTTTGGTTGAAAGAGAAGAGAAAGCAGCCAATTATTTTATAAAACTAAACATTATGGGGACAGTAGTAAGTTTTCAAACTCATGCACAAAGGTGAAGCTCAGCACACAAATACTGCGAATACTTTCCTCTTTGCAACTGTAAAGCCCATAGTACAAGGAGGAACAGATATACACCCTGTCGAGCACTTAACTGAATGCTCAGATACACAACGAGGCATCTACCTTAAGGTAGCTGCATGCAGAATTTTTAAGTTTAGGGAACAATATTTTTCACTGCATAGAAATCAACACTCCTTTCTCAATTAGTGTGCTTGTGTCCCCTTTGGATTTATTCAAAGAATGATCTTTAACCCAAAAAAGCAAATAGTGATCAAGCCCATGTTTTTACTGAAATATCAATTACCTTAAAAATATAATCACGAATACTAAATTAATCAAACATATTCCTCTAGAAAAAAAAACTGAAGAAACCCCATTGCTTAACTGTATGCCAATTTATTATAAAACACAAAAATGAAGTCATAAAAAAGTTTCAGAGTCACTGCAAAATCAAATATTCCTCAATATGATTGTAATGCTTTGTTCTCCACTTCTTACAAACAGCACTTTTCAGTAAATCATACTTACCCATGTACGTACACTAAGGTTAGATACCCAATTACGCTGATTTATGTTCTTGCACATCTAAAAATTGATGGCCACAGCCCCAGGCTAGCTCATTTACTGCTGTGCTCCCATTTAAAATGTTCAATAGCTTATAAGTGCCTTAAGCAGTTTTTATGAAGTTAATGGCACTTAAGTGGAGGTTACTTACTGTAACTGGAGGTTCTTTGGTATGTGTGGTCCCTATCTGTATTCCACACGTGGGTACACATGCACGCCACGCACCCAAGTCTGTAGACTTTAACAAGCAGTGTCTGTTGGCCCAACTAAAATGTCAAAAGAGGCTCCTAGCGGTGGGCTAGGAATGGGTCACAGGTGTGGTGGTAGAGGGGGCCAGAAAGCAGGACCTCAGTCTTCTGTTGCTTGTGGGAGGCTTAGCAGGATGCTGGTAGTAAAGCGCAGGAGGAGAAGGTGGTGGCCTTGGTTTATAGGTCTGCCTTTAGTGCTTTCTCCTTGGGGCTGGTGTGTTGATCATCAGGAACTGGAGAATAGACCTTACGTCCTTTAATGAGTGGAGCGAGTCAGTCTTTGTGTTAAAGAGGTTGGGCATAAAGGGAAGATCTTTGATATATTCTGCATCTCTTTGGGGAAGCCCAAAGATTGCAGCCACAAATCCCTCCTTGTAACAATGCCAGTGGCCAAGCTTCGGGATGCTGCATCTGCTGCATCCCGAAGAGCCATTTTCTCTACCAGCTTGCCGCCCTCTAGAAAGGAGAGAGCTGATCTATGTCCTCAGAGGAAAGTTTGTCCTGAAAGGCTGCCAGCCTAGAGTAGTTATTAAAGTCATACCTGGCTAGGAGAGCCTGGTAATTGGAATTGGTAGAATTGCAAGCCCACAGAGAAGACATTTTCCCCAGGAGGTCCAGTCTCTTGGAGCCCTTGTCTGATGGGGTGGTCTAAGTATTGAGACCTATTAGGTTTCATAGCAGCCTGTACCACCAGGGAGCTGAGAGCAGGGTGGAGAACAGGAATTTAGTTCCCTTTGCTGGAACAAAAGAGCAATTCTCTGTCTTCTTAGATGTGGGGGGCAGGATGCTGGGGTGTGCTAGACCAATCTTGCCACCGGTTCCAAAATGGCCTCGTTAACAGGGTGAACCACCTTACTTGACCCCAGAGGCTGCAGAATGTCCAACAGTCAGTGGCGTGGGTCTTGGACTTCAAGAGATATCTGGAGATTACCATTGGTTCCTAGGGAGGTCACGTTCATAACAGTAGCAACCATAAATCCTGGCTCACCTTTCCAGGCTTAGCTCTCTCTCTGTGGGGATGAAGGAAGGATTGGCTCATCATATTTGTCTGAATCTGAAAATTGCTCTTGTAATGGTGAAGCTGTCAGTACTGGGGCAATCCTGCCTGATGGTTGTAAGTAAGATTGTTCCTGGGACACCAAAGTAGTATCTTCTAGTGTAGCTATGTCCCTCAGGAGGGCTAGGCCAGAGAAGATGGGAGTTCTGATGGTCAGCACTGACGGTAACAGTATATCTCTGGTCATGCTGTGTTCTTTAGGAGGATGCGTTGGTACCACTGAGTCGAGAGCTGCACTGGTGGATGGAACTGGACATTTACTTAAAATCTACAAGCCCTTATGTGCGGATGATAACGGACACTTGTTAAAATCTCTGGACTCAAGCGCATGTGTACCCATGTGTAGAATACACATAAGGACCAGCACTCGAAAAAGCAGCACAACCGTAAGTCATCCCTGTTTAGGAAACCACTTGAACACATGCTTTAAATATTGAGCTTAACAGAGAACTAAATTGATACAGAGGAAGCGCTCAAGAAACCTCCCTGTTACGAATCCAGCCTATCTACACTGGACAGGGAATCTTTTAGCCAATGAAGTTTATACAAAAGTAATTGTAAATGACTCCAGTAATATGGTTTAACACAAAATTTAAGAGAAACAGGCAGAATGCCCAGTACATAGGACCAGAGATAGGGTGCAGTTGAAGAACTGGGAATAAAATTCAAAATTCCTGACACCTCTTGGGCAACATCACAGCCCTTCTGTAATTCGGTATTTATGCTCAATAAAACACAGGTGAGCCTCGCTTACTTCACATGAACTTAACTGATTGATGTAGATGCTACAAATAGCAAGAGAAAGCACATCATCCTTCTTACCTAGAAATATCCATAGATGTCAGATGATTTGGAACTGGATACACATCAAGATGAACAAGTTCTAGGAGAAGAAAAAAAGACAACTAATTTCATGAAAGGCAAAATAGTCATTTAGTGTATCAAGTAGCTTTATTAATTGTGTCACTGTATTGCATAAGAAGTGTATTTGCTATGCAGAAGACTTAATACAATAATCAAAATGAACCATTTAAGATAGTATTTTGTTAATTTTAAAAAAGGAAAGAAGTGACTAACTGAAATTATTTTATTTTCCCAACTTCCTCCTACCCACAGCTCCAACCTTTGGCTTTATTTCCTTTATTCTATCTCTATTTAATAAGATAGCATAGACGGGCATAAATCTGTGCTACTTTTTCACTAATTGAGTCATTGTTACTGGGTACCTAGGAGCAGATGGTCTCCTCCCAAACAGAATGGGTCATCTCTTAGATGTGCCGTGCTCGACCAGATCTCACAGATATGAAGCACATTCTTCAATTTGGCACTCAGTGACAATGTCAGAGTCATCTGCATTCCTGTGGGATTTTCTTTTTTAAGCAGCCCAACAGGCATTTCATAATTATGTACCACTAGCAACAATGTAAGCACTTTTTGTTTAATAAGGTTTTTAAAACTAAGACCTATGCAATAAATATTAAGATTCTCAATTCAGAATGAAGGCTGAAACTCACTGAGTAATGCATATTACAATTAAACCTACAGAGTGCTCTAAAATGAAGATGTACGTACACAATACATTACCTTCAGTTATAACTTACAAACAGTAAAACGAGGTAGGAAAAAAGCACAGGGAAGGAGGAGAGAGATTGGACAGTAATAAGTTATGTTGGCCGGTTCACCCAGAACCACTTGTGAAGAGTCCCTTCCTTTTATTTCAGAACAGTCCTTTCCTATCACTTTTGACTGAAAGAAGCAGTTGTCACCACTAGGGTTCTCAACATCTGTCGTAGCACATGGCTGTATTCATGTTAACTTTTAGTAGCTGTGAAGACCCATCACCTGACCCTTCCTAGGGTAATTCACACTTTCAAGACCCCTCTGACATTGTCTACTGTGGAAGGTTAAGAATGGAATTTCAACCTTCATTCTAAATTTCTATGATGCGGTGTCCTTCAAGTCAGCCACTTAGTGTCATTTGAACATAAATTTTGAAACTTAAAATTACCCTTGACATGATATAGGTAAAAGTTCACATTTATCCAAAGGTCATGTGAACAGACCCCTTGATTAAGCCCAATTATGTGTATTCCATTTAATAAGCATTAATTCAGCTGTATGAAAACCAGGTAACGAAAAGACAGACCTCAACACGATAGCCTTGAAAACAGCCTTACCATTTGAAAAGGCATAAAGAGCTTTGAGAAAATATCCACTGATTTTGAGGGTCACCAGCTGGTTTCGTTCACAGTGCAGCACTTCGATGTTGTTGAAAACTGTTGCATCTAGTTCGCCGAGTTTATTGTCTCGTAGGTCTAACTGTGTCACATGATGCAGGAAGTCTACTTCATCTGCCACCAGCCTCCTAATTACATTCAATCTTGCAAAGGGAGGGGAAAAAATAAAAGTTGCTAGTACACAATTACTACACGGTCCCTTCTGGCAGGGTAGAGGAAAAGATAAACTTTGCTCTCCAATTAAGCTATTCCCCAATGGCTGGGTCAAAATGATAAGCCTCAGGATCCCCACCTACTTCAATTTTAATTGTTTTATTCTTCTCTCTTCTTTGGGATATTTTTAAACAGGACGGTTCAAGTCTTATCATATCTACTGTTATACTGGGATAACAACACTGACCTCTTTTGAGGAATGCTTTGAGATCTACCGAGTATGACTATTATTATGGTGTCTAAAACAATAAAGGTGATCTTGCTGTGATTTACTCTAAAGTAGCACAGAAAAGTAAAACCTTTACAGTTCTGCTAGCCTTCAAAGAACCATAGTAATCATCTGCTGGACAGGCCGAGCAGATACCAGTACGTACTTCAGGTGCCGAAGTGAGAAGCTGAAAATACTGGGAGTCTGACTTACTGAAAGGCAAGATCCAAAATTTTAAATTCCACACAGTCACTCACATCACCACCTTCCAAGGCAACCAAATACCGAGTCAGAAGAAAGCGTACTGAACTCAAAAGGTAACGAGGGGAGAGGATCTGGAAGTAAGGGCTTATCTAATCCAGTGAATTAGTGTGCAGCAAGTCTGGGTATGAATTTACAGTGCACCAGCCTGTCACACACTAATCCACTGTGTAGACAAGAACAGCTCTTACTGTTTTCAATGTAGCAGTTACTAGATTGAAGCTGGCCAGTTCTCAATGACCTCCCCAAGAATTGTTATGAGCATAAAGATGATCTATAAAAAGGAGCAACAAGAAGATTTCAGTGTACTTCAAAAAATTTTGCCTTAGCAGCAAAACCTAACTTAAAAAAAAACAACAACAACTGTATTCACCTTTTTTTTTTTTTTTAAATTGGTGTTTTTAACTAGACAGGAAATGCTTGCCCCGGTTTCATTGCAGCATTATACATACCATGTAGCAGATATGGTTCATGAACAAATTCAACACAAAAAACACAAGGTGTTGGAGTACTACATTCATTATTAAAAAAGTGATGTTCATCTCCTGGGGTACGAGGAAGCAGCCAACAGAGATGGGCCCTGAGCAGCAGACTTTTCCAAAGTTCAGGATATTTTAACACACTATTTTGGTTCAGGCGTATCTGTACTATAAGGCCACCGAGTAATAATATTCATGTTCAAAAGCTGTGCTTATTACAGTCATCGGGATTTCATGATTTTTCTTTCTTACTTCAAGTAGTATAAACCTGGTTGGCTAATAGACAGCAAAAGCTCCATGACATTACACAGATAGGACTGGATCACTGGATGCACAGTGAACACTTACATTTCTCCTAAAGATCAAGAGCTTCCTCCTCCCTCTTCCCATTGCCAAAGGACCAATGAGTTTAAAAAAAAATAAAATCAGTCATAACGAGAGTTGGTTCCTGGGTAGCAGCTTCTGTATCCAATATTATTCACTGTTACCATAGGATATACAGCCATTGCTATTTAAATTGAATGAAAAAACTGGTTTGTACTCAAATGACCCTTCTAATCTTCCAATTTTTCCCTCCTTACAAAAAAAAATTAGCCCTATTATCGGAGGTGTTTAGCACCTCTGAAAATGATACCATATGTTCCACAGAATCATAAAATTGCAGGACTGGAAGGGACCTTGATTGGCTATCTAGTCCAGTCCCCCGCACTGAGGAAGGATTAAGTATCTCTAGACTTCTCTGACAGGTGTTTGTCTAACCTGTTCTTAAAAACCTCCAATGACAGATATTCCACAACCTCCCAAGGTAATTTGCTCCAGGGCTTAACTACCTTTACAGTTAGGAAGTTTTTCCTAATGTCTAACTGAAATCTCCCTTGCTGCAGTTTAAGTCCATTACTTCTTCTCCTGTCCTCAGTGCATAAGGAGAACAATTTATCACCCTCTTTATAACAGACTTTTACGTACTTGAAGACTTAGGTCACCCCTCTTCCTTAGGCTAAACACACCCAGTATTTTCAATCTTTCCTTGTAGGTCATGTTTTCTAGACCTTTAATCACTTTTGTTGCTCTTGTTTTTTCTACAATTTTGTCTTTCCTGAAGCACGGTGTCTAGAACTGGACGCAGCACTCCAGTTGAGGCCTCCTTAGCAGGGCCGGTGCAAGGAAGTTTCACGCCCTAAGCGAAACTTCCACCTTGCGCCCCCCCCTCCCCCCCAGCCCTGCGGCAGCCCCCCCCCCCCCCCGCAGCAACTCCCCTCCCCCCAGGGAGCCATGCGGCAGCTCCCCACCCCAGCTCACCTCTGCTCCGCCTCTTCCCCGAGCACGCCGCCCCTGCTCTAATTCTCCTCCCCTCCCAGGCTTGCGGCGCCAAACAGCTGATTGGCGCTGCAAGCCTGGGAGGCGGGAGAAGTGAAGCGGCGACCGCGCACTTGGGGATGGGGCGTAGGAAAGCTGTAAAAAAATAAATAAATAAATAAATTAAAAATTGGGGGCACTGCTTATTGGCACCCCCAAATCTTGGCACCCTAGGCAACCGCCTAGTTTGCCTAAATGGTAGCACCGGACCTGCTCCTTAGTGCTGAGTAGAGTGTGTTTTTCTAGGACTTGCACCCTTTTCACAATGACCAGTCTGACTTCTCCTAAATGAGCTGCTCTTAGTAAAGGGTTCTGATTAAAACTCAAGTTCTAATAATGGATGTGAAAAAGACGGTTACTCACCGTTGTAACTGTTGTTCTTCGAGATGTGTTGCTCATATCCATTCCAGTCAGGTGTGCGCGCGCCGCGTGCACGATCGTCGGAAAACTTTTACCCTAGCAACACCCGGTGGGTCGGCTGTGGAGCCCCCTGGAGTGGCGCCCTCATGGCGCCGGATATATACCGCAGCCGACCCAGCGCCCCCTCAGTTCCTTCTTGCCGGCTACTCCGACAGTGGGGAAGGGGGGCGGGTTTGGAATGGATATGAGCAACACATCTCGAAGAACAACAGTTACAACGGTGAGTAACCGTCTTTTCTTCTTCGAGTGCTTGCTCATATCCATTCCAGTCAGGTGACTCCCAAGCCCCACCTAGGTGGCGGGGTCGGAGTGAGACATCGCTGTTTGCAGAACCGCTGACCCGAAAGCAGCATCGTCTCTGGATTGTTGCACCAGCGCATAGTGCGCCGCGAACGTGTGCACCGAAGACCACACTGCAGCTCTACAAATGTCCTGGATCGGGACTTGAGCCAGGAAGGCAGTCGAGGAGGCCTGGGCCCTCGTGGAGTGAGCGGTGAGGCGTGGCGTCGGGACACCGGCCAGGTCGTAGCAAGCACGAATGCAGGACGTGATCCAAGAGGACAGGCACTGTGAAGAGACCGGTGAGCCTTTCATCCGGTCGGCCACCGCAACGAAGAGTTGCGTCGTCTTCCTAAACGGCTTTGTACGGTCAATGTAGAAAGCCAGGGCCCTGCGTACGTCCAAAGAATGCAAACGCTGGTCTTGACGAGTAGCGTGTGGCTTTGGATGGAAGACCGGGAGAAAGATGTCCTGGTTTACGTGGAAAGGTGAAACCACCTTCGGAAGAAAGGCAGGGTGGGGGCGAAGCTGCACCTTGTCCTTGTGGAACACCGTGTATGGGGGCTCGGACGTCAGCGCTCTGAGTTCAGAAACACGCCGTGCTGAGGTAATGGCTACGAGGAAGGCCGTCTTCCAGGATAAGTACAGGAGCGAACAGGTCGCTAATGGTTCAAACGGGGGCCCTGTGAGCCTGGAGAGAACGAGGTTGAGGTCCCACATTGGAACCGGCTGGCGTATTTGTGGGTACAGCCGGTCCAAGCCCTTGAGGAATCTAACGACCATCGGGTTAGAGAAGACCGATGACGGGAGTTCTCCTGGGTGGAATGCCGAAATGGCGGCGAGGTGAACCCTGATTGAAGATATCGCCAAGCCCTGCTGTCTTAGGGACAGGAGATAGTCCAGTATGAGAGGGATAGGTGCCTGCAAGGGGGACGTAGCTCGTTGCTGACACCAACAGGAGAACCGCTTCCACTTGGCTAAGTAAGTGGACCGTGTAGAGGGCTTCCTACTTCCCAGCAGGATCTGCTGGACGGACTGCGAACATTGTTGCTCCGTCTGATTCAGCCATGGAGCATCCACGCTGTGAGGTGGAGCGATTGTAGGTCGGGGTGACACAGACGACCGTGGTCCTGGGAGATGAGATCCGGACTCAAGGGGAGCGTGATCGGCGCTTGAACCGACAGCTCCAGCAGTGTGGTGTACCAGTGCTGCCTCGGCCAAGCGGGAGCCACTAGAATTACTCGTGCCTGGTCGGTGCGGATCTTGAGCAGCACCCTGTGGACAAGCGGAAATGGGGGAAAGGCGTAGAACAGGTGGCCCTTCCACGTTAGAAGGAAAGCGTCCGACAGAGAGCCTGGAGCTCGGCCGTAAAAGGAGCAGAATGCGTGGCACTTCCTGTTGGCCCGGGATGCGAATAGGTCGACCTGGGGAAATCCCCACCTCCAGAAGACGGAATAGATGATATCCGGGCGAATCGACCACTCGTGCGTCTGGAAGGACCTGCTGAGACGGTCCGCCAGCATATTCTGGACTCCAGGCAGGAATGATGCGGTGAGATGGATCGAGTGGGCGATGCAGAAGTCCCACAGGCGAACGGCCTCTTGACATAGGAGCGATGAGTGGGCTCCGCCTTGCTTGTTGATGTAAAACATGGCCGTGGTGTTGTCGGTGAGGACCAGCACGCAACGGCCCTGTAGGAAGTTGAGGAATGCCTGGCAGGCTAGGCGCACCGCCATCAGTTCCCGGACGTTGATGTGTAGGGCTAGTTCGGATACGGACCACAGGCCCTGGGTATGACGCTCCCCGAGGTGAGCGCCCCATCCTAGAGATGAAGCGTCCGTGACTAGGTGGAGGGAGGGTTGTGGGGCGTGAAAAGGCACTCCTGCACAGACCACTGCGCGATCCAACCACCAGGTGAGGGAGGTCAAGACCGAGGGCGGGACCGTGACCAGCATGTTCAGGTCGTCCCGGTGAGGACGGTACACCGATGACACCCAAGCCTGTAGTGGGCGAAGCCGTAGTCTGGCGTGGCTGGTTACGTAGGTGCACGAGGCCATGTGACCCAACAGGGTAAGGCATGTCCTTATGATGGTGAACAGAGATGCCCGCAGTCCGTGAATGACGCGTGCGATGGACTGAAAGCGGCCTTCTGGCAGAATGGCTCGTGCACTTCTGGAGTCCAGGATCGCTCCAATGAACTCTATTCTCTGTGTTGGCACCAGAGTGGACTTCTCTCTGTTGAGTAGAATGCCCAGCTCGTGGAAAGTCTGTGTCACCATGTGGACGTGAGCTTGAACTTGGTCTCTGGTGCGGCCGCGCACCAGCCAGTCGTCCAAATACGGGAACAGCTGTACCCCTTGTCAGCGAAGGTATGCCGCGACGACTGTCAGACACTTTGTGAACACTCTGGGAGCCGAGGATAAGCCGAAGGGAAGGACTGCGAATTGGTAGTGCACCTTGTTTACTACAAATCGCAGGAAGCGCCTGTGAGGCGGATAGATTGCTATATGGAAATAAGCGTCCTTCATGTCGAGGGCGGCGAACCAGTCTCCAGGATCCAGCGAGGGAATAATGGTCCCCAATGATACCATGCGGAACTTCAACTTTACTATGAATTTGTTGAGTCCGCGCAAGTCTAAGATGGGCCGTAGACCCCCTTTCGACTTGGGGATCAGGAAGTAGCGGGAATAAAACCCCCTGCCCCTTAACTCCTGCGGAACCTCCTCTATGGCTCCCATAGAGAGGAGCCCGAAAACCTCCTGTGTAAGGAGTTGCTCGTGAGAAGGGTCCCTGAAGAGGGACGGGGAGGGGGAGTGGGAGGGGGGGGGCGAGGAAAATTGGAGGGCGTATCCCTTCTCCACCGTGCGAAGGACCCAACGGTCCGATGTTATCAGGGACCAAGCACGGTGGAAACGGGAGAGGCGATCCCGGAAGGGGGGAGATGAATCCTGGGTGCTGGCTCTGGTGCCATCCTCGACCGCACCTTCAAAAGGCTTGTCTAGGCCCTGAAGGTGGTCTCGGCTGGCCCTGGTTCTGACCGGGTTGAGGGCCGGTCGACCGTCGCCTACCGCCTCGACCCCGCCTCCTGGCAAAGTCCTGTCTCGGGCGAGGCGGGGGAGGGTAGAACCTCTGAGGCTGGGGCCTGAAGGGTCTGCGCTGTGGCCCTGGGACATGCATCCCCAGAGAGCGCATCATCGTTCGAGAGTCCTTAAGGTTTTGGAGCCTCGAGTCTGTCTTTTCCGAAAACAGGCCCTGACCCTCAAAGGGCAAGTCCTGGAGGGTCTGCTGCAGTTCAGGTGGCAGGCCCGACACCTGGAGCCAGGAGGTTCGCCTCATAGCTATACCCGACGCCAGGGTCCTAGCGGCCGAGTCGGCTATATCCAGGGAGGTCTGTAGGGAGGTGCGTGCCACCCGCTTACCCTCCTCTACCAAAGTCCCGAACTCTTCCCTAGATTCCTGGGGAACCAGTTCCTTAAACTTCTCCATGGAGGACCAGGTGTTAAAACTATATCGGCTTAAGAGCGCCTGTTGGTTGGCCGCCCTAAGCTGCAGCCCCCCCCCCGCGGAATAGACCTTGCGCCCGAACAAATCGAAGCGCTTAGCGTCCTTCGATTTTGGCGCTGCCGCCTGCTGGCCATGGCGCTCCCGTGCATTTACTGATGAGACCACCAGCGAGCACGGTTGAGGGTGAGTGTACAAGTACTCGTGGTCTTTGGAGGGGACAAAGTACTTCCTCTCCACGCCCCTGGCCGTGGGCGGAATAGAGGCCGGGGTTTGCCAGATGGAGGTGGCATTAGTCTGAATGGAGCGAATCAGCGGTAACGCGACCCTAGATGGAGCGTCCGCTGAAAGGATGTTCACGATCGGGTCGTGAACCTCCACGATCTCCTCCATCTGGAGGTCCATATTGCGCGCCACCCGGCGCAACAGGTCCTGGTGGGCCCGGAGGTCTATGGGGGGCGGGCCCATGGCGGATGTCCCCGCTACCGCCTCATCAGGCGAGGAGGAGGAGGATACTCCCGGTGGCAAGGGGTCCAAAGGCAAGTCTTGCTCCAGGTGCTCCTGGAGCTGGGCCTCGCTCGTCCCAGGATCTATGGCCTGCGCCGGCGTGGGCACTGGAGCCTCCATGCCCCCTGGCGGTGGGCGGGAGATGGTGGCCTCCGGGGCTCTGGGCTCAGAGCGTGCCGAGCGGGAGGCAGACGGTGGGGCCCCTTGGGCTTGGTGGTAGGCCCATGGGGTCCAAAAGGACCAGTGAGCAGGTCCCTGCGTAGGGTCCTCTGCCATGTCCTGCGAGTGGCCGAAGTCCGCCGAAGCCGCCTGTCCCTGTGGAGGGTAGGCCGATCTAGAGGCCCCTTCAGAGGAGTGGGACGCGGATCTCGACGGCCATGGCGGTGCCGAACGCGATGCATCCGTCCCCGGCTGGTGCGGTGCCGGTCGGTGCCGGTCGTAGGGCAATCTGTCCCAGCGTGCCGGAGATTGGTGCCGGGATCGGGATCGGTGCCGGTAGCCGCGCCGGTGCCGCGATCCGGATCTGGAGCGGGACGACGATCGCGACGACACCCGGTGCCGGGAGCGGTCCCTCGATCGGCGCTCATACCGGTACCGGGAGGTGCGCCTCGAGTCCGATCGGTGCCGGCGGTCGCGACGGTGCCGAGATGTGGAGCGGCGCCGCGAAGAGGACCTCGACCGCGAGTACGACCGGCGCCGAGGTGATAGTCGGCGCCGGGACTCCGAGCGGCGTCGGGACCTGCTCCGAGACCTGGAGCGGTGCCGAGAGTCCACGGTTGGAGACGGTGGGCGCACCAGTGCAGGCTTGCCTCTCGACTGCACAATGCGCGGCGCCACCGGTGCCGGGAGCTGCGACGGTGCCGGCTCCGTGAGTGCGATCAGGTCCCTCGCGGTAGTAAATGTCTCCGGAGTCGAGGGGAGACAAGGTTCCACCACCAGCCTAGGTGGTGAAACAGTCCGTACCGGACTCAACGGCCTCGGTGCCGGAGTCGACGGTGTGGCCGCCTGCTTTTGGCGGTCCATAGGCGGACGCGGCTCTACCCCCGGCACGGGGGGAGCCGGCGTCTTCAGGGCAGCAGTGTCCTGAGCCTTGCGGGCCTTTTTATGGCCCGGAGATAGAGATCGGCGCCGAGTCCCTTGAGGTGGGCGCGGTGCCGAAGTCTGCCGGTGCCGGGAGGACTTGTCCGCGGCGCCGGTCGGGGCCGCTGGGGCGCTGCGCACCGACGCGCTCGGTGCCGGGGCCGGGCGCGCCGAGGGAGGATCCGGGCTGAGCGCCGCCTCCATGAGGAGCTGCCGAAGCCGAAAGTCCCGCTCCTTCCTCGTTCGAGGCTTGAAGGCCTTGCAGATTGGGCACTTATCTGCGTGATGGGCTTCCCCGAGGCACTTCAAGCAGGAGGCGTGCGGGTCGCTTGTTGGCATCGGCTTCGCGCAGGACGCGCACGGCTTAAAGCCAGGAGCCTTGGGCATGAGCCCGGTATGCTCCGGGGGGAAAAAGGGGGGAGAACAACCCCCTTAACCCCCGCTAACAATTTACAACAACTACAAACTAAATAACAACTATCTAAAGAACTCTAACTACTATACACAACTATCTAAATGAACAACTATCTACAGAAATGAGCTAGAAGCTAGGGAGTGTGGAGACCAGCTATGCTGTGCTCCACAGTTCCAACGACCGTCAGGGGCGGTAAGAAGGAACTGAGGGGGCGCTGGGTCGGCTGCGGTATATATCCGGCGCCATGAGGGCGCCACTCCAGGGGGCTCCACAGCCGACCCACCGGGTGTTGCTAGGGTAAAAGTTTTCCGACGATCGTGCACGCGGCGCGCGCACACCTGACTGGAATGGATATGAGCAAGCACTCGAAGAAGAAAATCAATTTCATAAAGAGAAGCCCACATACAATTTTAGAAAGTGATTAAAAAAAAACAAAAAACAGATTAAGGATCCCTTTGCAGTATCTGAATACTTCCCTCCTGGATCCATCATTGCACTGGCCCTCCTTCATTAGGGCTATATGACAACGTGGTGTACAGTACATTTCAGTTATATTAACCTAGTTACCAAAAGCACTCCGAAATCCAGTTTTGTTTGGAACCTCGCACTCCTTCGCTCATCAGCATTGCAGCAGTGCTGTGAAGGCTGTCCCTCCCCCAGAGCCTGATGGGTTAGGATTGGACAGAGACTGAAGAAACTGGCCTCTCCACCCACACAGAGCCCTGGTTGACTAGAAAACTGGCAGGACATTCCAGCCTTACTTTGGTGCTAGCTCTCTTCCAAGTGGTGGAGAGGGAACATGCTACCACTAAAAGAACAGCAGGCCAAAAGTCTGAACTTGGGGCTCAGGGATTGGCCTAATGAGCAATCTAAGCATGCGGTAAGAATTGGCTACTATACAAAGGGAAGGAGATGACTTAATCCATGACCGAGGCCGAGGCTCCGAGGGGCCCTGAGCCCTGAGACTGTTTGTGATGAAGGGAGACTTCCTTTTAGCCATTTTGGATTTATGTCATACTCCTAATGACTGTCTATTTAATTACACTGGGATTCTGTTCATGCTAATAAAGGCATTCGGAGAGAGCTGTGCACTGGAGTGATTCCTGGGTGAATTCATGCTTCCCCAACGGTTATAAGAATTTGAAACAACCTAGCAGGGAGGGGAGCCCCACCACAGTTGTTTATATAGATGACTTGTCAACACACTGCTGAGATCATCAATAAAATATTACACATGGTAAATTTCGCTAGGTATTGTCCAGATAACTAATCTGTGCAGAATCATATTTTTGTTCCTTGGTCTCTCCCCTTTACTGTCCACTTGTTTGTTTAGTCCATCTGTTATTTTTTGTCTTTTAAGTTGTAAGCTCCTTCAGACAGAGGACTATCATTTATTGTATGTTTATACACTACTTGAACAATGAAACCCTGACCTGGTTGAGCCTGTCGGTGATATTGCAAGGTGGTTTTTTTTTTTTTTTTTTTTAAATTTAGATTTTTTTTTAAACATTAAATCCTTCATTTCCCTAACCCCTACCTTTTCCCAAAAGAATTCTAGTCATCACAAGCAGTGTGAGTTTGTATAGTATGATCTGAAACGTGGTAAGATGAACTAATATAAACAGCATTACACCCAGGGCCAACTATCACCATGTAAGAAAGTAACTTCTACACCAATAATTCAGGTTTGCTTATTTTCCCCTCAAGTGTTTACCTTAGATCCACATGTTTAATATGAGGCATTCTTCTTAAAGTCTGTAGGTTGAGGGTCTCCATACAGTTTCCAGACATACAAAGTTTATCCATGACAGTCAGCTTCTCTAGTACCCCTGGAATGTCAGTGAATTCATTGAAGGAAAGACTCAGATAGCTGAGCTGACGTATACTCTCCAATTCAGCAGGAAGGGACTGGAGAAAGTTACCATCCAACAAAAACGTCTGCAAACTAGGGAAAAAATGAAATGACCGTTTAAACTACATTTCCTGGTTCTGAACACATATTCAGCACAAATCATGGCAACTAAAGTTGCAGAAAATGGACTAATGAGGAAAAAGTTTAAAGATAAGCATAACGTAGGTCTGCAAAAAATACGACAAAAATCTTACAAGCCCTGCTAATTCTGCACTGTGGACCATAGCGGTGTCACATCTTCAAAGGTTTCCAGAATTCCCACTTCTCTTGCACGTACTACAGCCTTCTTTATACATCTTACACAATTAGCTTTGTTTCTACAAGAAATGGATTTTAAATTTGTCTTCCCAATATTAATAAGGCTATTTTTAAAATTATATTGGGAATAGAAAAGCTACAAACACAGAAGACCCTTCCCCCACCTGCTGTTCCTGATTGCTCAACACGAGCATAAAAGCAAGCCCTCTGTGACAAACAGTCCAGTAAGTGAGAGAGTGTATACATACATATAGTAAGACATGCATGGGGGGGGGGGGGGTCACAATCTTCTATTGTGTATACCAATAGGATCCCACTGAGCATGTGTACTAAGTTTAAAAATACGTACTTGTGCATATCGCCTACAGCTGCTGGAATGCTTCGGAGGGCATTACAGGACACATTGAGTTCAGTCAGGGTTGGAATACTGCAAACTGCCAATGGGAAGTCTCCTAAATGATTATTGGAAAGGTTAAGGCTCTTCAACTTTGTGAACCTATAAGAAGAAACAGAGGAAAACACACTTTAAGGAAATGGAATATGCACCAAGTTACTACAGTTGCCTTGTAGTAACTGAAATATAATGTACGTTTGTGTGACGGGTTGGATCACAGAAACCCCCTTGGGCCTGCTAACTGATGTGCTGGGACTACCTGTAAGCCAGTTTTCCCTGACAGCTTGGGACTTCAGAACCCTGCCTGGTTTGAGCCAGACATGTTAGCCTGCTACACAAACACAGACCCAGGTCTGAACCACTTCCCCCAACAGCTGCAGACTTAACTGAAAACAGCTTAAGAAGCATTCCTGTCTCCAACACTCAGATGCCCAGCTCCCAATGGGGTCCAAACCGCAAATAAATCCGTTTTACCTTGTATAAAACTTATACAGGATAAACTCAAATTGTTCGCCCTCTATAACACAGAGAGAGATATGCACAGCTGTTTGCCCCTCCAGGCATTAATACATACTCAGGATTAATTAATAAGTAAAAAGTGATTTTATTAAATACAAAAAATAGGATTTAAGTGGTTTCAAGTAATAACAGACAGAACAAAGTGAATTACCAAGCAAAATAAAATAAAACACTCAAGTCTAAACCTAGTACAGTAAGAAAAACTGGATACAGATAAAATCTCACCCTCAGATGTTTCAATAAGCTTCTATCACAGACTGGATGCCTTCCTAGTCTGGACACAATACTTTCCCCTGGTACAGTGCTTGTTCCAGCTCAGATGGTAGCTAGGGGATTTCTCATGATTGCAGCCCCCTTTGTTCTGTTCCACCCCTTTATATATCTTTTGCACAAGGTGGGAATCCTTTGTCCCTCTCTGGGTTCCCACCCCTCCTTCTGTATGGAAAAGCACCAGGTTAAAGATGGATTCCAGTTCAGGTGACATGATCACGTCACTGTAAAACTCCAAGCCCTCATTCCTCCCAGCCTGACTCACAGGAAGGCCTGCAAGCAAACAGAGCCATCCAGTGTCAATTGTCCTGGTTGATGGGAGCCATCAAGATTCCAAACCACCATTAATGGCCCACACTTTGCATAAATACAATAGGACCTCAGAGTTATATTTCATATTTCTAGTTTCAGATACAAGAGTGATACATTTATACAAATAGGATGACCACACTCAGTAGATTATAAGCTTTGTAATGGATACCTTACAAGAGACCTTCTGCATGAAACATTTTCCAGTTACATTATATTCACACTCATTAGCATATTTTCATAAAATCACAGAGTGCAACCTCACAGTTTGATTATTTGAATGCTGCTGGTGTGCATTTCAGGTTTGTACTTTCTGGGTGTCATACACAGATTTGTACGCTCAGTTAAAGACACTTAAGTGGGCCACTGAAAGTTTGTTGGTTCCCTTGATGTCAACGCACCATTTGGTATATAGGCATAAGAGAGAACCCAGAGTGAAACACTAAATACATTTTCTACAAGTGCATCAGAGCACAGTAGATTCACCCCAACCCTGTCAGAATCGTATGGTAGATTTTACTTTTAACAAGGTCTTCTATGGCATTTGATCTTGCACTGAAATACTACTGTATTCTAACATGCTTCATGCTAGAGGATCGCCCATATAGTTATCAGCATCAGTTATCAGGTGCATGATTCCCTCTGCATACGCCCTTTGAACTGAAAAAACCTATGCTGCATGGCTCAGTTTTGTTCATCTGTGCAGACTTCATCTCTCAACTGGAAAATTCTTAAAAGATTTTTATGTTAATTTGAACTGAAAAGGAACATTCATTACAGTAAACTGAAATTTAGCAACACTTTTGGTAATGGAAGAAGCACTTCCTTAAAATCTCAATTCGGCATATCTACAAGGATGTCTGCAATTATACTGATTTCATAATTTTATCCTCCTGACACGTGTCATGGGATTCCTAAAATCTTAGGTGTCTCATATCTCCTCAGCGGAAAACTTGCATATGCAGCCTATACTCATCTTGTTTAAAAAGTTAAAAATGCAAAAAAAGGACTGGTTAAAAAAAAGCTAGAGGACAATCCAATTACACAGCCTGCATGTGCAGCAACATTGTTATGGTTGCCTAACAACCAATGGGAGGAGTGCCTAAAGGCAACTAACTGGATGAATGAAAAGATCTGTGTCAGAGCCAATGGATGAGAGGAAGCTCTTTTCTGGCATGGCTAACTAATGCATTTTATTCAGACTTCATTTTCCCATCACTAAATTTCAGTTCCTTTGTGTTCTTATATAAAGTCAGTGAAAATGGTACCACACCTACTGACACTAATGGTATAGACAAAAAAGAGCTCTAAAAGCATGCCTTTAAAAGTCTGCAGCCCGGGGACTGCCCAGATGCATTAATATCCTAAAATGATTTGTTCTCCAATTAGAAAGTTAGTACAAGCAAAGCAATCAAAGTGTTAGAAAATAAAAACTACAAAAAGATTTTAAAAAGATAGGGAACAATCCAATTAGCCAGCTTGCATGTGCTGCAATGATGTTATTGTTGACTAACACAGAATATGCAGCCACTGATGAAAACTTCTCCCCCATCAAGCTATAAATAATGCCTTCAGACTGTAGTTAGACTGTAGATATATTAAAGAGGGGAGGTCTAGGTCACTGGAAGCTGAGACAGTGAAGATGTGTAACATTTACAGAGACTTCAATGACAATGGCAATACTGGGTCAGACCAATGGTACCTCTGGCACTATATCCTGTCTTACGAAAGTAGCCAGTTCAAGATGCTTCAGAGGGAATGAATAGAACAGGGCAATTACCAAGTAATCCATCCCCATCATCCAGTCCCAGCTTCAGGCAGGGAGAGACTTGGGGATACCCAGAGCATGAGGTTGTGTTCCTGACCATCTGGCTAATAGCCATTGATGGACCTATCCTCCAGGAACTTGGCTAATTCTTTGTTGAATCTAGGTATACTTCTGGTCTTCACAACATCCACTGACAATGAGTTTCACAGATTGACTGTGGTTTGTATGAAGAAGTACTTTCTTATGTTTATTTTAAAACTGCTGCCTATTAATTTTAATAGGTGACCCCTGGTACTTGTGTTATGGGAAGGAGTAAACAACACCTCCTTATTTACTTTCTCTACCCCATTCATGATTGTATAGACCTCTATCATATTGCCTCTATTCCAAGATGAACAGTCCCAGTCCTTTTACTTTCTCCTCATATGGAAGCTTTCAATAGCCCTAATCATTTTTGTTGTCCTTCTCAAAACTTTTTCCAGTTTTTTGAGATGGGGTGACCAGCATTGCATGCAGTATTTAAGGTGTGGGTATACCATTGATTTATATAGTGTCATGATATTCTCTCTCTCTCTCTCCCCCCCTTTCTTAATGGTTCCTAACAGTGTTAGCTTGGACTGCCGCTGCACACTGAGTGAGGTTTCCAGAGAACTATCCACGACTCCTTCAAGATTTCTTTTGAGTGGTAACAGCTAATTTAGACCTCAGTTTTGTATGTATAGTTGGGATTATGTTTTTTTAACTTGCATTACTTTGTACTTATCAACATTGAATTTCATTTGCCTTTTTGCCTAGTCACCCAGTTTTCTGAGAAATAGATGGTTGAGGTCCTTCGTTCACCAGGGTAAGCTTTCCACTTGTCAGCTTCATTTCACACCTCTCGCTGATCAACAGGAAAGTGTTATGATGTAAGGAAGAAAATCAGTTAACGGATTACATCTCAGTGATCAAACTTCATTGTTACTTTCCCCTCAGACTAGATTGCAGCAAACACTAACATGAGTGTGATGCATAATGGACCCAGACTTACACAGAAATAATATTTCAAAGTAACTTCCATTTGCAATACTTATGCAAATAAGTAAAAAAGAGGGGAGATGGAGGGCAGAAGAGAGAAAGTGACAGTCAATACATCTACATCCATGGAGAAACTCTAAAACAAATTAATTTTTTTTAAATCAGCCGTAAGAAAATTAGCCAGTTTAATAATCAGCACATAGGCTATGGCCTCAGTGTTTTGCCAGCTTGAAGACTTACAAGAGGAGATTCAAAACACAAAAAAGTAGTGCTCTTTGAATAACATGAAATTATCAGCTGGTAGATACTTAAACTGCTTCTTGAGTATGTTTCAAACATCACACAGAAAATAATAATGATTGCTAAATTACATTTAAAGAAAAGTTGGAAGGAAGGACTGTACACTTGGAATTATCCCCCCACATTAGAGGGTAATTTAAGATAAGCAGAGGGTGTTGTTTATTTCCTTCTCTGTGTGTTCTCTCAGTTCCAAGATGCCAAAGCTACGTTTTTCATACAGCAGTGTAAATTATCCAGCAGATATATTAGTAATGAAGGCTGGTGGGCAGTTGCTCAGAGAATTAAGATAGTAAGTCAAGCTCACATCTTAGTCACCTGCTTCACATTAATTATTAACAGCATGAATCCCTAATGGTCTAGGGTGTTTCTGTTATTATGGAGCATTGCCAAAAATGAACTGATCTGAAATACTGACTTTGCTTCCACTGTTTTTTATATTTAGAGAATTATGCCATTAACCTACATTGTCTCTGATACAAGTAGGATACCATGAAGGTATGTAACTGACTACAATTCTCTGCTGATGAGTTTGCACAAGGAATCAGGCTTTAAAGAATTAAATATCCACTGTTTCCCTTTCTCCTAAATCATTACATTGTGCTGACAGTATTAACTAGAAAAGTGGTGACAAGCAACATTCATGCCTTTGCAGCATTCCTTGGTAGGAAGAAAACTCCACAATATACATCATTTGTTAACTACTTGATGACACACTGACTCCATAATTCAAGATATGTCATTTCCTCCCTCCTGTCTCTAGACCTTTGCCATTCTTCAAAAAAAAGCCACTTGTAGAATTGTGCTTCCTTCCTCTCCTGAACACACCAAGATCAGAAAACTTGATTCTGAGCCTTCTATAATTTCCCTGACCAAAAAGAGTCCTAACTTTAAGCTAGAGCAAAATGCTGACATGTCAACCCTGGTCTTTGAACATGCAATATGATTGAACACTAACTGTTATAATTGAGCCAAATAACGTCCACATTATTTGTTCTTGAAGCTGCCAATTTAGGAGAGACTAGTTTGACATATATGAAAGTGGGCGGGGGGCGGGGGGGGGGGGGGAGAGGGAGATCAATAAGCCAAGTTCTCTATCACAGTAATATGTGCACGTTTATCATGGTTTCTAACTTTAGGATTCTGATCCACTTGAAGTGCACAAAAAAGGAATATTGATTATACTACATAGCATTTGTGTTCCAGTATGTTTGAAATAAGTGTTACAGTAAAGCTGGCTATGTGCTGTTAGTCAAGCAAAGCTATAGAAGTTGACCTGACATAACCAGTTTGTCTGATTCTTATCAAAAGTGTTTATACAAAAGGTGATTTTTACTATATCCGACCAGGATACCTAGGCCTGGTCTACACTAGGAGTTTATCTCGAATTTAGCAGCGTTAAACCGAATTAACCCTGCACCCGTCCACACAACGAAGCCCTTTACTTCGAAATAAAGGGCTCTTAATATCGATATCTGTACTCCTCCCCGACAAGGGGAGTAGCGCTGAAATCGGTATTGCCATTTCGGATTAGGGTTAGTGTGGCCGCAATTCGACGGTATTGGCCTCCGGGAGCTATCCCACAGTGCATCATTGTGACCTCTCTGGACAGCTATCTGAACTCGGATGCACTGGCCAGGTAGACAGGAAAAGGTAGACCGGAAAAGCCCCGCGAACTTTTGAATTACATTTCCTGTTTGCACAGCGTGCAGAGCACAGGTGACCATGCAGAGCTCATCAGCACAGGTAACCATGCAGTCCTAGAATCAAAAAAGAGCACCAGCAAGGACCGTACTGGAGGTACTGGATCTGATCGCTATATGGGGAGAGGATTCAGTGCTAGCAGAACTACGTTCCAAAAGACAAAATGCCAAAACATTTGAAAAAATCTCCAAGGGCATGATGGAGAGAGGCCACAATAGGGACTCACTACAGTGCCGCGTGAAAGTTAAGGAGCTCAGACAAGCCTATCAAAAAATAAAGGAGGCAAACGGTCGCTCCGGGTCAGAGCCGCAGACATGCCGCTTCTACGCTGAGCTGCATGCAATTCTAGGGGGGGGCCGCCACCACTACCCCACCTCTGACCGTGGATTCCGAGGTGGGGGTAATCTCAGCCATGTCTGAGGATTCTGCGGACGGGGAAGAGGAGGAGGAGGAGGACGACGAGCTTGCGGAGAGCACACAACACTCCGTTCTCCCCAACAGCCAGGATCTTTTTCTCAGCCTGACTGAAGCACCCTCCCAACCCCCAGACAATGAGACCATGGAAGGGACCTCCGGTGAGTGTACCTTTGTAAATATAAAACATGGTTTAAAAGCAAGCGTTTTTTAATGATTAATTTGCCCTGAGGACATGGGATGCATTTGCGGCCAGTGCAGCTACTGGAAAAGTCTGTTAACGTGACTGGGGATGGAGTGGAAATCCTCCAGGGACAGCTCCATGAAGCTCTCCTGGAGGTACTCCAAAAGCCTTCCCACAAGGTTTCTTGGCAGTGCAGCCTTATTCCGTCCTCCATGGTAGGACACTTGACCACGCCATGCTAGTAGCAAGTAATCTGGTATCATTGCATGACAAAGCCTGGCAGTGTATGGTCCCGGTGTTTGCTGGCATTCAAGCAACATCCGTTCTTTTTCTTGCTGTGTTAACCTCAGGAGAGTGATATCGTTCATGGTAACCTGGTTGAAATATGGGAATTTAATTAAAAGGACCGAGGTGGCCGTTCCTACTGGGCTGTTTGCCTGTGGCTGAAAAGAAATCCTTCCCTGCAGTTAGCCAAACGGAGGGGGAGGGCGCGGGGGGGAATCTTCCCTGATACCAGCCACGCGGGGGGGGAGGGATAAAGCGATCATCCCAGAGAATTGGATGGGGGGGGAGGGGATTAGATTGGTTTCTGCTGCTGCACGTTAACAGGAAAACCGCAGCACTCAACGGGCTTTGCTTGATATGTGGGAAAGGAGGGTGCTGCTTGTAGGAAAGCTGCAGAAGCCGAAAGACAATGGCTTACCATGGCCGCATGCAAGCCGAATTCTGTTGCCCGGACCTGCGTCTGTGCTCTCTAACACCAAAGCCGCAGGCACTCAATATTAAGATGCAAAATGCGACCTTGTACCGAAATCACACGTAATGTGAATAGTGTTGTTCACTGTGAAATAGTATAAGCATTGTTCTGTAAAATGTATCTTTTTAAATACTTCTCTCCCTTTTTTTCCCTCCCTCCCACAGCTGCAAATTTTTCAAGCCTCCCTCCTCTGTCCCGAAGGCTATCTCAGATAAGGCGTCGAAAAAAAAAGGGACGTGAGACGAAATGTTCTCGGAAATCATGGAATCCACCCGCAATGAAAGAGCTCATCTGAATGAGTGGAAGGACACGGTATCAAAGTATAGGAAAGATGCCAGTGAACGTGAGGCCATGAGGGACACTCGAGATGAGATGTGGCAGGCTGCAATGCTGGGGCTGCTGCGTGAGCAAACGGACATGCTCCGGCATCTGGTGGAGCTTCAGGAACGGCAGCAGGAGGACAGAATGCCGCTGCAGCCACTGTATAACCTCCCTCCCCCGTCACCATGCTCCACAGCCTCCTCACCCAGACGTGTAAGAACGCGGGGGGGGGAGGCTCCGTGCACCCTCCCACTCCACCCCAGTGGACAGCACAGCCAAAAGGCTGTCATTATATTGAACTTTTTTAGTGGCCTTTTCCTTCCCTCCTATCCTCCTCCCAAACCACACCCGGGCTACCTTGTCAGTTCTCTCCCTCTTTTTATAATCAATTAATAAAGAATGCATGATTTTTAAACGATAGTGACTTTATTTCCTTTGAAAGCAAGCTGGGATCGAAGGGGGAGAGTGGGTTGCTTACAGAGAACGAGTCAATCAAGGGGGTGGGTTTTCATCAAGGAGAAACAAACAGAACTTTCACACCGTAGCCTGGCCAGTCATGAAACTGGTTTTAAAAGCTTCTCTGATGCGCAGCGCTTCCTGGTGTGCTCTTCTAATCGCCCTGGTGTCTGGCTGCGTGTAATCAGTGGCCAGGCGATTTGCCTCAGCCTCCCACCCCCCCATAAAGGTCTCCCCCTTACTCTCACAGAGATTGTGGCGCACACAGCAAGCAGCAATAACAATGGGAATATTAGTTTGGCTGAGGTCTGAGCGAGTCAAGCGCGCCAGCGACCTTTTAAACGTCCAAATGCACATTCTACCACCATTCTGCACTTGCTCAGCCTGTAGTTGAACAGGTCCTGACTACTGTCCAGGCTGCCTGTGTATGGCTTCATGAGCCATGGCATTAAGGGGTAGGCTGGGTCCCCAAGGACAACTATAGGCATTTCAACATCCCCAGCGGTTATTTTCTGGTCTGGGAAGTAAGTCCCTTCCTGCAGCCGTTTAAACAGAGTAGTGTTCCTGAAGACGCGAGCGTCATGAACCCTTCCCGGCCATCCCACGTTGATGTTGGTGAAACGTCCCTTGTCATCCACCAGTGCTTGCAGCACCATTGAAAAGTACCCCTTGCGGTTTACATACTGGCTGCCCTGGTGCTCCGCTGCCAAGATAGGGATGTGGGTTCCATCTATCGTCCCACCAGAGCTAGGGAATCCCATTGCAGCAAAGCCATCCACTATGACCTGCATGTTTCCCAGAGTCACTACCTTTGATAGCAGCAGCTCAGTGATTGCTTTGGCTACTTGCAACACAGCAGCCCCCACAGTAGATTTGCCCACTCCAAATTGATTCCCGACTGACCGGTAGCTGTCTGGCGTTGCAAGCTTCCACAGGGCTATTGCCACTCGCTTCTCAACTGTGGGGGCTGCTCTCATCTTGGTATTCTGGCGCTTCAGGGCAGGGGAAAGCAAGTCACAAAGTTCCATGAAAGTGCCCTTACGCATGCGAAAGTTTCGCAGCCACTGGGAATCGTCCCACACCTGCAACACTATGCGGTCCCACCAGTCTGTGCTTGTTTCCCGGGCCCAGAATCGGCGTTCCACGGCATGAACCTACCCCATTAACAGCATGATCTCCAAAGCGCTGGGGCCCGCGGTTTGATAGAATTCCATGTCCATGTCTTCATCACTCTCGTGGCCGCACTGCCGTAGCCTACTCCTTGTCGCCTGGTTTTGCAGGTTCTGGTTCAGCATAAACTGCACAATAACGCGCGACGAGTTTACAATGTTCATGCCTGCTGTCTTGACCTGAGCGGGCTCCATGCTTGCCGCGGTATGGCGTCTGCACTGTTCACCCAGGAAAAAGGCGCGAAACGGTTGTCTGCCGTTGCTTTCCCGGAGGGAGGGGGAGGATGTACACAGAACCACCCGCGACAATGTTTTTGGCCCCATCAGGCATTGGGATCTCAACCCAGAATTCCAATGGACGGAGGAGACTGGCGGAACTATGGGCTAGCTACCCACAGTGCAACGCTCCGGAAATCGACACTAGCCCCGGTACATGGAAGCACACCGCCGAATTAATGTGCTTAGTGTGGCCGCATACATTCGACTTTATACAATTTGTTGCCAAAAACCGGTTTCTGTAAAATCGGAATAATCCCATAGTGTAGACATACCCCAAGTGTAATAAGGTAACAAACATGAAAGAAAACAATATTCCCACTGATCTCTTTAGTCTTTCATGTATCTATTTTATGGTTACAATCGAACATTATTTCAGACAGCCCCCCCACCACCACAAAAAAGTTTTCTCCTCCCTCAACTCCAGTAGAACGTTGAGAGCACTAGCTAGCAGTCAAGCAGGATGTGGCAAGTAAGTATTGGAACTGAACCTACCCCTACACCAAAGGTCTGCTACATTGGCTGGCAATCTCATTACAAAAATTTGCCAAATAGCTTACATTGTTAAATTTCTTTCTTACTACTAATAATCCAAGTTACTGTCTCTTAGCTGTCATTTGAGATCCTCCTGGACAATAGTGTTAATGCCTCCCCAAGGGATTAGTTACCCTAGAGCCAGAAATACAAGACAGACAGCATCTCTTTTCCCTTTAAGGTATAGCCATTAAGACTTTAAAGTAGTCACACAATTGTCGGGATCAAAGCTTTATGAAGGCCCCTGCTACTCTAGCTCTCTCCAAGTGGGAAAACCCTTCCCTGCAACTAGATGGCTCAAAGATTGTGCTAAATGGGGGTGGATCTGTTCAATCTTTCAGCGATAATCCAGATGCAGAGGGATATCCTGGCCCCGCTGAAGTCAATGAAAACATTCCCATTGGTTTAATACAGCCAGGATTTCACTCCAGATGCCTGAGAAGAAGGGGAGTGCTTCAGATCTCTTCCCCTCCATTTTGAAGGCAAAGTTATTATACTGGCTCCAATGCATCTGAGAATGGGGATGACAACACACAAAAGCGGACAGGGAAAATAATCCCAAAACAGGGAACAGACACAGATTAATTAGTTAATTTTAGGGTAAGGATTGTATTTGAGTTTGTTTTGGCGACCAAACCAATTAACAATCATAGTTAATTGGATGAGTAACTAAAACTCAAATATAACCCTACCTCCTAAAAATGTTTTCAAATCCCCATGCAAACAAACAAAACAAACAAAAGTTAAGCCCAAGTCCTTGGTAGTTTTACGGCATTTGTACTAAACTACAGGGATCCTGCCATTTTTTTTCCTCGATCCAACACAGTAAAGGGTGCCTGGGTTCGTGAAGACGAACTTCAAAGTCTCTATATGCAGACAAAAGTTAATAAGCATATCTTTCACTGAAGAATATACAAAGAAAATGTAGCACATTGCACAAAGAGCAACTTCAAACCTTAGTGGCTCACTTTTCAAAACACACAAATAGCCAGATGCTAAATCAAACTAGGATTACATCCAAGGCATAAGAAGCTTTTATTCTATTACAAAAAGCAGTAAGACCATAAAAAGATAAATATTTTGTGAAAGGAAACAACCTGAAGTTATATGGTGCTTTACACTTTACAAGGAAGCAGGATTTTACAATTCTCAATTTCTGCAATAGCCTATTGCAAACTACTTCCTTGGGGAAAGACTATTCTCACTTGCAAAGAGAAGGAAATCCTAAGGGACGAAAGTGAAAATCTATACTCATCTCCACACTGGAAGTCTATCTTCAGAACAAAGGAGCTAGAGGAGCTAGCAACAGCTAATCATAGCCCTGCTGGCCCAGATAAAAGGAGCTGCCTGGCCTTAGTAGGTCAGTTACTGGCTGGGACCAGAGGAATGAAAGGTGCTCCTTTCTGGCCTGGAGATAGAAAAAACCTGGCCCTGAAATGGGCTGGAAACAAAAAGGTTCCGTAGGATGAGGCCCATGGAAATAGCAGCACTATTCACGCTGCTATTCACGGATTCACGCAAGCAGTATGTAGCTGCTGTGTACAGGGGTCCCTGGGTTGGAATCTGGAGTAGCGGGCAGTCCGGGTTCCCCTACCGGCCACAGGTGAAGTGGTGTAAACCCCAAAAAGGGGACATGCCTCATCAGGGAGCATGAATAAAAGGGCTGAATTTAAAGAGCCTAGAACTGGGGCTGAAAACCCTAGCCCAGGGAAACAGACTTCTTATTTGTTGGACAACTTAATATGCTGGAAGGGGTTCATTTGGACTTTGCGACTCAGCCAGAGGGCCAAGCAATTGAAGACCCACCAATGTCGGTCGATAGCCTGCAGGAGGCACCGGGCAAAAAGGACTGCAGTTTCTTACCCAGCTGATTGGAGGCACTCAAGAGGTGAGTGCCTCTTTGCAGACGGGTACTGCCAACCTGACAATTATGAAACCAGTGTGTTTTAAACTGCAAGTAGACTGCTTGGAGAGGGACCCTTCTCTTTCAGGAATCTCTTCTTAAATAACAAAAGTGCCAAAAATACTAGAAAAGCTTTTCAAATGACTATGATTACACACAAAGCTCCCCGCGCAAGATGCTTTCAACAATCTCCAACTCTTCCTTGCTATGGCAAATTTTCTTGACATCCAGTTTCTGTTGCTAACAAGCAAATAATCCAGCTACTACTGTAACCAAAATAAAAACTGTATTCAATTAAGCATATAACTACCATATGCAGAATTTCAATAAGATGGACAGCAAAAACTCCACTACTCTATTCCAGAATGCAGTATGATTTTTAAAAAAATATGGTCAAGAAAAAAGTTTACCGTATGATTTAAACTAGATTTGACCAGAATCCCAGCCTGCCAAGTATATGTAAATTAGAAAGGCTGTCCAATTAAGTTAGTGGTTGAGCACACCAATGTGTTTTCATACTAACCATATGTGATTACAAGATAAAAGGGAATATTAAGTGCAAATAAACTAGAGAAGATTTTAATCTCCTACTTTTTCCTATCTAACAGCAAGTAGCATAATATTTTATTCTCAGGAAATTCAGCTGTAATTTTTCAATATATTGCTAAAACAGTTACTGAAGGCAATATGCCTCTGCTATTTAAACTTACTGGTCCAGATATTACAATTAAAACAAGCTTAACAGCAGAAGAAAAAAAATAGGGATGAGCATCCAAATTAATTTTACTAGGTATCTGATGCTGAAAGAGAAAAATACTTTATCAAAGAGACAAGCAAAAATAAAAACAAGTCCATATAAATTTAGAACTAGCTCTTGAATAAGGAAAAAGTGAAAAAAATCTTATTCAATTGAAAGTATACGGGGAATTTCAGATGGGCAGAATATAAATACCCACCCTGGAAATGAGCCGGGAAGTCTTGAACAACATCTCTGCTCTTGCAAAAAGTACCGGGGGAACTTTTATTGATCACAAGTAGTCGGTGCATCACTTTTCTACAACTCCTATTCCTGAATAGTCATATCATGAGGACACAGACAAGGGCAAGCAGCGGATGTGATGTGAGATCACTAGCAGATTAACAAAGACTACAAACTGTATATATATATATATATTTTTTTAAAGGGACAGATTCCTCTTCAATTAACCATTCAGAAAGGGAGAGTGACAGATAATATGAAATAGTAAACTAACTTGCATTAGACTTCAAAGAACTAGAAAGGAAGGTCTAAGAAGGGTTCCAGACATACTCCAGAAACCCTGGAATGCCTAGCATGCTCTCTCTCAGGCCTGGTCTACACTAGGAGCTTATATCGAATTTAGCGCCGTTACATCGAATTAACCCTGCACCCGTCCACACCAGGAAGCTACTTAGTTCGATATAGAGCTCTTTTAAATTCGACTTCTGTACTCCTCGAAAACGAGAGGAGTAGCGCTAAATTCGAAATTGCAATATCGAATTAGGCTAGGTGTGGATGGAAATCGACGGTAATAGCTCCGGGAGCTATCCCACAGTGCACCACTCTGTTGACGCTCTGGACAGCACTTCGAGCTCGGATGCTCTGACCAGCCACACAGGAAAAGCCCCGGGAAAATTTGAATTCCTTTTCCTGTCTGGCCAGTTTGAATCTCATTTTCTGTTTGGACAGCGTGGAGAGCTCAGCAGCACTGGCAACGATGCAGAGCTCTCCAGCAGAGTTGGCCGTGCAATCTAATAGAAAGAGGGCCCCAGCATGGACTGATCGGCAAGTCTTGGATCTCATCGCTGTGTGGGGCGATGAGTCCGTGCTTTCAGAGCTGCGCTCCAAAAGAAGGAACGCAAAGATCTACGAGAAGATCTCTAAAGCCATGGCAGAGAGAGGATACAGCCGGGATGCAACGCAGTGCCGCGTGAAAATCAAGGAGCTGAGACAAGGCTACCAAAAAACCAAAGAGGCAAACCGACGCTCCGGATCCCAGCCCCACACATCACGTTTCTACGAGGCACTGCATTCCATCCTAGGTGCGGCCGCCACCACTACCCCACCACTGACCGTGGACTCCGAGGATGGGATATTGTCCACGGCCGGTTCCTCCTCGGAAATGTTAGGTGACGGGGAAGATGAGGAAGGAGATGAGGAGGACGAGGCAGTCGACAGTGCTTGCACCGCTGATTTCCCCGACAGCCAGGAGCTCTTCATCACCCTTACCGAGATCCCCTACCAACCGTCCACAGCCGGTACCCCGGACACCGAATCAGGGGAAGGATCAAGCAGTGAGTGCTTTAAACATCTAAACATTTCATTTTAACATAACTGGAATATTTATATTGTTAAGAATGGGCTTTTCAGTCACTCATTTAAACATAGAAACTTTTATTTATAACAAAACAGGAATATTAACTATATTAGTAATTTGTTGTTCATGATTTAGTTGGCTTAGTGAACTATTTACTCCTAACTATGTATAGAAAATCAAGTACTGTCCGGATATTCATGATTAGTCCACCACAGGACGCTCCACTCTGTAGTCCGTTATGCTGAACTTCAATGAAAAGGCGGTCAATGTGCCCGGGAATGGACAGACAGTCCTCCTGGGATAGCTCGGCATAGCTCTCCTGGAGGTACCGCTCCAGCATGCGCATGAGGTTCCACGGCAGGGCGATCTTGTTCGTTCCCACGCCATGAGTCCATCAGGTAGTCGGGGATCAGTGCGTGGCACAGCATGGCGGCATACGGCCCAGGCCTCTGCATGCTCTCACGCAGCATCCTTCCCCTCTCGGTCTCCGAGATCCTCATGAGTGTAATGTCACACATGACGCCCTGCTTTAAATTAGGGAGGGGAATGTTAGTATTGGGACTGCTTTACAGCCACGCGGTGGAGGCGGCAGAGGGGCAGCATACAGGGATCTTTCCCGGGAACAGCCGCGAGGTGGTGGGACAGGGGCAGAGCTCATGCTTCCCTGATTGCTGCCAGCAGAGAGTGGCCTTGCATTCAGTGCGAAAGGAGCCCAGTGCTACTATTACATTTTTAAGCTGCCACAAGTCTACGGCTTACCATGTTTTCCTGCGGCAGAAGTAGAGGTGTCCTGCAACGCTTCTCCGATCGCAACTGCAGGACCCCAGACACATAAGGCGAGGGCCGAAAATTCGACCTTGTCCTGAGTGCGCATGTGAAAGGTCCAGTGCATGGTGTTGTTCACAGAGAAAGACTATGTTCTTTGTTAGCAACTTCATTTATCTGTCTCAGGAATTTACTCCCTTTTTCCCATTCCCACAGACACATCTGCGACTGTCTCCCAACCCAGCCTGGCATCACACTCCCAGAGGCTAGCGCAGATTAGAAGAAGGAAGAGAAAGACGCGGGAAGACATGTTTTATGAACTTATGGAGTGCTCACGAGAGCAGGCAGCCCAGACGACACAGTGGAGGGAGAACTTGTCACAAATGCACAGAGCAGTCATGGAACGGGAGGAGAGGTGGCGCCAGGAGGACCAGCAGGCTACTCAAACCCTGCTTGGACTATTGAGGGAGCAAACGGAGACGCTCCGGCGCATAGTGGATGTTCTGCAAGACCGGAGGCAGGAGGACAGAGCCCTGCTGCTGTCTATCTCTAACCGCCCTCCCCCGCCACCAAGTCCCACACCCCCCTCACCAAAAGTACAAAGAAGGAGGGGCGGCAAGGGCCGTTAAAACTGTCAGTCGGCCCCTGCACACTGCTGCAGCAATGGAAGGCTCTCGTTCCAAAGTTTGAAAAGTCCTTTCCTACCCATCTCACAATAGCCCACGTCCAAGTTTCCTCCCCCCCCCTTTTAATGTGCGGTTCATAATAAAACATCTGTTTCTGTTAAGTACTGTTTCCGAGAGTGTCTTTTGGAGGGGATTCTGTCTGAAGGGGGGGAAGGGGTTTGTTACTTGGACAGGACAGTCGCCTGTAGCAGGCTACAGAGGCGGGGGCAGGTCCAGCATCAGGACACATACACAGCACAGTCACCAGTTACCCTGGTCAGTCTGGGAGGCGGTTTTCTTGTTCTGGGGTGCGAGGGGGTTGATCTGTGACTTTGTGGCGGGGGAGGGCAGTTAGAGATCCTATACCGCGGTCCTTATCCTGGATCACAGAGGGGGATCTGTTACCCTCCGCCCCCTTCCAGAAAGTCACTTTGCCGACACATACATGCAGTCCCGCCCAGGACTGCTGGCAGGCTGCGTTGAAACAACCAATCCAGCACTGCGGAGCCTGTCATTCCCGGACTTTAGAAGCATCATTTGCATCAAAACACTAAGCCCGCCCCCCGCCACAGTCTGCGTCCCCGGTTTAAAACATTCCCGCGAAAACAGTAAAAAAGAGAACCTTGTTCATTAACAGAACAGAACAGATTTTATTTGTTGGGAAGGTGGGGAAGGGGGTATGTAACTTGGAAGGATAGTCAACAGTAACTGGGTAAAGAAACGGGGGCAGGTTCAGCATCTGTGTCCACAAAGTAAAAAGTCACTGGAGACCCTGTTCAGTCAGGAACCTGGCTTTCAAAGCCTCCCTGATGCACAGCGCGTCCCGCTGTGATCTTCTAATCGCCCTGCTGTCTGGCTGGACGTAATCAGAAGCCAGGCTATTTGCCTCAACCTCCCACCCCGACATATAGGTCTCCCCCTTGCTCTCACACAAATTGTGGAGCACACAGCAAGCAGCTATCACAATCGGGATATTGGTCTCGCTGAGATCACAGCGAGTGAGTAGGCTTCTCCATCTCCCCTTGAGACGGCCAAAAGCACACTCCACCACCATTCTGCACTTGCTGAGCCGGTAGTTGAATAGTTCTTTCCCTGAGTCCAGTGCGCCAGTGTAGGGCTTCATGAGCCAGGGCATTAGCGGGTATGCAGGGTCCCCGAGGATGACTGTAGGCATCTCCACATCCCCAACAGTTACTTTGTGGTCCGGGAAGTAAAGACCCTCCTGCAGCCGTCTACACAGACCAGAGTTCCTGAACACCCTAGCGTCATGAACCTTGCCAGGCCATCCAACGTAGATATTGGTAAAACGTCCCCGATGGTCCACCAGTGCTTGCAGCACCATGGAAAAGTAGCCCTTCCGGTTGATGTACTGGCTGGCCTGGTGGTCCGGTGCCAGGATAGGGATGTGAGTCCCATCTATAGCCCCACCGCAGTTTGGGAATCCCATCTCGGCAAAGCCATCTCTGATGAGCTCCACGTTTCCCAGGGTCACTACCTTAGATAGCAGTAGCTTGACGATTGCCCTGGCTACTTGCATAACAGCAACCCCCACGGTAGACTTGCCCACGCCAAACTGGTTAGCGACAGACCGGTAGCTGTCTGGCGTTGCGAGCTTCCAGAGGGCTATGGCCACTCGCTTCTGGACAGTCAGGGCTGCCCGCATCCGGGTGTCCTTTCGCTTCAGGGCAGGGGACAGCAACTCACACAGTTCGAGGAAAGTCCCCTTCCGCATGCGAAAGTTGCGCAGCCACTGTGATTCATCCCAGACCTGCAGCACTATGCGGTCCCACCATTCCGTGCTTGTTTCACGGGCCCAGAATCGCCGTTCAACAGTATCAACAAGACCCAGTGACAGCGAGATGTCCTGGGCGCTGGGTCTCATGTTATCAGAGAGGTCGGAGCTAGTGTCCGACTTCATGCCGTCACGGTGGTGCCGTAGCCTCCTCTCATGATTGATCTGCAGCTGCCTCTGGTACAGGTGGAGGAGAAGCTGCGAGGCGTTGAGAACTGCCACAACTGCAGCGATGGTCGCAGCGGGATCCATGCTCGCACTGCTGTGGCGTCCGCGCTGTCAGTAATCAGAAAAGCGCGCGAACTGATTTCCCGCCGGCGCTTTCAGGGAGGGAGGGAGGGAGGGCGTGAGTGACGGACGGATGACGACAGGCGCCCAAAAGCGCCCTCGACACACTTTTTTACCCAGAAGGCATTTGGGGCTCGACCCAGAATTCCAATGGGCAGGGGGGACTGCGGGAACTGTGGGATAGCTGCCCACAGTGCACCGCTTCCAATGTCGACGCTTGCCCCGTTAGTGTGGACTCACAAAGTCTCACAAAGTCGAATTACTGTCCTTAGTGTGGACACACACGTTCGACTTAGTAATATCGATTCCACATAGTCGAATTAACTAAAATCGAAGTACTCTCGTAGTGTAGACAAGGCCTCAATTAGTTGCTAACCACCTTTTAAAGTAAGCCTCATGCTATACTTATGTACTGATTTGATCATTCTCTCCCATCTTTGAGCAGTTAAAAAAAATGAGTATGTTAAACTTAATCAACTCAAAAGAGAAATGTAGTTCACTGTAATTATAAGCTCACATCTTGAGACTGAATTAACACATTTGCCACCTCTATTTCCACTTCATCTCCATCTCTATAAAATGTCATTGACAACAGAATTATAAATAAAGTAGTTTTATTGTAGTGACACATGCAAACACCACTTAGTTGAAGGTCAGTCACCATTTCCATTACAAGCTATTCTTCTCCAAAAGCTGTACTAAAATGGTAATAAAAATGTCCTTGAAGTTAGAAGCTAGCACAACGTACAAAATCTCAGCTTATCATTTCGGAGGTTGGGATGGGAGAAAATGGATGAAAGACAAAAGCTTACCAAAAGAATTCACATCAGCAGCTTTAAAGCTGCATCAAAAAGGAATAGTCAGAAGTAGACCAATACATAATCTCCATTATTTATTTCAATAGACTTTAAAAGTCCACCCATGCCAAAGCAGGCATTTCCAGCAGCAAAGTCCTGTTTAGTAATGCAGATTCATTAAATTCCACAAGAATCCAAGTCATCAGATGCACCATAAGTGCTACACAAACTACACTAGCCTAACACTTTTTACTTTGTAGCATACTTCATAGCATCCTGTACTTAGTCTTCATTTTTTAACTACACAGAAATGAAATGCTATACAGTTTCGGCTTTCAGGTGGTTCTGCTTACAAAATAGCGCTTTTTCAGACATAAAAGTTTTTGCATTCTATCAGATTTAGTTAATTATAGTTGTTTGGTGTTTTGACAGTATTTTTGTCCAGAATTTTATAATTTATTGTGTTTAGGTTTGTTGGGTTTTTTTACATTAGTTATATGTTTTTCAAAGAAAAAACTAAACAGTGTAACTACAAGTAGACAAAATGATGGATATGAAAGTCCTGAAACAGTACCAAAAATAGACCGTAACAATTCTAAGTAGTATTTATAGGCCGAATAAAACTAAAGAAGCCAAATTCTGCACAGAACATGTTCCAGCTAAGTGCTTTGTTTGGTGTTTTAAATTCCAACTCAGTGCTGTCAGCCCACATAAACATGAGCAGCCAATGGAACTCAGAAGTAGCAAGCACTGGCTGGAAGCTAGCTTTTGTGACCAACTCTGGCAATCCAAGAGAATCCTCTAAGGCGTATAGTGAACATGCACTTTTGGGATGCCACGGTCATGACGACACTTCTGTCCTAAATACTTGCTTAGGTGGTCAGATTTCAGTCTTCTGCTTCAAATACAAAGCTCACAGGTAGGTACAGAAATAGGGCACTCCTGCCTCCAAAGTGCAGGGGACCTCCACAATCTTCCCGCCTCGCACAGCATTCCTTTCCTCCTGACAACACACCCCACCTTTAACTTAAAGAGCAAATGAAGATTGATTTGTGTTTATAAAATCTCCCTGAAAAAAAAAATTACAGAGTGCACAGCTGCTTTAAAGCATAGGACCCAAGAACCATTGCTTCACTTGTCCTTCTCTACTGCACTCATCAAGTCTTTGAGGGTTTGGCCAGGGGAAAAGGTAACAGCTCTGAAATTGGTTCTTGATAGCCATTAGCATCTGGCTAGCAAAGGGTGCTGTAACAGGTACTAGCAGGCTACAGGGCTTCCCGCCACACATCCCTTTCTCTCCCGGAGAAAGGAGGCAACCTGAGGAAGCCACTTCAGCTTGTTCTGCTGGAGGAGAGAGCCATACGGGACAAGTCTGAAGAGGAGACATTGCCTCCCCCACAATGGGGAAGGAAGACACAGCAAGAAGCTAGAGGGAAAGGAAATAGTGGAACGAACTGGAAGACAGAAGAGGGAGGTATGACCCATGAAGATGACAGAAGATAGTAAGTCTGCTGGTTGCCCCCCAAACCCTTGTAGAGGAGTAACACGCCATTATGCTACTTCCTCCTCCCCAACTTCCTTCTCCAGCAAGAATGGTGACAAGCCAGAGGTGCAAATGCCTCGTAGGCGCCTCCATAGTTTCAGAAAAAACAGTTACTAACCTTTCCGTATCTGTTGTTCTTCAAGATGTGTTGCATATATCCATTCCACTGTGGGTGTGTGCGCGCCCCAAGCACAGCTACCAGAAATTTTTCCCTCTGATACCCATCAGGGTGGCTCAGGCATCTTCTGTTGCCGCGTGCACATAGCACCAGTATAAAGGGTCCATCCCATCCCATGCCCCCTCAGTTCCTTCTTTCCCAGCTAATCTCCGATGTAGAGCGGTAGGATGGCAGGTTGTGGAATGGAGATGTGCAACACATTTTCAACAACAGTAGTTAAGGAAAGGTTAGTAACTGTTTTTTCTTCGAGTGCTTGCACATGTCCATTCCACTGTAGGCGACTCCCAAATAGTTGCCTAGGCGGTGGGATCAGAGTTCATGGGTATGCTGACTGCAAAACTGCTCAGTCAAAACTGGCATCGTCCCTAGCCTGTTAAGTAATGGTGTAATGAACAGAAAAAGTATGCACTGACGACTAAGTCACTGCTCTGCAAATGTCCTGAATAGGGACTTGTGATAGGAATGTTTCTGAGGATGCCTGCGCATTTGGGGAGTGGGTGGTCAGGGTAGCTAGTGGTGGAACAATCACCTGGACGCAACACATGCGGATGCAGGATATGATCCGAGACGAGATTCTCTGAGCAGAGATGGGGAGACCTTTCATCCTGTCGGCTACCACTGTGATGAGTTGGGTGGATTTACGGAATGGGGTGGTCCTTTCTATGTAGAACGCTACGGGATGTCTAACGTCCAGAGCGTGAAGACATTGTTCCTCCCTCGTTGTGAGTGGCTTCGGGTAGGAGACTGGTAAGAAGCTTGCCTGCTTGTTATGGAACTGGGAAACCACCTTCAGGAGGAAGCTAGGGTGAGGACATAGCTGCACCTTATGCTTAAAGGAGACCGTATATCGAGGTTCTGATGTGAGGGTGGGGACCTCCAAGACCCTCAGACTGAAGTAATGGCCACTAAGAAAGCCACCTTCCATGAGAGGTATGATAAGGGGCATGTTGCCAATGGCTCAAACAGGGGACCCATAAGTTTTGATAAGACCAGGTTTAGGTCCCATGGAGGGCCAGATTCTTGTATTCAGGAGTATAGTCTTTCCATGCCCTTCAGGAAATGGATAGACATCTCTGGTGAAAAAACAGACTGGTTATCCACTCGGGGTGGAATGCCAAAATTGCTAAAAGGTGAACTTTAATTCAGGAGATAGCTAAACCTTGCTGTTTCAGGTGTAATAAATATTCAAGTATCTTCTGCAGAGATGACTGCGTGGGTGAGACTGTGGTGGGAAGCCCATATGGAGACCTGTTTCCATTTTGAGAGGTAAACAGCCCTGGTGGAAGGCTTCCTGCTATTTAATAGGACTTGGCAGACCTGCTCCGAGTAAGTCATCTCACCAAGATTTAGCCATGGAGCTTTTAGGCTGTCAACTTGGGGGAGCTCAGGTTTGGGTGGAGCAGTCGACCATGGTCCTGGGAGATCAGCTCCAGATGTTGAGGGAGCAGAATCAGAGACGCCAATGTAAAGCCTAGCAGTATGGTGAACTAGTGCTGAGGGGGACAAGATGAGGCTAGGAGAATGACCCATGCCCGGTCCCGCTTGATTTTTAGCAGAACCTTGTGCATTAACAGGATGGATGGGGAAAGTGTAGTACAGGTGACCTGTCCACGGGAGTAAGGTGGTGTCTGAGTGAACCCAGGCTGTGGCCTCACAGGGAGCAAAACTGGTGACATTTTCTGCTGTGCTGGGTTGCAAACAGGTCTACTTGGGGAGTCCCCTACCACTGGAAAACGTCCCTCACAATGTCCGGGCAAAGGGACCAGTCATGGTAACTGGAGAAAGACCTGCTGAGGCAATCTGCCAGCTCGTTCTGCACTCCTGGAAGGTGAGAAGCCTCAAGGTGGATTATGTGGGCTATGCAGAACTCCCACAGCTGAATTGCTTCGTGACACAGGGGAAAGCGAGTCCCTCCCTGACTGCTGAGATAGAACATAGCTGCAATGTTGTCCATAAGAACCAACATGCTCTTGCCTGTAATGTGAGGCAGAAAGGCCTGACAGGCCAGATGAATTGCCCTGAGCTCTCTGACACTGATGTGTAGCAAGAGCTCTTCTGGAGACCAGAGGCCTTGAGTCCTCAGGGGCCCCAGGTGAGCTCCCCAGCCTAGCGCTGACAACCAGGGATATCGACAGTTGGGACTGTAAGAAGGGAATGCCTGTGCAAACTGCCTACGGGTCCAGCCACCAGTTGAGGGAGGCAAGGACCCCGGGGAAGTTACTGTGAGGACAGAGTCCAGATAGTGGCGATTTGGAGAGTACACCGAGGCCAGCCATGTCTGAAAGGGTCTGAGGTGCAGTCTTGTGTGCTGCACCACATACATATATGAGGCCATGTGACCCAAAAGCCTCAGACAAAACCAGGCTGTTGTAATGGGGTGGCCCTTAAGATTTACTATCAGGGATGTGATAGACTCTGGCCTGGGTGGAGTTGAGCACCGCTCCAATAAACTCTATTCGCTGCACCAGAGTAAAGGTAAACTTCTTCACATTTATTAGCAAGCCTCTGGCCTGCAATGTCAACTGGATGAGGTGGAGGCTCGACTAGCTGACCTCTGGACCGGCCTCTCACTATCCAGTTGTCCAGATACGGGTAGACTTGCACCCCCTGTTGCCTCAGAAAGGTCACCACTTTCACCATGCATTTTGTAAACACCCGCAGGGCTGCCAACAGGCCGAACGGGAGTACTGCAGATTGATAATGCATTTGGTTCACAACAAACCACAACAAACCGCTTCCCTGTGTGTTTCTCCAGTGAGGGACTCATAGCACACGGTTGGGGTAGTGGTGGCTGCACCCCCTAGAATGGCATGCAGCTCCGCGTAGAAGCGGCATGTTTGCGGCTCAGCCCCGGACCTTCCGTTTGCTTCTCTGGCTTTGTGGTAGGCTTGCCTTAGCTCCTTAATTTTCACGCGGCACTGCTGTGCGTCCCTGTTATGGCCTCTGTCCTTCATGGCCTTGGAGACCTTTTCTAATATTTTGCCATTTCGTTTACTGCTTCGGAGTTCAGCCAGCACTGATTCATCTCCCCATATGGCGAGCAGATCCCGTACCTCCCGTTCTGTCCATGCTGGAGCTCTTTTGCGATCCTGGGACTCCATCACGGTTACCTGTGCTGATGAGCTCTGCGTGGTCACCTGTGCTCTCCACGCTGAGCAAACAGGAAATGAAATTCAAACGTTCGCGGGGCTTTTCCTGTCTACCTGGCCAGTGCATCTGAGTTGAGAGTGCTGTCCAGAGCGGTCACAATGAAGCACTGTGGGATAGCTCCCGGAGGCCAATAACGTCGAATTCCGTCCACACTAACCCAATTCCGACCCCCTAAGGCCGATTTTATCGCTAATCCCCTCGTCGGAGGTGGAGTAAAGAAACCGGTTTAAAGGGCCCTTTAAGTCGAAAGAAAGGGCTTCGTCGTGTGAACGTGTCCAGGCTAAATTCGATTTAACGCGGCTAAAGTCGACCTAAACTCATAGTGTAGACCAGGCCTCAGTGTCTGAGTCAAGGCCGGAGTCAATGGTGCCGACTGTGATGCTGAGGCAAAGCAGCAGCCTGATCTAGGTCACACTCCACTCTGCTCCCCATGCCTGGCTGTCTTTGGTGTGGGGGAATGTCCCCTTTCAGCCAGCTTCTTTCTGTGCTGCTTCTTCAGCACTCGGGATCCCGAACGGTGCCAGGACTCCCGTATGGTGGGATGAGCACTCCTCTCAGACTCAGATCAGCTTGGCTCAGAGGAAGGTCTCAGCGCTGCCTCCCTTAGAAGGAGCTTTAACCTGGACTCCCAGTCCTCCTTCGTATGAGGTTGAATTCAAGGCAGATCTGATAATGATCCCCGACATGAGCCTCATCCAAGCACTTTAGGCAACTAGAGTGCAGGTTGCTCAAAGGCACAGCCTTGTTGCAGGAGAGACAGGGCTAGAAGCCCGATTACTGAGGCATGCCTCAGCGCCGGGAATGGACAAAACTCCGCTAACTAATGGAGAAAAACAACTATGCTAACGTACTAGGATTAAAAAACTATTTACAAACACTAACTATATACAACTACAGTGGAAAAAAACAAAACAGACCAATGAGAAAAGCTTGCCATAGCAAGGAGAGCAGGGCCAGTGACAATCACAGGCAGTAAAAAGGAACTGAGGGGGCGTGGGGTCAGCTGGGCCCTTTACCGGCATTATGTGCACACAGCACCAGAGGGCATCCGAGCCGCCTCAAAGGGTGCCACTGAGGGGAAATTTTCCAGTGACTGTGCTCGGAATACCTGCAGTGGAATGGACATGTGCAAGCACTCGAAGAAGAAATGAGTATGTCGTCAAAGTCATGAAAGATCCAGAAACACGAGATCTGAAATCATGAGATCCTGAGTGAATTGCATGGTTTGGGTCTGACTCCTGATTTTGTAACTGTCTGTGGAAAACCCCCATGTGTGCACATTTTCAGGATGAAAATTCAAATCGAAACGAACACAAAGCATGTACATAAAAATTTAGGACATACCATTCCCATCCTTGTCTCCTCTCCTCCCGAGAGCTCTTGGCATGACATACTTTTCCTCAGCCACCACTCCCTGGCAACCCCACTCTCCTCTCCTACAAGCACTCTCTTCAGCATCTTTCCACAGACTTTCACCCACCCTCTCCAGCCGCTCCTAACCCCAGCAGACATCGCTTGTTCCAATTCTCTACCTCACCTCACATGGCATAAAGCAGCGTCTGCCCTTCAGTACTAATTCAACTTCAGCAGTCTGCACCAGAACCCAGTCCGTTACCCCACAATCCAGCAGGTTAATTCCCCTCTCTCAAGCCCTTCAACCCCGTGGAGTCAGCCTCACCCCAGTTTCCAACCAATACGGCCAACTTCTCTGCCAATAGAAGGTTACGCTGTTGCCCCCTCCCCCTGATTTCCTACACTATTACCCAAACAATATGACCTTATCCACAGTTACTGCACTGCAAGTGGAAGAAGGCCCATGTAAGGCCTCCATTGCCTCATTTTGAGGGATGTGGTTGGCTCCCTGATGCTTCCGTGCAGGACACTGAGGGGTACACAAGAACTACAGGCAGCAGCCCCCTCAGCAGATGGAAGAGGTCTCTCATGGTCACAGGTGGAACAGGTAACAGCTCAGATTCCTGAGCCACCTGCAGCTGCTCACATGATCAGAGCTTTAAAGGACCTCACAATTAAGGAGTGCTGGCAACTAGGGTATCAACCACATTTTATTCTGCTTAGGAAGACTCTGACCTTTAAGGGCTTCACATATCACTGGTTTTATGTATTTTTGTAATAATGTGTTTTATAGCTCATCTTCTTGTAGCACAGTATGATTATGCGATCTGTCACAATGATGCAATGTTACAATACAGCGTTTTATTATTTTGGCATTTCTTACCATGCTCACCATTGTAATCTTGTGGGGCAGAGAATATAGGATTTAGTAGATTGTCAGCTTGGCAAATAAACAGGCCTTTAAGAAAGGTCTGGAAACTCGTTTTCAAGCCTTATTAACGAAGGCATTTGTATATAAATAATGTTTTTTTAAACCAGAATGCACAGAGTTTCTGGAGACTTAGTGCTCTTGCCATCTTATTTGACAAGTGTTTCCAGGGACAGTTTTTCCAAATTTGGCAGCTATAGATGATCATCCCTGTTCTATACGAAGCGGCATATCTAGGTTTTTTCCTAGGGCTGTCAAGCGATTAAAATAATTGCAATTAATCATGATTAATCACACTGTTAAACAATAGAATACCATTTATTTAAATTTATTTAAAGAGATCGCACTGTTTTAAAAACCGAAGAATTAACAAGTGCTTTTATGTTATTTTTTAAATTCCAAATAGTAACTTTTAAAACAACCCTTTACAATGTTTGCAACTCAAACACTGTGGTATTTTGCAAACAAAACAAAGGCAAAATGGACTAGAAAGTGATTGCTGTTTTCGTGTCATTTAAAAAGTTCAATTTTAAAAAACTTTCAGTTTTAATGATCCGCTATTTGTAAAATAAGATTTTATTTAAAAGTTTATTTTTCTCCACCCACCAGTAGCGCAGTGAATTACGTTTGTAAAAATAAGTTCCTTCCCAGCATCTGCAGTTATGAAAATAAAATACCTCAGCATTTAAGCCTTGATCCAAAGCCCACTGAAGTCAAACAATCTCTTTCCATAGACTTCAGTGGATTTTGGATTGGGCCCTTATAGAGAGATTATTTTCCTATGACTGAGCTACTGAGCTATTAAATGCCTTATCCCCTTCCTCCTCTTGTGTACATTTGTAACCCCAGAATATACCATTTGCAGGTTATAAATTTCTCTGGAAAGCATGACACTATTTTCCTGTTCTTTGGGGTATTTGATTATTTTTGAATTCCTGTGCTTCTTTCAAACAAACACTTTCACTGCTAGCATCCATAATGTATAAACCCTTTGCTTTGTCATATCCTGTGAAAGCTGGAAGATTTAAAGCTGTGTCACCTGTCTAAAGCAATTTCAAGTAACGGATGCTTGAGAGGAGATTAGATTTCTGAGAGAGGCCCCTAGGAAACCGGTAATGACTGCATGTATGTATTTGTAAAAGAATCTATAGTGTCACTGTTAATTATTAAACCTTAATTACAATGTAAGGGGTGGGGGGAAAAGCTAGTTCCTTGGCGTCATAAGAAGAATTGCTAGAAAATGCTGACGAAAATGGTGTTTGCCAATACTACTTACTTGAAGTTCAGTTGCATGCTTTCACTAAAACATTGTTTAATGACAAACGTTTGACTGAATCATTTTCCATCATTTACAAGCAAACAATGTTCTTAGTGTGTCTCGTATCAGTATTTAATCTAAATGAGACGTATTCAATCTAAACGTATTGCCACAGTGAAACAGATCAGCAGCAAACAATGAATTTTAATCATGAGTTTGCCTCAAACCTCAGAACTGAAGTCACTGGACTAACTAATCAATCTGAATTATCTCTTGCATTTCAGTAAAGGATCTGAGGAGTTTAATTGTAAAGAAAGGAAAAACAGCAGTTGCAGCTCCAAGTGTAATGTTTTTGATGTAGCTCCTCAAATTGCTGATCCAAATGCAAGCTGCTTTAGAACATTTCCAGAGTACGAATACCAGTGCAAGTGTAAATCCTCACCTTTTTGTTAAACTGAAAAATTAAGCTTTATTGCTAAAAATGAAGAGAAAAGCTGTGGCATTTTAATACTTTTGAATGTGTGTCTGACAAAAGCTCAGGTACATTTGCAATATAGTGCTTAAAAGTGACTGAAGGGACCCCATCCCACCCACTGCTCTGATACCAGCCTTGTGAGTATTTCATTAGCTTCCATTACTGCAACAACTGGGGGATACTTTTCCTGAAAGGCATCACCATATTATAAGCTTTAAAGAAGCCACTGTGAACTGGAGCAAGTAAACTCAACTCCCTCAATAAGCCATTTATCTTTTACTGTACTTGAATTTTCACACCACCTACTTTTGAAGGTTAGATTCAAATATTTGTTCCCTATTTTCTAGCATGCACAAAAAAGGAAAAATATAGGTGTTGGTACAAAACTACCCAGTACTCAAAGTTCTTTTTACAATTTTGGACCATCAGAAACACACTACAAAGTGGATTTAACAAGTTTAAGTGAGCAATAAAACAAGTGTACATTAATGGTCTCACACAAAGTAATGTTTACTTATCTCATGCCCCAAGCAAATATGTCCTTTCCCACTCCTCCCCCTTCCAAAAGAGATGCATGAAGCTGCCAAACTTACAATTAACTCATCTTGATTCTTCCTTTTACAATACTTGGAAAATACTGAATGCACAGTTACTATAAAACTTCTTTCTAGAGCACGCAGCAATGAATATCTATATTTGAGGGCAGAACTGAATCTCAGGATTATTATTTATCTTCTCTGTCCTGTCCCCTCACTGGAATAATCAGACCTGGCATCTTATTTTAATGTGAATAAGATGCTGAGGAAGGCAGGCCAACAAGAAAAGTGGTTTTAGTGCTTTGCAAGCCTTCACAAAGCTAACAATTCATCACCATATCAGGTTTTGTTTATCTACATGACATACTGAACCAGAGTTTTGACTATGTATTGTTCAGCCCTGCAAGGTACATGATCTTGAAAATAGAAACAAAAACAAACTACAATAACTTTACAGTATAATCTTCAAGCAGCCGGTTCCAAACAGATTTCTTTCAGAAGCTGTTGAACGTACATCCACTCCTGGCTAAAACAATATTATCCAAAATGTACACCAGGTGGCTATCGACTGATAGGGATGCCACCCAGCCAGCATTTCATTACCATGACCAACATCTCAGTTAAGGCAAGTTACCTGTAGTTAATTGGTAATGAAAAAGCTGGTATTTTTTCCTTCCTGTGAGGTGCCTCCTCTTGTAAGAAGTTTAACGTATGTGAACTAAGCATTCATGAGAGGTGCTGGAGTTAGTGCCTGGGACAGGTGAAGTCCTTTATTATTTATTCACAGGACCAGTACCACCACAAGCTGTAGCAGCAGTGCAAGCTTTCCCAGACTGCCCTACCAACTGTGTTTGATTCAAGATTGAACCAAGGAGGCCTGATCTAGGGGTGAGAGCATTTCCATCTCTATGCCCATTCAAATCATTGTCCTTGCTGACTAAAGGGTTTCTGAGCCAGATTCACTAAGGCCCTGCCCCTTGTGTAGTCATACACCAGAGCAAAGTAGGTCTATAACACTGCACTCCATCAGTATGGCAATGGTTTTGCACTCGCTTTGCGCTGGTATAAATGATTACACAATGGTGAATCACCCCCCTGGGTCTTTTTCTAGTGAAATTCTTGTTCATTTTAAGTAATAAAAATTAGTTTACAATCTTATTTTTCTTGACTTCAATGACGACATTTACTACAGTTTAATGACCTATGCTTTCAAGAATTAGTTCCTGGTAAAGCACAGAAGGGTTGTTTCCTTTGTGCTTCTATGCTTCATTTCAGTGAAGGACTTCAAACCACTTTACATATAATAAATTAAGACTTAATACACTTGTAAAGTAGGGAAGTAGTATCCCCATTTTACAAGGGGGAAAATGAGAGAGGGATTAAGTTACCTATACTCTGCCTTTCACAGGAATGCATGTTCCCTGCTTGCTGAACAATTATGCAATTCAATGTCATTGAACTAGATCTATAGTGGCAACTATGAAAGTTCTCAGAGTGTCAGTAACTCTGCCAGTAACTCAAACGTATAGTCTGACTCCTAAGCTGAAGATCCACTGTTAAGGAACTGTCGAACTCCCTAAGATGGACAAAAGAAACATTCAGTTGAGTCTAGATGAACATTCTTATTTCCCTTTCTGCCTTCTCTCACAATCTCGCTTCCTCTTTAGGAGGCTTACTCCTCTCAGAAAACTGCAAACAGTCTGGCCGGACTGCCCACTCCCTGGGATGCCTAGGAAATTCAAGGTGAACAATGAAATGGTGACAACAAATGGGTATGGGAAACAGAAGATGGATTAAGTGTCAGTGCTGTGATGGCTGCAGGGGATTGGCTCCAGTGTGAGGTCAGTAAGTCATGAGATGTCAACGACATTTGCCAAGCTGATGCTCACTTAAGAGAAGATACGGCTGAGGCTCAGTGGTGTAGTGTTGCAGCCTTCCCAACATTTCTGTTGTGCAGCCTCAGAGAGAAGCTACTCCCCACATTTGGCACTAAGGGGCCAGCCAACAAGGAATTTGAGTGCCACGTCAAGGAGTTACCAAAGAAGTGCAAGCCCCCTTGACAAATACTACCAGAAAGATATCTGAGCCCAGCTGATACCAAACCTACTAGATAACCATCAGAAAGGCCACTATACACTAGTGACCAATGAGTGCTATAAGAATTAATTTCTTTATGTATTTGGTGTCTTCATTTTTGTATAAAACAGGTTAAGTGTATTGCAGAACTAGAGAGTCACTACAGATTTAGGGTGAATGCTTCCTAAAGGTCCCCATTACTGCTCCTGTCAGCACTGAAGAGGCATAGAATTCCTCTGTCAGGGACCCTGACAGGCATTAAGGGTCCTGACTTAGCTCCAGCTGTCTGCCAGGTGCCTCAAAGACCTTGCCCTCAGGAGGTTAAAATCTAGGTAAGACATGTGAGACAGAAAAAAGAACTGTAGAGCCAAGAGGGAGGAGGTTGATAAGGCAGAGTTCCCATCCACAGAGCACCACTGTTTTGCCTATTAGTTCATTCTTCTGCGTTGAAAAGGTCCACAGACCTTTAGCAGTTCATCTTCAGCCAACTCTGAGCCTTGGATTCAGACCACGCTGTCATTCGTTGGCAGAGTAGGAGTGGCTTCCTTCCTGAGGAGCGAGGCAAATTTTCTGTTCTGTGTCCTAAGGTACAGGTGGCTTTCCTAGACCTCCCTGCTGTAAAGCAGAAACTGAGACCAGAAGAGGAGTGGAAAGGAAGGAGAAGTTTTATTTGATCAAATGAGCTCTCTCTCAGCTTTATGGTTAGACCCCAGGTTTGTCTGAGGGCATTTTTTGGCTCTTCTTGTTGCTGTCTTTCACTGAGGCACTATAGCAGTTCCTACTACTGCAGCACCCTGCAGAGAACAAACGTGGCATACAAAGAGAGTAGCCTGCCATATTATTTGAACACTTCCCTTTTCAACAGCAGTTGGAACCAAGCCACTCTGTGCACAAAAAAGGACTTCTGTATCTTTTCTAACATTAAAAATAAGAAAGCAAAACTGTATCATGTTGAAGATGCAAGTTGGTTCTTATGTTCACCAATTTGTTCATCTCCAACTGGCAACATAAGGTAGTACAACATTTCTGATATATTTTAGAGGGCATCAAATCAACTATTCCACTACAGTTTACTTCTGGCTGTGCTCATCTGTTCCTGGAAATGCTGTCTGTTTTGTTTGTGAATCAGACTTATTGGGTTTGTTCATCCCCTACAGTGCCAATTTTTTTGTTTTTCTAAAAGGCAACTGGAGATTATGTAAAAATGCAGCAGCCTGCATAATCCATTTTGTATTTTTTGGATATTTTTCAAAAAGAAAAGGATTAGAAGTGCTGGCTATAATATATTACAATACATTTGTATAGGATCATTCACAAATAATCCCAGTGCACTTTGCAATTCAGGCACCACGGAAATTGCAAAACATCTTTACTTGCTATATAGAAACATCCCTCTTTCTGAATATGAACAGCTAGTCTGTTCTGTAATTCTAAGGGATGTACGCAGACACAATATTCATGCCCCAACTACACAGTGACATGGTTTACTATCAATTTGTTCCTTCTTGCTCTATGCCCATCAGAAAACAGTCACATATATTAGTGGTCAAATCCAGACAGAATCATTAAGGTCACAGCTGCTAGAGGAGTGGGTAGAAGGGAAAAGGAAAAGGGGCAGATGTCACATGTAATTTACTAGTTTGTTTTCCTGACACCTATGTAAAGTCCTACACAGTTAATAGCTGTGGAACAGAACCCATCTGATCAAAAATTCATAAAAGTACACTGATGATCAAACATGTGAAAGATCAATGGATTTAAGTTGGGCTCAGGTGTGTAAGGAAACAGTGAATGTGGGAAACTATTTTGGATTTTAAAAGCTTGCTTAAAATTCAGAGAACATTCAAATTCTTTAGGGAATTTGATCAGCACCCTGCACACATTTTCCAAATTAGTTATCTATAAAAAAGACCAGAATCTACCACTCCATAGCATGTTTCCATACACAAATATACACATTTTTGTCTTCTTGCAGATATACCTTTAGGGAAGTTCCTGCAAACCAAGCATCACTAAACTTACACACAGTGAGTAATAACAGAATGGAGGATGTGGCTAGAAGCACGTGGCTTTTTTTTTTTTGATTTACCTCTGTAGTTCACTAAGCCCTCTAATTGTTGACAGGCTGGGGTTTA